>NC_067245.2:185232607-185544830 GCF_019359855.2 Lolium perenne
GATCCATACTCTAGCACACAGGCTCTCAACATATCTTCAAGTATCTGATTGACTCTCTCGGTCTGTCCGTCAGTCTGCGGGTGATAAGCGGTGCTGAAATTCAGCCGGGTTCCTAGTCCTTCATGCACTTTCTGCCAGAATCTTGAGGTGAATTGAGATCCTCTATCTGACACTATAGACTTCGGGGTTCCGTGCAGGCTGACTATTATGGAGATATATAACTCAGCTAGCTTTGGGCCTTGGTATGTGGTCTTGACGGGGATGAAATGGGCGACCTTGGTTAATCTATCGACCACTACCCAAATGGAATCATTTCCTCTACTTGATTTGGGCAATCCTGTGATAAAATCCATTCCTACAGAATCCCACTTCCATTCGGGAATCTGTAACGGCTGCAAGAGTCCTGCGGGTCGCTGATGTTCTCCTTTGACTCGCTGGCAGATGTCACACTTGGCGATGTAGCTTCCAATTTCTCGCTTCATTCCATGCCACCAAAATTGTTCCTTCAGGTCTTGGTACATCTTGGTTCCTCCGGGGTGAATGGAATACAGGGTATCATGGGCTTCCTTCAGAATGACTTGCTTCAACTCTGAATCTAACGACACACATAGGCGTCCGTTGTACCACAGAACTCCTTCTTCATCTTCAGTGAATCCCGGTGCCTTTCCTGCAGCTATTTGGCTCTTGATTCCATCGATGCTGGCATTTCCCTTCTGGGGTTCCTTGCTTTGACTCATCAAAGTGGGCTGGAGCTCAATGCTCGCTAGGAATCCTTCACTAACTAGCTCTAGTCTAAACTGCTCAAACTCTTGATACAAACTAGGCTGTTCTATTGCAATCATGGAGTTCAACTGAATTGGCTGTCTACTCAGGGCATCTGCTACCACATTGGCCTTGCCGGGGTGGTAGTGAATTTCCATATCATAATCCTTGATCAACTATATCCATCTGCGCTGCCTCATATTTAGCTCCTTCTGGGTGAAGATATACTTCAGGATCTTGTGATCCGAATAGATCTCGCATCGATTACCCATGAGGTAATGATGCCATACTTTCAAGGCTAAGACTACGGCTGCTAACTCCAAGTCATGGGTTGGATAGTTCTGCTCATGTTGCTTCAGCTGCCTTGATAGGTATGACATCACCTTGCCTTCTTGCATCAACACACATCCAAGACCAATCTTGGATGCGTCACAATAGACATCAAATGGCTTGGTGATATCAGGCATGATCAATATTGGGGCTGTGGTTAATCTGCGCTTGAGTTGTTGGAAACTCTCTTCACACTTATCAGTCCAGTCAAACTTCTTGTCCTTCTTAAACAGTTGAGTCATTGGTCTGGCTATGCTGGAAAATCCTTCAACAAACCGACGATAATATCCCGCTAATCCGAGAAATGCACGGACTTCAGTCTGGGTGGTTGGGGCTTTCCATTCCTCAACGGTTTTGATCTTAGCGGGATCTACGGCAATTCCTCCTGCAGACAAGATGTGTCCCAGGAATCCTACTTCCTTCAACCAAAACTCACATTTGCTGAACTTGGCGTACAACTTGTGCTGCCTAAGGGTTTCTAGGATAACTTCCAAATGTTGCTCATGTTCTTCTTTGGATTTGGAGTAGATAAGGATGTCGTCGATGAAGACAACGACAAACTTATCCAAAAAGTTCATAAAGATTTTATTCATGAGAATCATGAAATAAGTGGGGGCATTGGTCAATCCAAATGACATGACATTGTACTCATACAATCCATATCTAGTGGTGAAGGCAGTCTTAGGAATATCCGTTGCACGAATCTTCAGTTGATGGTAACCAGTCCTAAGATCAATCTTAGAGAACACTTTGGCACTGGTCAGCTAGTCAAACAGGTCTTCTATCTTTGGCAAGGGGTATTTGTTTTTTATGGTGACATCGTTAAGCTTACGGTAATCCGTACATAAACGAGTGGCACAGTCTTTCTTATCCACAAACAAAACTGGGGATCTCCAAGGCGACGCACTTGGTCGAATCAGACCTTTGTACAGCATATCATCCAGTTGCTTCTTCAGTTCCACTAACTCTGCGGGGTTCATGCTATAGGCTCTCTGGGCTATGGGTCCTGTTCCAGGGATTAACTCGATGATAAACTCGATATCCCGATCTGGGGGCATACCGGGTAGATCATCAGGAAACACATCGGGGTATCGACAGACGACCCTGATCTGATCCAAGGTTGGCTTGGCTAAGCTCTGGTTGCAGGTGGACTTTCTGGGAAGCCTTTCAGACACATGTTCTATTAGTATTCCGGTGCTATTAGTCATGGTGATGGCCTTCTTGGCACATTCAATCAATCCATGATGTTTCAACATCCAATCCATACCCAGTACTACTTCCAAACCTTTTGTTCCCAGAACAATCAAATTTGCATAAAAATCTATTTCATGGATTCTGATGGGTACATCTTTGCAAATTTTTCTAGCTTTTGTAGTTGAACCAGGTATTTGAACTATCATGACATGTTTCAAACTGATTGGTTGAATCTTAGTAGTGCATGCAAAATCTTCGGTAACAAACGAATGCGATGCTCCGGAATCAAAAACACTCTTGCAGGTATTGAGTTAACAGAGAACATACCCAACACTACATCCGGTGCTTCTTGGGCTTCTTCGGCGTTCATGTGGAAGAGGCGGCCGCCGCGGTTGTTCGGGTTGTTGGGGGTGAACTTCCTGCCGGTGGAGACACGGCGTTGTTGCTGAGCAGGTGCAGCAGTGTTGGGGGTGGTCTTGGCTAACCTCTTGGGGCACTCATTGGAGTAGTGACCCACTATTCCGCATTCATAACAAGTGATGGTGGACTTGTATTTGGGGGCGACGGGGACAGCGTTGCTCCCAGTCCTGGGTGCGGTGTTGGTGTTGTTGTTGTTGGGGGCTTGATGTCTACGCACGCTTCTATTCCTGTAGACAGTGTTGGGCCTCCAAGAGCAGAGGTTTGTAGAACAGCAGCAAGTTTTCCCTTAAGTGGATCACCCAAGGTTTATCGAACTCAGGGAGGAAGAGGTCAAAGATATCCCTCTCAAGCAACCCTGCAATCACGATACAAGAAGTCTCTTGTGTCCCCAACACACCTAATACACTTGTCAGATGTATAGGTGCACTAGTTCGGCGAACAGATAGTGAAATACAAGTGGTATGAATGTATATGAGTGACAATAGCAATCTGAATAAAATATGGCAGCGAGTAAACATGCAATGGAACAGTAAACAAACGGAGATTCGATGTTTGGAAACAAGGCCTAGGGATCCTACTTTCACTAGTGGACACTCTCAACAATGATCACATAATAGAACCACTCTACACTCTCTTGTTGGATGGCAAACACCATTAATTGTGTAGGGCTACAAGAGCACCTCAATGCCGGAGTTAACAAGCTCCACAACATTCGATGTTCATATTTAAATAACCTTAGAGTGCCTGATAGACCAACGCAATTATACCGAGTACTAACATAGCATGCACACTGTCACCGACAAGCTATGAAAGGGGGAATAGATCACATCGATACCATCATAGTAATAGTTAACTTCATAATCTACAAGAGATCACAATCATAGCATATACCAAGTACTTCATGATGCACACACTGTCACAATTACATCATGGAGGAGGAATAGACTACTTTAATAACATCACTAGAGTAGCACATAGATGATATTCAACTAGATCACAAAGAGAGAGAGATGAACCACATAGCTACAGCGGAGCCCTCAGCCCCGGGGTGAATTACTCCCTCCTCATCATGGAGGCAGCGATGGCGGTGGAGATGACTTCCGGGGGCAATTCCCCATCCCGGCAGGGTGCCGGAACAGAGACTTCTGTCCCCCGAATTGGAGTTTCGCGATGGCGGCGGCTATGGAAGGTTTTCTCGGGTTTCGTCAATCGGTGTCGATGTTTTAGGTCAGGAGGCTTCTTATAGGCGAAGAGGCGCAGTCGGAGGGGCCACGGGGCCTCCTCACAATAGGGGGCGCCCCCCCCGGGACGCGCCGCCCACACGTGTGGGTCCCCCAGGGCTCCCCTCTGGTCCCTCTTTGACTTTCTGGAAGGTTCCGGGAAAAATAAGGTTCTGGGCATTGATTTCGTCCGATTCCGAGAATATTTCCTTTGTAGGATTTCTGAAACCAAAAACAGCAGAAAACAGCAACTGGCACTTCGGCATCTCGTCAATAGGTTAGTTCCGGAAAACGCATAAAATCATCATAAAGTGTGAACAAAACATGTAGGTATTGTCATAAAACAAGCATGGAACATCAGAAATTATACATACGTTGGAGACGTATCAGCATCCCCAAGCTTAGTTCCTACTCGTCCTCGAGTAGGTAAACGATAAAAGAATAATTTCTGAAGTAACATGCTACCAACATAATCTCGATCATACTATTGTAAAGCATATGAGATGAATGCAGCGATTCAAAGCAATGGTAAAGACAATGATTAAACAACTGAATCATATAGCAAAGACTTTTCATGAATAGTACTTTCAAGACACGCATCAATAAGTCTTGCATAAGAGTTAACTCATAAAGCAATAGATTCTAAATAAAGGCATTGAAACAACACAAAGGAAGATTAAGTTTCAGCGGTTGCTTTCAACTTTCAACACGCATATCTCATGGATATTGTCAACATAAAGTAATATGATGAATGCAAATATGCAAATATGTAAGAATCAATGCACAGTTAACACAAGTGTTTGCTTCTAAGACAGAAAGAAGTAGGTGAACTGACTCAACATAAAAGTAGAAGAATGGCCCTTCGAAGAGGGAAGCATGGATTGCTATATTTGTGCTAGAGCTTTTATTTTGAAAACATAGAAACAATTTTGTCAACGGTAGTAATAGAGCATATGTATTATGTATAAGATATCCTACAAGTTGCAAGCCTCATGCATAGATTACCAATAGTGCCCGCACCTTGTCCAAATTAGCTCGGATTTACATGGATTATCATCGCAATACATATGTTTTAACCAAGTATCACAAAGGGGTACCTCTATGCCGCCTGTACAAAGGTCTAAGGAGAAAGCTCGCATTGGATTTCTCGCTTTTGATTATTCTCAACTTAGACATCCATACCGGGACAACATAGACAACAGATAATGGACTCCTCTTTAATGCATAAGCATTCAACAACAAATAATGTTCTCATAAGAGATTGAGGATTGTTGTCCAAAACTGAAACTTCCACCATGGATCATGGCTTTAGTTAGCGGCCCAATGTTCTTCTCTAACAATATGCATGCTCAAACCATTCAACTCATGTTAAATCACCCTTACTTCAGACAAGACGAACATGCATAGCAACTCACATGATATTCAACAAAGGGTAATTGATGGCGTCCCCAGGAACATGGTTATCGCATAACAAGCAACTTAATAAGAAATAAGATACATAAGTACATATTCAATACCATGATACGTCTCCGACGTATCGATAATTTCTTATGTTCCATGCCACATTATTGATGATATCCACATGTTTTATACACACTTTATGTCATATTTATGCGTTTTCCGGAACTAACCTATTGACGAGATGCCGAAGTGCCAGTTCCTGTTTTCTGCTGTTTTTGGTTTCAGAAATCCTAGTAAGGAAATATTCTCGGAATTGGACGAAATCAACTCCCAGCATCTTAGAATCACACGAAGTTTCCAGAACACCCGAGAGCCACCAGAGGAGGGCCCTGTGGGCCCCAGACGCCAGGGTGGCGCGGTCCAGGCGTTGGCCGCGCCCCCCTAGTGTGTCACCGCCTCGTCGACCCTTCGACTCCGCCTCTTCGCCTATTTAAAGGTCCCTGACCTAAATCTTCGATACGGAAAAGCCACAGTACGAGAAACCTTCCAGAGCCGCCGCCATCGCGAAGCCAAGATCTGGGGGACATGAGTCTCTGTTCCGGCACGCCGCCGGGACGGGGAAGTGCCCCCGGAAGGCTTCTCCATCGACACCGCTGCCATCTCCACCGCTATCTTCATCAACGCTGCTGTCTCCAATGAGGAGGGAGTAGTTCTCCATCGAGGCTAAGGGGCTGTACCGGTAGCTATGTGGTTAATCTCTCTCCTATGTACTTCAATACAATAATCTCATGAGCTGCCTTACATGATTGAGATTCATATGATGATGCTTGTAATCTAGATGTCATTATGCTAGTCAAGTGGATTTTACTTATGTGATCTCCGGAGACTCCTTGTCCCACGTGTGTAAAGGTGACAGTGTGTGCACCGTGTGGGTCTCTTAGGCTATATTTCATAGAATACTTATTCACTGTTATGAATGGCATAGTGAAGTGCTTATTTATATCTCTTTATGATTGCAATGTGTTTTGTATCACAATATATCTGTGTGCTACTCTAGTGATGTTATTAAAGTAGTTTATTCCTCCTGCACGGTGTAATGGTGACAGTGTGTGCATCGTGTAGTACTTGGCGTAGGCTATGATTGTGATCTCTTGTAGATTATGAAGTTAACTATTGCTATGATGGTATTGATGTGATCTATGCCTCCTTTCGTAGCGTGAAGGTGACAGTGTGCATGCTATGTTAGTACTTGGTTTGGTTATGTTGATCTGTCATGCACTCTAAGGTTATTTAAATATGAACATTGAATATTGTGGAGCTTGTTAACTCCGGCATTGAGGGTTCGTGTAATCCTACACAGTTAGTGGTGTTCATCATCCAACAAGAGAGTGTAGAGTCTAGCATCTATCTATTTATTCTGTTATGTGATCAATGTTGAGAGTGTCCACTAGTGAAAGTATGATCCCTAGGCCTTGTTCCTAAATACTGCTATCACTGCTTGTTTACTGTTTTACTGCATTTGTACTATCTGCAATATTACCACCATCATCCACACGCCAGTCCTGGACAGCAAAGCACTTTTCTGGTGCCGTTGCTACTGCTCATACTTATTCATACCACCTGTATTTCACTATCTCTTCGCCGAACTAGTGCACATATTAGGTATGTTGGGGACACAAGAGACTTCTTGCTTTGTGGTTGCAGGGTTGCCTGAGAGGGATATCTTTGACCTCTTCCTCCCTGAGTTCGATAAACCTTGGGTGATCCACTTAAGGGAAACTTGTTGCTGTTCTACAAACCTCTGCTCTTGGAGGCCCAACACTGTCTACAAGAATAGAAGCACCCGTAGACATCAAGCACTTTTCTGGCGCCGTTGCCGGGGAGGAAAGGTAAAAGGTACTCACACTCCGGATCTCGGCTACTAAGCTATTTTTCGGCGCCGTTGTAAGTACTCGAAGCTATTTCCTTTAGATCCTGCAATTGCATCTTTTTGTTTCTTGTTTACACTAGTTAGGCATAATGGAAAACAACAAAAATATGAGAGATCTTTATGAACTTTATCTTGAATTAGTACATGATGTGTTTGAAGAGAGAATTAAAAAACCCATGGAACTTTATATGCATGCTAATGGGAATGTTATTAATATGAATGCTTTGAACACTATTGTTGCTAATGCTATGGAAAATTCTAAACTTGGGGAAGCTGTTTTTGATGAGCATGATCTTTTTAGTCCCCCAAGCATTGAGGAGAAAATTTTCTTTGATGATACTTTGCCTCCTATTTATGATGATTATAATGATAGTGGTCTTTTGGTGCCGCCTGTTATGGAGGATAAACTTGATTATGATTACAATATGCCTCCTATATTTGATGATGAGAATAATAATGATAGCTACTTTGTTGAATTCGCTCCCACTATTACTAATAAAATTGATTATGCTTATGTGGAGAGTAATAATTTTATGCATGAGACTCATGATAAGAATGCTTTATGTGATAGTTATATTGTTGAGTTTGCTCATGATGCTACTGGATATTATTATGAGAGAGGAAAATATGGTTGTAGAAATTTTCATGTTACTAAAACACCTCTCTTTTTGCTGAAAATCTTGAAGCTGCACTTGTTTTATCTTTCTATGCTTGTTGCATTATGCTTCTTGAATTTATTTATTTACAAGATTCCTTTTCATAGGAAGCATGTTAGGCTTAAATTTGTTTTGAATTTGCTTCTTGATGCTCTCTTTTGCTTCAACTACTATTTCTTGCGAGTGCATCATTAAAACTGCTGAGCCCATCTTAACGGCTATAAAGAAAGAACTTCTTGGGAGATAACCCATGTGTTTATTTTGCTACAGTAACTTTGTTTTATATTTGTGTCTTGGAAGTTGTTACTACTGTAGCAACATCTCCTTATCTTAGTTTTGTTGCATTGTTGTGCCAAGTAAAGTCTTTGATAGTAAGGTTCAGACTAGATTTGGATTACTGCGCAGAAACAGATTTCTTTGCTGTCACGAATCTGGGTCTAATTCTCTGTAGGTAACTCAGAAAATTATGCAAATTTACGTGAGTGATCCTCAGATATGTACAGAACTTTCATTAAATTTGAGCATTTTCATTTGAGCAAGTCTGGTGCCTCTTAGAAATTCGTCTTTACGAACTGTTCTATTTTGACAGATTCTGCCTTTTATTTCGCATTGCCTCTTTTGCTGTGTTGGATGGATTTCTTTGTTCCATTGACTTCCAGTAGCTTTGAGCAATGTCCAGAAGTGTTAAGAATGAGTGTGTCACCTCTGAACATGTGAGTTTTTGATTATGCACTAACCCTCTAATGAGTTTGTTTTGAGTTTGGTGTGGAGGAAGTTCTCAAGGGTCAAGAGAGGAGGATGATACAATATGATCAAGAAGAGTGAAAGCTCTAAGCTTGGGGATGCCCCGGTGGTTCATCCCTGCATATTTCAAGAAGACTCAAGCATCTAAGCTTGGGGATGCCCAAGGCATCCCCTTCTTCATCGACAATTTATCAGGTTCCTTCTCTTGAAACTATATTTTTATTCCATCACATCTTATGTACTTTACTTGGAGCGTATGTTTGTTTTTGTTTTTGTTTTTGTTTGAATAAATGCTTGTGTGGGAGAGAGACACGCTCCGCTGGTTCGTATGAACACATGTGTTCTTAGCTTTTAATTTTCATGGCGAAGGTTGAAACTGCTTCGTTAATTGTTATATGGTTGGAAACGGAAAATGCTACATGTAGTAATTGGTATGATGTCTTGAATAATTTGATACTTGGCAATTGTTGTGCTCATGTTTAAGCTCTTGCATCATATACTTTGCACCTATTAATGAAGAAATACATAGAGCTTGCTAAAATTTGGTTTGCATAATTGGTCTCTCTAAGGTCTAGATAATTTCTAGTAAAGAGTTTGAACAACAAGGAAGACGGTGTAGAGTCTTATAATGTTTACAATATGTCTTTTATGTGAGTTTTGCTGCACCGGTTCATCCTTGTGTTTGTTTCAAATAACCTTGCTAGCCTAAACCTTGTATCGAGAGGGAATACTTCTCATGCATCCAAAATCCTTGAGCCAACCACTATGCCATTTGTGTCCACCATACCTACCTAGTACATGGTATTTCTCCGCCATTCCAAAGTAAATTGCTTGAGTGCTACCTTTAAACAATTCAAAATTTATCACCTCTGATTTGTGTCAATGTTTTATAGCTCATGAGGAAGTATGTGGTGTTTATCTTTCATTCTTGTTGGGCAACTTTCACCAATGGACTAGTGGCTTCATCCGCTTATCCAATAATTTTGCAAAAAGAGCTGGCAATGGGATTCCCAGTCCCAAATTAATTAACAAAAATAGACACTCCTCCATGGTATGTGATTGTTGGACGGCACCCGAAGGATTCGGTTAGCCATGGCTTGAGAAAGCAAAGGTGGGGAGGAGTGTCATCATAATAAAACTAAAATAAAAAGGCACTCCTTCATGGTATGAGATTGTTGGCAGGCACCCGAGGATTTGGTTAGCCATGGTTTGTGAAAGAAAGGTTGGAAGGAGTGCCACCCAAAAATAAAATAAAATGGGAGCCGCTCTTCGAAGGTTTGTTTGGCAAGGGGGTTAGAGTGCCCATTACCATTCGTTGACAACAACAAACACCTCTCAAAATGTTACTTTTATGCTCTCTTTATGTTTTCAAAACCAAAGCTCTAGCACAAATATAGCAATCGATGCTTCCCTCTGCGAAGGGCCTTTCTTCTACTTTTATGTTGAGTCAGTTCACCTATTTCTCTCCATCTTAAGAAGCAAACACTTGTGTGAACTGTGCATTGATTCCTACATACTTGCATATTGCACTTATTATACTACTCTATGTTGACAATATCCATGAGATATACATGTTACAAGTTGAAAGCAACCGCTGAAACTTAATCTTCCTTTATGTTGCTTCAATACTTTTACTTTGAATTATTGCTTTATGAGTTAACTCTTATGCAAGACTTATTGATGCTTGTCTTGAAAGTACTATTCATGAAAAGTCTTTGCTTTATGATTCATTTGTTTACTCATGTCATTTACCATTGTTTTGATCGCTGCATTCATTACATGTGCTTACAATAGTATGATCAAGGTTATGATGGCATGTCACTCCAGAAATTATCTTTGTTATCGTTTACCTGCTCGGGACGAGCAGAAACTAAGCTTGGGGATGCTGATACGTCTCCGACGTATCGATAATTTCTTATGTTCCATGCCACATTATTGATGATATCCACATGTTTTATACACACTTTATGTCATATTTATGCGTTTTCCGGAACTAACCTATTGACGAGATGTCGAAGTGCCAGTTCCTGTTTTCTGCTGTTTTTGGTTTCAGAAATCCTAGTAAGGAAATATTCTCGGAATTGGACGAAATCAACTCCCAGCATCTTAGAATCACACGAAGCTTCCAGAACACCCGAGAGCCACCAGAGGAGGGCCCTGTGGGCTCCAGACACCAGGGTGGCGCGGCCCAGGCCTTGGCCGCGCCCCCCTAGTGTGTCACCGCCTCGTCGACCCTCCGACTCTGCCTCTTCGCCTATTTAAAGGTCCCTGACCTAAATCTTCGATACGGAAAAGCCACGGTACGAGAAACCTTCCAGAGCCGCCGCCATCGCGAAGCCAAGATCTGGGGGACAGGAGTCTCTGTTCCGGCACGCCGCCGGGACGGGGAAGTGCCCCCGGAAGGCTTCTCCATAGACACCGCTGCCATCTCCACCGCCATCTTCATCAACGCTGCTGTCTCCCATGAGGAGGGAGTAGTTCTCCATCGAGGCTAAGGGGTTGTACCGGTAGCTATGTGGTTAATCTCTCTCCTATGTACTTCAATACAATAATCTCATGAGCTGCCTTACATGATTGATATTCATATGATGATGCTTGTAATCTAGATGTCATTATGCTAGTCAAGTGGATTTTACTTATGTGATCTCCGGAGACTCCTTGTCCCACGTGTGTAAAGATGACAGTGTGTGCACCGTGTGGGTCTCTTAGGCTATATTTCACAGAATACTTATTCACTGTTATGAATGGCATAGTGAAGTGCTTATTTATATCTCTTTATGATTGCAATGTGTTTTGTATCACAATATATCTGTGTGCTACTCTAGTGATGTTATTAAAGTAGTTTATTCCTCCTGCACGGTGTAATGGTGACAGTGTGTGCATCGTGTAGTACTTGGCGTAGGCTATGATTGTGATCTCTTGTAGATTATGAAGTTAACTATTGCTATGATGGTATTGATGTGATCTATGCCTCCTTTCGTAGCGTGAAGGTGACAGTGTGCATGCTATGTTAGTACTTGGTTTGGTTATGTTGATCTGTCATGCACTCTAAGGTTATTTAAATATGAACATTGAATATTGTGGAGCTTGTTAACTCCGGCATTGAGGGTTCGTGTAATCCTACACGGTTAGTAGTGTTCATCATCCAACAAGAGAGTGTAGAGTCTAGCATCTATCTATTTATTCTGTTATGTGATCAATGTTGAGAGTGTCCACTAGTGAAAGTATGATCCCTAGGCCTTGTTCCTAAATACTGCTATCGCTGCTTGTTTACTGTTTTACTGCATTTGTACTGTCTGCAATATTACCACCATCATCCACACGCCAGTCCTGGACAGCAAAGCACTTTTATGGTGCCGTTGCTACTGCTCATACTTATTTATACCACCTGTATTTCACTATCTCTTCGCCGAACTAGTGCACCTATTAGGTGTGTTGGGGACACAAGAGACTTCTTGCTTTGTGGTTGCAGGGTTGCATGAGAGGGATATCTTTGACCTCTTCCTCCCTGAGTTCGATAAACCTTGGGTGATCCACTTAAGGAAAACTTGCTGCTGTTCTACAAACCTCCGCTCTTGGAGGCCCAACACTGTCTACAAGAATAGAAGCATCCGTAGACATCATACCACAATAGTTTTTAGGCTATTTGTCCCATGAGCTATATATTGCAAAGACAAAGGATAGAAATTTAAAGGTAGCACTCAAGCAATTTACTTTGGAATGGCAGAGAAATACCATGTAGTAGGTAGGTATGGTGGACACAAATGGCATAGTTTTTGGCTCAAGGATTTGGATGCATGAGAAGTAATCCCTCTCAATACAAGGCTTAGGCTAGCAAGGTTAAACACAAGTATGAACCGGTACAGCAAAACTCACATAAAAACATATTGCAAGCATTATAAGACTCTACAATGTCTTCTTTGTTGTTCAAACCCTTACTAGAAAATATCTAGACCTTAGAGAGACCAATCATGCAAACCAAATTTTAGCAAGCTCTATGTATTTCTTCACTAATAGGTGCGAAGTATATGACGCAAGAGCTTAAACATGATCTATATGAGCACAACAATTGCGAAGTATCACATTATTCAAGACATCATACCAATTACCACATGTAGCATTTTCTGTTTCCAACCATATAACAATGAACGAAGCAGTTTTCAACCTTCGCCATGAACATTAAAAGTAAAGCTAAGAACACATGTGTTCATATGAATGAGCGGAGCGTGTCTCTCTCCCACACAAGCATGAATTTATTCAGAGAATGAAAATAAAAAAAATGAAAATAAAAGCACACAGACGCTCCAAGTAAAGTACATAAGATGTGACGGAATAAAAATATAGTTTCAATAGAAGAACCTGATAAGTTGTCGATGAAGAAGGGGATGCCTTGGGCATCCCCAAGCTTAGATGCTTGAGTCTTCTTGAAATATGCAGGGATGAACCACGAGGGCATCCCCAAGCTTAGACTTTTCACTCTTCTTGATCCTATTGTATCATCCTCCTCTCTTGACCCTTGAAAACTTCCTCCACACCAAACTCAAAACAAACTCATTAGAGGGTTAGTGCATAATCAAAAATTCACATGTTCAGAGGTGACACAATCATTCTTAACACTTCTGGACATTGCTCAAAGCTTCTGAAAGTTAATGGAACAAAGAAATCCATTCAACATAGCAAAAGAAGCAATGCAAAATAAAAGGCAGAATCTGTCAAAACAGAACAGTCCGTAAAGACGAATTTTTTAGAGGCACTGGACTTGCTCAGATGAAAATTCTCAAATTGAATGAAAGTTGCGTACATATCTGCGGATCACGCACGTAAATTGGCAGATTTTTCTGAGTTACCTACAGAGAACACTGCCCAAATTCGTGACAGACAGAAATCTGTTTCTGCGCAGTAATCCAAATCTAGTATCAACCTTTCTATCAAAGACTTTACTTGGCACACCAATGCAATAAAGTAAGATAAGGAGAGGTTGGTACAGTAGTAACAACTTCCAAGACACAACAAAACAGTAGCAAAATAAAAACATGGGTTATCTCCCAAGAAGTGCTTTCTTTATAGCCATTAAGATGGGCACAGTGATTTTAATGATGCACTCCCAAGAAATAATAGTTGAAGCAAAAGAGAGCATCAAGAAGCAAATTCAAAACACATTTAAGTCTAACCCACTTCCTATGCAAAGGAATCTTGTACACAAATGAATTCATGAAGAACAAAATGACAAGCATAGGAAGATAAAACACGAGTAACTTCAAGGTTCTCAACATAAAGAGGGGAAACTTAATATTATTAAGATGCATATAACCATGTTTCCCTCTCTCATAATAACTTTCAGTAGCATCATTGATGAAATCCACAATATACCCATCACTTAAAACATTCTTATCATGGTTCACATGCATAGAAGTATCATTAATTTTGGCATTAGCAGAGTTCTTCTCATTAATAGTAATTGGAGCAAGATTATTATCAAGAATTTGAACATGGTAAACAAGTTGCATATTAAGGGAATTGTTTTTGGCAATCCAATCATAACTATGACAAGTTTCATAAGGATAGTTATAACCTATATCATAGCATTTTTATAATAATCTTCAAAGATTGGAGGCACAGTGTCATCATAAGAAATAGAATAGTTATCTTTCACAGTATGTTCATCTGTGACCATACCATCTGTGTTACTAGAAGGAGATGTGTCAAACATATAATGATCAGTAGCAAAAGGATTTTCAAATACCTCATCCCCAAGCTTAGAGCTTTCTATATCATTATGGGAGGAAGCATGGATAGTGCTGATTTGCAATATCAAAAGTAGTGTGCTCTTTCAAATCATGATCACTAATGTAGGTAAAGGGCATAGGAAGATCATTGTACTCAGATTCATTATCATAATAGTCATTAGGAGCAACATACTTACGGTTACCTATCGTTATCTCATTCACGCGGGGATATGCTGTTACCTCTTTCTTTGTATTCCCCTTCTTCTTCTTCTTCTTCGTTCCCTTCTTCTTCTTCTCTTCCTTCTCCTCGTTCCCTTCTTTAGGAGGAAGAGGCTTGAAGGGAGGCTTCTCCACATAACCTGATTTATTTCCAGAAACAATAGAAGAAACTTGGGAGGATTCCTCCTTTTCATTAATAAGTTCAAAACACATGGCGGTCCTATCATATTTTGGCAAGGTGTCATCTTCTAAAATATTTTGTATGTAAGTATTTGTATGGCAATTATCAATGCAATAAGAAAAACACCCATGCAGGACATCATCAATATCAAGATCACTCATATGTAACAAACATATTTTTCTTGATAACTCTTCACACCACAAAAATAAAGTAAGTTCATCATGCTGATTAAGAGTAATTTCATCATCACAATACAAATTTGCGGCACTCATGGGGTTCAAATTATCATTAGAGGAGCATTGAAAATTAAAATGACCCACTCTATGGCAAAGTTCACAAATAAAAGGATAGAGGGCACAAACTTTTTTTACCAAGATCATCTAGAGCCCTAGACCACTTTCTAGTTTTTTCATTAATATGATGGATACAATATTCATCTTCGATTTGATTAATTCCACAAGGTCTATGCAGTCCACAAAAATTAACATGCTTATAGGAAATAGCATTCTTAGGAGTTTGAGCATGTTCATTGCAATTATTAACAACAATTTCATCCTTCATGCAAGCCTCTTTAAAAGGGTCATGATACTTATCAAAATTCTTCTTAGGCAATTCAAAATGAGAGGCAAAAGCTTTATAAAGGTTTGCAACAACTTGAGAGTCAAGACCATAAGTAGCACTCATATTTCGAAATTTACCAGTATCCATAATAGTTTCAATGCATTCATAATCATAATTTATACCTGACTCTTTACCTTTGTTGTTCTCCCATCCTTCAGCGTTCTCCTCAATCCGATCAAGAAGATCCCACCTAGCTTCAACCTCCTTGCTTGTGAAAGATCCCTCCAAACAGGCATCTAGATAGTCCTTGTGATGTCCTGAAAGTCTTGCATAAAAATTATTAATAATAACATTACGGGGGAGCTCATGAATGGGACATTTGAGCATTAGTGACTTCAATCTCCCCCATGCTTGAGGAATACTCTCTCCATCACGAGGATAAAAGTTATAAATGTAATTTCTATCAATATGCACTTCATGAGGAGGATAAAATTTAGAATAAAAGAGAGATACAATTTCCTCCCAACCAAGAGAATACCTATTCTTCAGCAATTTATACCAATGTGCCGCTTTACCAGACAGCAAAATAGTGAATAGTTTCTTCCTCACTTCATCCATAGAGATACCTGCACACTTGAATAACCCGCATAATTCATGCAAAAACAGTAAATGATCTCCAGGATGGACAGTTCCATCCCCTTCATAGCGGTTATCCATAACACGTTCAATAATTTTCATGGGTATCTCGAAAGCAGTACTTGCAGTAGGTGGATTGAAAATATCACAAACATCATTAGAGTTATCGCATATGGGAGATAAAGAATTATCAGAGCAAATTTTCTCCCCTAAAGATGGGAAGCTAAAAAGATCATAAAAACTAGCTTCCCCAAGCTTAGACTTCTCCATAGCATTAGCAGTGATTGCGTTCATACTAATAACATTGCTACTAGCATGCAAATAAGGTTCCATAGGTTTTTTAATTTTCGCATCACACAATTCATGTCTTAACTTAGGAAATAAATTTAAAAGCTCACACTTGTTTTCCATTATGCCTAACTAGTGTTTAACAAGAAACAAAAAGATGCAATTGCAGGATCTAAAGGAAATAGCTTTGAGCACTTACAACGGCGCCAGAAAATAACTTAGTTACCTGGGACCAGAGTGTGAATGCCTTTTTACCTTTCCTCCCCGGCAACGGCGCCAGAAAATAGATTGATGTCTACGCACGCTTCTATTCCTGTAGACATTGTTGGGCCTCCAAGAGCAGAGGTTTGTAGAACAGCAGCAAGTTTTCCCTTAAGTGGATCACCCAAGGTTTATCGAACTCAGGGAGGAAGAGGTCAAGGATATCCCTCTCAAGCAACCCTGCAATCACGATACAAGAAGTCTCTTGTGTCCCCAACACACCTAATACACTTGTCAGATGTATAGGTGCACTAGTTCGGTGAAGAGATAGTGAAATACAAGTGGTATAAATGTATATGAGTGACAATAGCAATCTGAATAAAATATGGCAGCGAGTAAACATGCAATGGAACAGTAAACAAACGGAGATTCGATGTTTGGAAACAAGGCCTAGGGATCCTACTTTCACTAGTGGACACTCTCAACAATGATCACATAATAGAACCACTCTACACTCTCTTGTTGGATGACAAACACCATTAATTGTGTAGGGCTACAAGAGCACCTCAATGCCGGAGTTAACAAGCTCCACAACATTCGATGTTCATATTTAAATAACCTTAGAGTGCATGATAGACCAACGCAATTATACCGAGTACTAACATAGCATGCACACTGTCACCGACAAGCTATGAAAGGGGGAATAGATCACATCGATACCATCATAGTAATAGTTAACTTCATAATCTACAAGAGATCACAATCATAGCATATACCAAGTACTTCATGATGCACACACTGTCACAATTACATCATGGAGGAGGAATAGACTACTTTAATAACATCACTAGAGTAGCACATAGATGATATTCAACTAGATCACAAAGAGAGAGAGATGAACCACATAGCTACAGCGGAGCCCTCAGCCCCGGGGGTGAATTACTCCCTCCTCATCATGGAGGCAGCGATGGCGGTGAAGATGGCGGTGAAGATGGCGGTGGAGATGACTTCCGGGGGCAATTCCCCGTCCCGGCAGGGTGCCGGAACAGAGACTTCTGTCCCCCGAATTGGAGTTTCACGATGGTGGCGGCTCTGGAAGGTTTTCTCGGGTTTCGTCAATCGGTGTCGATGTTTTAGGTCAGGAGGCTTCTTATAGGCGAAGAGGCGGAGTCGGAGGGGCCACGGGGCCTCCTCACACTAGGGGGCGCCCCCCTTGGGCCGCGCCGCCCACACGTGTGGGGCCCCCAGGGCTCCCCTCTGGTCCCTCTTTGACTTTCTGGAAGGTTCCGGGAAAAATAAGGTTCTGGGCATTGATTTCGTCCGATTCCGAGAATATTTCCTTTGTCGGATTTCTGAAACCAAAAACAGCAGAAACAAAGAATCGGCACTTCGGCATCTCGTCAATAGGTTAGTTCCGGAAAACGCATAAAATCATCATAAAGTGTGAACAAAACATGTAGGTATTGTCATAAAACAAGCATGGAACATCAGAAATTATAGATACGTTGGAGACGTATCAGGGCTCTCATCGGAGCGCGGTTGAAGTTGTTGTTTTTGTGGCCTCCTGGCCTAGGGTGTCCTCCACTCCGGTTCTGAAAACCCTGACGTGACATCGGTGCATTGGGCTTGGTTTTTCTGGGGTGGAATCCTCCGCTTGAACTGGGGTGATACCTTGGGGTATTGCTGGGCCCACTCTGATTCATCATGCGGCGCTTGCGGTTCTCGTTGGCTTGATGCAGTTTGCCTTCCATCTGGATGGCGGAATCCACCAGGGCTTCAAGATCGGAAAAGGGGATGTTGACCAACACAGTCTGCATCTCATCATGCAGTCCGTTCATGAACCTTTCCTTCCTCTTCTCGGTGGTGTCGGTCTCGTCCGGGGCGTACCTTGACAGTGTGAGAAACCTGTCGCGGTATTCTACCACAGACATTCTACCCTGCTTGAGTTCACGGAACTAATCCCTCATCTTCTTTATCAGACCCAGGGGCACGTGATACTTGCTGAACTTGAGCTTGAAATCTGCCCAAGTCATGATCTGTCCGGCGTTCATGGCACGGGTGTTGGTCCACCATGCTCTTGCAGGTCCTGCTAAGTAATGGGTGGCAAACAAGACTTTCTCTGCGGCTTCGACTCCCGCAACTTCCAGATTGTTCTCCATGGTCTGGAGCCAGTCGTCGGCATCAAGGGGCTCTTCTGTCTTGTTGAACATTGGGGGGTTTGTGTTCTGGAAATTCTTCAGCTTTGACCCAGGGTGATCATGGTTTCCATGGCCATGGTTGTTGTTAGCAAGCTGTTGAAGTGCTGCAATGTTGGCCCGTTGACGTGGGCACTACCCTTCGGGTAACCGACATTGCCCTATCCTGTATTGACTAATTGGAGGCCCATGAAGACACCTGAAGGCGAGATGGGCCACCTGGACGGCGCACCAGAGGAATCCTTGACGAGCAAGACAAGGAAGCAGCCGAACAAGGAAATATTAGATCTAAAAGTACTGTAAACTTAGTCGTACTCGGTTAGGACTCTTGAGACCTGGCCTCCTATATAAAGGCCAGGAGAGGGGCTGCCGAGGGACACGATCAATCTTAGCCAGCAAAAGCTTAGAGCTAGGTCACCTTAGCCATAGCCATCTCGACGAGATCTCAGCCGAACTATTCGGCACCCCATTGTAACCCATTATCATCATAATCAAGAACAGACAGGCAGGACGTAAGGGTTTTACCTCATCGAGGGCCCCGAACCTGGGTAAATCGCTCTCCCCGCTTGTCTGTAAACCGATGTCTCGTGTCAGCTTGCAGGATTCCATCAACCCTAAGCCCCTATCGGAGGGCATTGGCGAGGAGTACCCTCGACAATTGGCGCCGTCTGTGGGAAACCTGTCGGCACAGGGCAAGTCATCGGTAGTACCAGTTACGTCCGCGGCGTTCTTACTCGAATCACCGACGCCGACAGAGTCAAGAGATCCAATCCGCTGCGGGTCCTTCGAGTTCGTACCGCGCCGCGAAGCACTTCACCCAAACTCCATGGCATCGTCTCACGACGCAGAGGCTGTTTTCGGTGGCGTCCACTTCGTCATCGATTCTGGAGGTTTCCTTCGCCTCCCTAGGGCCGGCGCGTCCGACTCAAAGGCCGTACCTCTGGAGGGTGTCCCTTCAGCGACAACCCTAAAAATTCCGCCCAGGAGCATGCAAGATAGCAACCGAGGGGGTCTCGACACCGCGGCTGGACAAAGAAAGAAATGAAGAAGCTCACACCGTGAGGAGGAAGGTAGAACAGCAGTACACCCTCGACAGTTCGAGCAAGGATGCCACGACACATCGTCAATTAGGGGCCGCACCCGTTCTTCGTACCTTTCGGCGACAGAGCAACTCGAGGCGCCATGCTACCTCCACTCCTACATTGATCCAAAAGATGGACGGGAGAAGTCCAGTCATTTGTTGAGGAACTGCCGACACTTCCTGGAGATTCGACAGTTCTGTGATGATCTTAGAGCTGAAGCTATGTCAAGAGTTCACGTGATGGAGGGGAAGGCTAGATCCTACAACCATCCGCCAGAACCGTATGTACCAAAACCATACGAACCAATGGAAAAAGACGAATATGTACCAGCCGAAGTATTCCCAGAGCTACGCGGACAAATCAGCATGATCCATAAAACTAGCTTTTCAAAGAGAGAAATCAAGAAGTTCTCCCGAGAAGTAAAATATGCGGAAGTCGCCATGGTTGACACGCCTGATTTCATCGACTGGTCAGAACAAAGCATCTCCTTCAGCAGGGCGGATCACCCGAAAGCTGTCCCAAGGCCCGGCCACGCGGCCCTTGTCCTTGAAGCGCAGATTGGAGGGTACAACATGGGCAAAGTATTCATGGATGGAGGAAGCGGCTTGAACCTGCTATTCGCCAGCACGATGAGAGCAATGGGTTTAACAGTCGATATGCTAAGAGAATCTGACACAGGGTTTCACGACATTATACCGACTCGACCCGCTTACTCGCTCGGCAAAACATCATTGGACGTAGTCTTCGGCACGCCCAGCAATTTCAGGAAAGAAAAAATCGAGTTCGAGGTAGTCGACTGGGAATCTCAGTACCACGCCATCCTCAGCAGGCCTGCGTTTGCTAAATTCATGGCCGTGCCTCATTATGCATACCTGAAACTGAAGATGCCAGGCAACAACGGGACCCCAATAACCGTTCACGGCAGCTTTGCTCGATCAGACAACTGCGACAGGGAGTTCCAGAAGATCGCATCGAAGTTTGGAGCCAAGGAAGAACTCAATGCGATCGATACCGTTACAGATCACACACAGCCACCAGTTGACAATCGAAACGTAAGATCTGATGAGTTTGACACTGCAAAGGAAACTAAGAAGCTGCAGGTGCACCCTACTGACCCGAAGAAGACGGTCAATACCTCGGCTGATCTCACTGTCGCATAGGAAAGCGCGCTCATCGAGTTCCTCCGTGAGCGCTGGGAGATATTTGCATGGGAACCATCCGACATGCCAGGTATCCCCAGGGAACTCGCTGAGCACACCCTAAACGTTGACCCGATGGCCAAACCAGTACAGCAATCAATGCGACGATTTTCTGAACCAAAGAGAAGAGCAATCGGCGAAGAAGTTAATAGACTCCGCAAGGCGGGATTTATTCGCGAGCTTAAGGAATCTGAGTGGGTGGCCAATCCCGTCATGGTGCCCAAGAAGGATACGACCGCCCTCCGCATGTGCATCGATTACACCAGCCTTAACAAGCACTGCCCGAAAGATCATATCCCGCTGCCTCGAATAGACCAAATAGTAGACTCCACGTCCGGATGCGATCGTCTCTCTTTCCTCGATGCATACTCTGGGTACAATCAGATTAAACTGAAGAAGGAAGACCAAGAGCTAACCGCGTTCATCACTCCACACGGCGTTTTCTGTTACAACGTCATGACCTTCGGGTTGAAAAATGCAGGAGCAACTTACCAACGCTGCATGCAAGCCTGTCTTGCGGAGCAGATTGGAAGAAACATTGAAGTTTACATCGACGACATCGTGGTGAAAATAAAGCACGCAGCCACACTCATCGATGACTTGCGAGAAACCTTCGACAATCTGGATAGATACAAAATCAAGCTGAATCCCAAAAAATGCTTCTTCGGAGTGCCAGGAGGACAAGTACTCAGATACTTCATATCAGCCAGAGGAATCGAAGCCAATCCCCTAAAGATCAAAGCTATTCTCGATATGGAGCCGCCAAAGAATCTGCACCAAGTGCAGCAGTTGGCAGGATGACTAGCAGCGCTCAGCAGGTTCATTGCAAAGTTAGGGGAGAAAGCTCTGCCCTTCTACAACTTGATGAAAAAGTCAGAAAAGTTCGAGTGGACAAAGGAGGCACAGGAATCCTTCGACAACTTGAAGAAAATCTTATCGACCTCCCCAGTGCTTATGACTCCGCGCGAGAAGGAGACGTTGCTCATGTACATAGCCGCAACAGCACAAGTCTTCAGCAGCGTTTTAGTCGTCGAACGAGAGGAAGCAGGGAGAGTTCATGGTGTGCAGAGGCCTGTTTATTACCTCAGTGAAGTGCTCACTCCTGCAAGGCAGAGGTATCCCCATCATCAGAAGCTGGCGTACGCAGTATGGAGGTCAGCTCGCAAGTTGCGGCACTACTTCACGGAGCACCCGATTATCGTTGTAAGTGAAGCACCCCTAAAGAGCATAATGACCAATCCGAAAGCCACAGGTCGAGTGTCCCAATGGGCTATCGAACTATCGCCACATGACATAACTTACGTTAATCGAACGGCGATAAAATCCCAAATCCTCCCAGATTTCGTGGCAGATTGGATCCAATCACAGACGCCGGCAGCACCCGACATGTCGGGGTCATGGACAATGTACTTCGATGGCTCAAAACGGAGTACAGGTGCAGGAGCAGGAGTGGTGCTGATATCACCGCAGGGAGATAAGATGAAGTATATACTACGTATGAATTTCTCTCTGCCGACGAACAACGAAGCAGAATATGAAGCACTGTTGCACGGAATGAAAATGGCAAAGGCGTGTGGTGCTACTCGTCTAGAAATCTATGGAGACTCAAACTTGGTGGTACAGCAGTCGATGAACCTGTGCGACGCAGTCAGCGACAACATGATCGCCTACCGGCAGCTCTATCAGAATATGGAAGCTAAATTCGAAGGATGTGAGCTCAAACATATCGGCAGAGCCAGTAATGAGGAAGCCGACACTTTGGCAAACATCGGGTCTATGTGCTCCCCCATCCCAGACGGGGTATTTTACGAAGTGATCACTCAACGATCAATAAAAGAAAAGACGTTGGCACCTCCGAAACCATCGACTGATGAATTAGAGGCAAGCTCGCAGCAAACTCCTTCGGCTGAACTCCTCCTACCGAACAAGTCCTCCTCCTCGAGCCACTATGGACCAAGCCATTCCTAGTGTATCTGACAAAGCAAGAGTTGCCAGAGGACTCTGTAGAAGCAAGGCGAATCATCAGACGTTCAAAGGCCTTCACAGTGATAAATGGTGAACTTTACAAGCGTAGCATCTCAGGGATCTTCCAAAGGTGCATCGCTGTTGACGATGGAAAAGCACTGTTGCGCGAGATACACGAGGGAACCTGCGGCCATCATGCAGGAAGAATGGCCCTTGTGGCAAAAGCCTTTAGGGCAGGATTTTACTGGCCAACGGCAGCATCGGATGCTAGGGATCTAGTCATGAAGTGCGATCCCTGCCAACGTTTTTCACCAAAACCACACGCTCCTGCAACGGACCTAATGACAATACCCTTGGCATGGCCTTTCGCTCAATGGGGACTCGATCAAGTTGGGCCGCTGCCAAGATCGTCACCCGGAGGACACACGTACTTATTGGTTGCAGTCGATAAATTTACTAAGTGGATCGAGGCAGTACCTGTGCGAAACCATAAAGCCGAAACAGCGGTTCAATTCTTCAAGGGAATAACTTGTCGATTCGGTATGCCCCACAGCATCGTCACATACAACGGCTCCAACTTTGATTCCGAGGAGTTCCGGAAATTTTGTGATGATGGAGGAATCAAGTTGAAATTCGCATCAGTCTCTCACCCCCAGACCAACGGCCAGGTGGAAAGGATCAATGGTCTAATAGGAGATGGCCTCAAGAAATGCCTTAAAGGCGCATCCGGAGCCTGGGTCAAAGAGTTACCATCTGTACTCTGGAGTTTGCGTACCACACCCAACAGGTCGACTCAATATACTCCATTCTTCTTGGTGCACGGAGCCGAAGCAGTCCTACCAGCCGACGTCCGATTTGAAGCTCCTCGAGTGACAGCATACACAGAGTCCTCCTCCAACATCGCGCTACAAGATGCTGTCGATCTCCTTGATGAAGCACCAGATATCGCCTTGGCAAGGACCACGGTATACCAGCAAGCGCTGAGAAACTACCACAGCCGACGAATACGCAGTCGAAGTTTCAATGTTGGGGATATGGTACTCCGGCTGAAGCAAAAAAGACCCTTGAAGCTAGAATCTCCATGGGAAGGACCATACATCATCACCGAAGTGATACCGGGAGGGGCCTATCGGCTCAAAAATCCAGCTTCAGGAAAAGACGTCGAGAATCTGTGGAACATCGCGCAGTTGCGACGGTTCTATACATAGGATACGATTGTTTTTTGTCGTTCAACAGCCTATAAGGTTGCTTTTACATTATGAATAAAGATCTAATCAGATTTTCTACCTTTTTTCCTGCTTCAGGCTTTGGCACCCGAACATAACGTTTGGAGCCCCTACCATCGGCGCTAACTCCCATCGGGAGCGTTGGCCCAAGAGAAATGTGCTTATACAGTGTCATTAATTAAATACTCTCAGCGAGAGCTAAGATTAATGACACACAAAAAACAACCAATCCAAGCCTCGAAAAATACGCGAGTGCTGCAGTCGATGGTTACAAGATAAGGCTCAAACCGGTGCACCGCGTGACGAAGCCAAGCTCTCGAATAAATTACATATCGGCTTCGCAATAACATTGCATAAAATTCAATGAAGTCGTCGAGAAAGCAGGTTGAACTGATCACTCAGCCGCACTCGACAATAAAATAACATAGCGTGCAGCACACGCAGTAAACAATCTTATGCGGATACAAGGTTATTACATTCATAATCGGGTTCCCCGGTCCCAGTGGGCCTTCAGTTCCTTTTCAAGGCATGACTCCATCCGAGAAACAACGGTGTAAGCAGGGCCTCTAGCAACATCATAATACTGGCCTAAATCCCTCTCAGTATTTGCTACGGCTTTCAAGTCTAAAGATGGATGGCACGCCAATATCGAAGCAAAGGCAAGCTCAGCACCAGCCAGAAGCTCTTTCCGCACCAACTGTCGAATCCTCTCAGGAGACTTGAATCGGGTGAACAGGCCAGACAAAGTGTCGGGTGCTTGGTCCAGAGGAAACAAGGTGTTCCAAACCATCGTGAGATGAGCATAGTACTTATCAAAATAGTAATGCGCCTTCATCACCCGGTACTTAAACTTCGCCATGACGACAGCCTTCGGACGATGCAGCCATAAACCATGCGTCGGATGCGCAACATCGGTCATCGCCTCAACCTCTTCACGAATCTTCTTGTTCTCTTCAGCTGCATCCGAAGCTACGACTGGAAAAGGAACGAATGTCAGATAAAAGAACATTCAAGCTATGCCAGAAATCAGAAGATAAGCTAATACTTACAGCCCAAGCTTTCGGTAGCAACATGAAGACCATCGAGAGCGTATTGTTCGACAGCAGTCGCTATCTCTCCTTTTTTCTTCACCAAAGCTGCCATCGCACGAAGAGAAGTGATGTCATTATTTAGACAAGACACCTGATCACGTAAGCGACGAACAAGGCCTGACTCGTCATTACTCGAAGGGTTCGGAAAGGGCTCGGCACGGGAAGAAGATGAAGGAATCTGCAGTACAGTCCCCAGTTCAGACCAAGTATTAACATAAAAACTCCCATCGGGAGCGCTTAGCATACATTATACAGACAAAAGGATGTTTGGATTGGCAACAGAGCCGAAATTTAATTGAGCTACTTCGAGTTACGGATGATCTTATTTACAACAAATCAAATAACAGTTCAAGGGTTCGCTGACGATGAACCGGGGGCAGACTCAGGAACAGGCCTGGCTTGTGCTTCATCCACCAGCTTCAGAAGTCGGTTGGCGCAAGTTATTGCCGATCTTTTGAAAGGCTCAAGGTCAACCAGATGGTTTTCATCATCAACAGGTAGTATCTTAGAAAACTCCTCCAATTCTGACCCCATCCCATGGCCCATGAGCAATTGAAAATTAAGAACCGCCCCAACCAAGCGGCTACGGCGTTTCAGTACCTCCACGGGCTCGGAAGGGTCAACAAGGAAAGCATCCGCCATTTCTTCGAGAGTCTTTTCCAGCTTCATCTTCGGGAAGATCATCGAGTATAGCCTCGACAATGCTCCCTTAGTCTTTTGCAGTAGTCCAAGGACCTGGACATTAGACTCAGTGGCAAGTGACAAAGCATCGGCTGTGGAGTCCTCCCGAAGCTGATGGCGTCGGCTGACAGTTATATTGGCGGCCTCTGAAAGAAAGACGTATCACTGATCAATGAAGAAACATCAAGAAAGAAGCGGAATACCATGAGGATTTTTACCCAATAAATTCTTGACGGATTCACGGAGGACACCTTCCTTCTCATCGACTGCAGCCGCCGCTGCACGCCTGGCATCTTGTTCATCCTTCATCTGACGTTTCAGTCTCTTCACTTCTTCCTTCAACAAGGCGTTCTCATTCTTGGCATCGGTAGCAAGCCTGTTGGCCTCAACCACCTGATCAGCCGAAGATTTGACGGCCTTCCGAAGTTGGGAGTTTTCGGCCTCAAGGCGAGTGAATTGCTCAGCAAAATCCGCCACAGCATCGACTATAGCGTAAATCGGCTGCAGCCAGAAAAATCAAGAGGAGCCAGATGACAGAAATTCGGCAAAGCCAGATAGATTAAGTACTTACATGATCACGGCCAGCCGACGGGGTGGGAGCATTATCAGGAGGAATAACTCTCGATACTGGGACCTTCTCCACACCCGTTCGCGAGGGAGGTGTTGACTTGGCAGGAGAAGGATTTGACTCCTTAGCCGATGCTGCTCTCTCAGAGACTAGCTTGGCCCTCTTCGCGAGAGGAACATCGTCATCATCAGAGCTACTTAAGTACAGTGCACAGTTAGCATGCAGGATGACAAGAAATAAATAAAAAAAGGGGGGTATAGATGCTCACAGGTCCAGATCATCTTCTCCCACGAAGAAACTTGTTGAATTCTTCTTAGCAGGAGGAGGCGAAGCAGCTTCGTCGGCATCATTATCTCCTCCTCTAGGACTTGATTCAACCGATGTGATAAGGTCATCGTGTACCTGCTTACGACGCATGCTCCTGAGGAAGGCGTCATCTTCGGCAGCTTCCTCCTCTTGGACATAGCTGTCTTCAAGAATGTGCTGAGCGTCCTCGGTTCCCTCAGAATCATCATCATCATCCTCCAGTACCACGCCGCTCTCGGGTGAGGGAGGATGGCATTGGGCAACGATGGGAGCCTGTCGGAAGAGAGAAACTTGTAAGGCACAACAGAAAAGAGCAGTAATAACAGTAAGCGAGGAGCAGTAAGATTACCGCGGACGAAAGGTGGTCGAAATCATAGGGAGGACGAGCCGATGTCAAGACAATGGTGTCCTTCGTACTAAGGCATGTTAGGCGACGAACCTCGTCCCGAAGCTCATCTGCCGATAGGTCGGCAGAGTTGATCCTTGACTTGTCGCCTTTGCCAGTATAAAGCCACAACTGGTGAGGACGGGACATCAGCGGCTGCACTCGACGTTGTAGAAACACTGAAACTACTTCAGTGCCACGCATCGTCAGGCCTCATGCATTCTTCAAAGTGATTATCTGCTCAAACAGTTCATCGGCAGTCGCCTTTTCTTCGGGAGAAAGGGCGTTTTGCCAAGACTTCTTCTTCTGAGCTACCAAGACATCATCAAAGGGAGGGAGATTTGAACGCCGCCCAGAAACGGTGGGATCTCGCAGGTAGAACCACTTGTTGCGCCAGCCCTGGACGGATTCCTTCATTGGGTAGTCGAAGTAGTCGACCTCCTTCCTGACGACGAAGCCGACGCCACCAACAACGGGGGGGCATTACTATCGTTGTGACGCTTCACATAGAAGATCTTCCTCCAAAGACCCCAGTGAGGCTCAATGCCGAGGAAGGCCTCGCAGACGGTAATAAAAATAGAGAGGTGGAGGATGGAATTTCGGGTCAGCTGCCAGAGCTGAATCCCATAGAAGAAAAGGAGGGAGCGAAGGAACTCGTGGGCCGGAAGAGAAAGGCCACGAAACAGGAAAGCAGCAAACATGACAGTGAAGCCCTTCGGGGG
This sequence comes from Lolium perenne, assembly GCF_019359855.2. Taxonomy (NCBI): domain Eukaryota; kingdom Viridiplantae; phylum Streptophyta; class Magnoliopsida; order Poales; family Poaceae; genus Lolium; species Lolium perenne. The sequence goes on from NC_067245.2 coordinate 185,260,497, forward strand.
CTTTGGGCGAGAAACCGAACCTGGAAGACGAATGTCTTCCTCAGATGCGGAGATGAAGCCAAGGGCGCGAAGCTTGCTGATGTCGCGGTTCAAAATGGCGGAGGCGCTCCAATCGCGGCTAACTTTGGCCGCCTCCGAGGTACTGCCGCTCTTCTTCTTGCCCATGGTGAACGGAGCTTCTGATGAAGAGGCAGAGGAACGGGAAGGCTTGAGAAAGAAGATGAGCAGTAAACGGGGTAAAAGATAAAAAAGAGGAGGCCCCCTATTTATCCTGTAAGAATTTGCACCAAACCGTGGCCATAACTCCACGAAGCATCGTGGGGGGTGGAGCAGATCTGACTGTACACGTGGCGCTTGAGGAAGGAATGGAACCGGCAGCCCATTATTCCCACGTTGTGCGAAAATCGAGGAGACGCCTCGATCGCCACGCGTGCATTGGTCAAGCCCTAAAAACTGCCCGCGCAGAACTAGGGTGGGCCAGTCAGGTCAAGTCCTGTCAATCAGCTCACAGCAGTTACACGTCAACAGTGACGTCATAAAAACACCCTGAGGCACTCGAAGGAAAAATGAAAAGTTATCGGATGAAGGACTTGAGTCTACGCACGGATTGCAGACATCCGTACCTAGACTCGGGGGCTACTCCCATCGGGAGCGCTGACGCGCACCCGATAAAATGAAGACTCGACAGAATGAGTAGTCAAAGGAAAAAGGAATTGAAGAAATATTGTTTGAATAGCTCGAGTCTGCACTCGATTACAAGCACTCGCACCCAGACTCGAGGGCTACTCCCATCGGGAGAGCACGACGCGCACCCGATAGAAGTTTTTTGCACTCCAGGATCATGCCCGGGGACTTGATTCTGTGTAGGGTAACGTTGTTTTGCCATCGGCAGTTAACCAACAAAAGTTGGGCACGTTATTCATTATCCCTTGCATAAAGAAAATATATCGCATTACCTATGAAGACCTGCGGAAAACTTCGGCAGAGGAGAATATTCGGGTGGTACAACTTGAGTCTACGCACGGATTGCAAGCATCCGTACCTAGACTCGGGGGCTACTCCCATCGTGAGCGCTGACACGCACCCGATAAAAGAAGGTGAAGCTGATTCAAGATAAACAAGGACAATGAAGGAGAAGAACATCAGGAGAAGACATGTTTTAGTCTCTACCCGAACTATCTTCGGCTAGACACTCGGGGGCTACTGACGTGGGCACTACCCTTCGGGTAACCGACATTGCCCTATCCTGTATTGACTAATTGGAGGCCCATGAAGACACCTGAAGGCGAGATGGGCCACCTGGACGGCGCACCAGAGGAATCCTTGGCGAGCAAGACAAGGAAGCAGCCGAACAAGGAAAGATTAGATCTAAAAGTACTGTAAACTTAGTCGTACTCGGTTAGGACTCTTGAGACCTGGCCTCCTATATAAAGGCCAGGAGAGGGGCTGCCGAGGGACACGATCAATCTTAGCAATCTTAGCCAGCAAAAGCTTAGAGCTAGGTCACCTTAGCCATAGCCATCTCGACGAGATCTCAGCCGAACTATTCGGCACCCCATTGTAACCCATTATCATCATAATCAAGAACAGACAAGCATGACGTAAGGGTTTTACCTCATCGAGGGCCCCGAACCTGGGTAAATCGCTCTCCCCGCTTGTCTGTAAACCGATGTCTCGTGTCAGCTTGCAGGATTCCATCAACCCTAAGCCCCTATCGGAGGGCATTGGCGAGGAGTACCCTCGACACCCGTCGTTCAGCTCTTTCAGCCTCTCTATCTTCCAACATGATTTGCAACATCTGCACCATGGCATCCTGATTTGCGCTACGGGTTGGAGGGGCCATCTGAACATTGAGATAGATCATAAGATAAGAGGGAATTTTCTATGGCTTGTTTTGAGTAAGTTCAAATAGTTTAAAACTTGAATACTTTGTAATGTTGACAACAAACAACACTTTCATTCATTGCAAACAACACACATTACAAGTTAACACACTAATGGTTTTAAGAACCATTCTTCTCCAAGCTACGATACATGGGACAGGATACAACTCACACCTACGCAAGTGAACATGTGAAACTACTCATCATCTACATCTATCGGGATGTAGTCATCTTCTCCGGCATCCAGAAACTCGTAGTCCTCCTCATCGGTGTTCTCATCCTCTTCGAAGTCATCATCATCACTCAGGAAGGCTCCTCCTCCCTAAATGTCTTCACCTTCTTCTTCCATCTCTCTCATCTGGTCCTCTTGGGCCTTGACAGTGGCCTCCAAGGATACTATCTTTGCGCGAAGGCGCGCAATGGTAGCGTCCTTCTTGGCACGCTACTGGCGGAGGGACTTGCGATCCTTTGCAAGCATCTTGATGGCATCACCCTGCTGAGTGATGTGGGCGTGAGTCTGGTTGGCATAAACACGAGCGTTGTCCAGCTCCTTCTGCGTCTGGTACAACATAAAGTCCAGATGCTCCACGTGGTGCCTCAGCTCGGGGTGGGATTGCAGGTCCATGGGTTCTCCAGCGGAGTTACGCCTTGCGAGATGAGCAAAGCGAGCCTCTTGGAGTGCTACCCCATTCTGCCCGCACAGACGGGCAAGTGCTTCCTGAAGAGCACAAGCGAGTCCGTCCAGCCAGTTGCTTTCCCTGAAGGAAAAGAGGATCCTCTCCGAAGTAGGAGGCTCCATCTTGCCCCTCAGATTGGCGGTGATGATCCACTGAAGTTCCCCTCCGGGCTGGTCGTTGACCTCGACTCCGTGGAACTCTGGGTGAGGGCGTCCGAGGAAATCCGATAGAGCATTTAAGTCCCTTTCGAAGATCAGACTCCCGCCATTCCCCAGCTGGTAAAACTTGGTGTTGATTGGATCCATCTGAAAGTGAGTTGGATGAGTAAGTTAGAGAAGTGAACAAGTGTGGCAAAATTTTATGTATATTTCTAAGGAAGAGCATGACTTCTTATTTCTAAAAGATCTCAAAGAGAAGAAAAGGACTTAGTTTTTCAGAGATATTCACTTCATTTGTTTTTTAAATTAAGTTTTTCAGAACGTCCATTCTAACTAGGGTCTCCTAAGGTCAAACAATAGCTCTGATACCAACTTGTCAACACCCGGATTTTTAAGTCCAGATGCCTATTATGCCATACATCGCAACCCCGGGAAGATTGTTTTTGCGAGACATAACAGTTTAATATCATAGAGTCATCATTCATTACAACACCATAGTAGTCATAACATAAAAAGGATCACATGATCCAGTCTCCTTACAACACTTGATCTAATGATCATTACATAATATGTGGCGGAAGCAAAGTAGTAGTGGCCTATCTATTCCACAGGCAACCCTTGACGTTAGGAGAAGCTCCTAGTTGTCGTAGACGTCCTACTGGCCATCATCTTCATACTGCTGTTCAGCTTCATAGTCTGGCCATTTGAATAGCCAGGGACACAGCCGTGAGTACTTTCAAGTACTCGCAAACTAATACTAGTGTAAGCACTAATAGTTCTAGTGAGAGTGTTCTAAGCTCTAGGGTTATTTGCATAAAGCCAATTTTAGTTCATAAACACTTTAGTGAAAGACTCCTCATATGCTAACTAACTCAAGTGGGAACATTAGTGTCATTCCCACAACTCTGTTTTGATTCAATTCAAAGTCACCTTTCAAATTATATTCATAAGTCATATTTGAGGAAAATTTCTGATGACGGAACAGTATGGCCTTTCCAACTGTCCATGACCGCGGACGCGGCTATTCGAATAGGTTTACACTTGCACACTTGTGCCACAACATTTGATTACATCCGTCAAGGATAACCCTGAATAATCATAAGTCAGTATGCGGATCATCAACCGTTATCCTTTCACTTACACACCCTAGTATAGGCACCTCTCCCCATGAGTTTGGCCTCCCGGTGATAGCCAACTGTTATCCCGGGAACTGCATAGGGCTTGGGTCGTACATTCACCTCATTTCACGTCATTTCACTTTCAACGGAGGCAGCCTCGGCATAACCTCTATGACGCTTGTTTAGAGGGAACCCATACTAAGACACATAAATTTCCAGCTAAAGCCTTACCATAATCAGGTATTGTGGGGGTACTCAAGAATTGGAATGGTATCGCATCCAACCCAATCATCAGTTTTTATCACATTCACCTTCAAAATATTTCAATAGAATGACTCATCATTCCAAGGTTTTCAGAGTCATTTCAAATCACATGTTCCCATCTAGAGTAGTCATTTTTAGTTTTAACACTAGCAACTGTTGGGATTCGTAGCATAGAAAACAAAAAATTTCCTACCGCGAGAACGCAATCCAAGCCAAGATGCAATCTAGAAGATGGGAGCAACGAGGGGATGAACGAGACTAACCCTTGAAGATTTCCAAAGCCTACAAGAGGAGGCTCTCGTTGCTGCGGTCACTTGCCGCTTTCAAAAGCGCGTAGAAGATCTTGACGGTGCCACAATCGGGCAGCACCTCCGTACTCGGTCACACGTTCGGTGTTGATGACGACGTCCTTCTCCCCGTTCCAGCGGGCAGCGGAAGTAGTAGATCCTCCTCGGAATCCCGCCAGTACGACGGCGTGGTAGCGGTGGTAGTGGAGAACTCCGGCAGGGCTTCACCTAAGCGTATGCGGGAGGTGTATGTGGAGGAGAGGTAGCTAGGGTTTGGGGAGAGGGGGCTTGGGCGCCGGCCAACTAGGGTTGCGGCCAAGGGTGGCAAGGGTGTGGCCAGCCAGCCCCTCCTCTCTTTATATAGGTGGAAGCCCCAAGGATTAGGTCAAAAGTCTCCGAATAAGACCCCAACATAAACCTTCCATATGACCAAACCTAGGGGGAGTGGGACTCCCCCCTTTCCTTGGTGGGGTGGCCGGCCACCATGGGGAGGAGTCCACTTGGGACTCCTCCTCCCTTAGGCTGGCCGGCCAAGGTGGGTGGAGTCCCTCTGGGACTCCACCTTCCATGCTGATTTCTTCCGGACTCTTCTAGAACCTTCCAGGAAAAATACCGGATCATTTTCAAACCTAGAAAATGACTTCCTATATATGAATCTTATTCTCCGGACTATTCCGGACCTCCTCGTGATGTCCTGGATCCCATCCGAGACTCCGAACAAAACTTCGAACTCCATTCCATATTCCATATATACTTAAACGACATCAAACCTTAAGTGTGTCACCCTACGGTTCGCGAACTATGTAGACATGGTTGAGACTTCTCTCCGACCAATAACCAACAGCGGGATCTGGAGATCCATAATGGCTCCCACATATTCAACGATGACTCTAGTGATCGACTGAACCATTTACATACGATACCGATTCCCTTTGTCACGCGATATTTTACTTGTCCGAGGTTTGATCATCGGTATCTCTATACCTCGTTCAACCTCGTCTCATGACAAGTACTCTTTACTCGTACCGTGGTATGTGGTCTCTTATGAACCATTCATATGCTTGCAAGCTATTAGACGACATTCCACCGAGAGGGCCCAGAGTATATCTATCCGTCATCGGGATGGACAAATCTCACTGTTGATCCATATGCCTCAACTCATACTTTTCGGATACTTAATCCCACCTTTATAACCACCCATTTACGCAGTGGCGTTTGATGTAATCAAAGTACCTTTCCGGTATAAGTGATTTACATGATCTCATGGTCGAAAGGACTAGGTAAATATGTATCGAAAGCTTATAGCAAATAACTTAATGACGTGATCTTATGCTACGCTTAATTGGGTGTGTGCATTACATCATTCATATAATGACATAACCTTGTTATTAATAACATCCAATGTTCATGATCACGAAACCATGATCATCTATTAATCAACAAGCTAGTTATACAAGAGGCTTTACTAGGGACTCTTTGTTGTTCACATAACACACATGTATCAATGTTTCGTTTAATACAATTATAGCATGGTATGTAAACATTATCATAAACACAAAGATATATTATAATAACCATTTTATTATTGCCTCTTGGGCATATCTCCAATAGTCTCCCACTTGCACTAGAGTCAATAATCTAGTTTACATTTGTAAAGATATAACATTTTGGCCTTCCGGTGTTTTATCATGTTTTGCTCACGGGAGAGGTTTTAGTCAACGGATCTGACACGCTCAGAAACGTATGTATTTTGTAGTTCATTTGCGTCTCAACGCATCTCTCATTTCCAAATGAGTCAGCATTAAATATGTTTGGTCTTCTGGTGGAACCTTAATTCCACGGTCTAAAATATGTCACTAATATTGTCATACACAATATAGCTTCAAAGTTCTGACACTATCGGAAACACACCAAGTTCTCAAAGAACCTCTTGACTTAACATCCTCAGTCATTGTCAAAACAATGACATACTCTGCCTTCGTTTGTAGAATCCGTCACAATATTTAGAACTCTTCTAAATCTTGCATAGACAACTTCTAGCTCATTGTGCTACCTTTTAAACAACACTTAGTCTAATTTGAGATTGAAATTTTATTTTTATATGTGACAAAACAAATATCGGTGCAACACCTTACAGCGATTTGTTTGTCATTTCTCCATACAAAACTATATCCTTGGTTCTTCTTAAGTACTCAAGAATATTCTTACTGTTTTTCAATGATCATCACATGAATCATTCTGGTATATGCTCATAACACTTTTAGAGCACAGGACATCTGATTTTGTACATATTATTCGTGATCTAAAATCACTCATGTGTTTTTACTCATTGAGTGTCAGATACACTCAAGTCTTGTTAAACCTTCACATAACAAGAACATTTTCTTAATATTTCTATATTGAACTACTTCAATATCCATTCTATGTACTTTGACTTAAACTTATTATGTGTTTCAATCTATCTTCATAGATCTTGACACTAATTTTGTTTCATTCCATATCCTTTCATTGAAGTTAATTTCTCAATGAAACCTTTTCATCAAGTATATAATTACATCATTTATAATCAACTATATGTCATCTACATAAGTATTATAAATATGTCTCAACGCTCCCACTTAATTTCTTGCAAATGCAAGCCTCTTCATCGTTTCTGATGAAATCAAAAACTCTTTGACTATTTCATCCGGTGAAGATTCCAACTCCGTGATACTCACTTCATCCAATTGAAGTTTGTATACCTATCTAGTATTCCACGGACCAGCAAAACTCTTGTTTGTATCTTGTATACACCTTTAATACACACTTCTGATAAGTAATGTATTTTGCCATCCTACTAGCATATCTCATAAAAGAAATATGTAGTGATTACTAGAATAATCCACATAGACTATAAGCATTGCTACTGAAGATCTAATCTTATCGTAGTCAACTCTTTGAACTTTGTTGTAAACAACTTTTCGATAAGTCAAGCTTCATCAATTTTATAGATCCATTTACTTTGAATAAGTATTCATCTATCTTGGATTTCATGGCGTATAGCCATTTTAACGGAGTCAGGGCCCATCATAACTTCTTTGTTTGTAGTTGGTTTATCATTGTTCAAAATCAATCATTTGTCCATAAATCATTTATTTGATCACAAAGTAAACCATACCTACAAGGTTCAATATGTACTTCGATCTCCATGGCTAAAACATTTTGTAGTCATGGGAGCCATGATCGTCGTGACCGCTTCCGAAACCAATTTCCGATGCTGCGCTACTCTGATCATTATGCTCAGGTTCATAAACCTTATCAAGTTCTATTGTCCTCTCACTCAAATACTTCGCTAGAAAACAATTTCTTGGAAATAAGCAAGTAACATTAACAAACACTTTTGTTGTTTACTTCATAGTGGAAAGAATTCCCAATCAATTATTTGGGATAACCAACAAAGACATTCATCCGATTTTGGTTGTAAACTCTTAGACCAAAATTTAAAGAAAGGACTATTAGGGTTTATACCCATGCCATAACTTGTATGGTGTCATTTCAACGGATCATGATGATGCTCTATTTAGTGTAAAAGCGGTAGTCACTAAAGCATAATCCACAAAAATATAATGGCATCATTTTATTTTTATCTCATTATTAACCCAACAAGGTTTGGATATATCTCTCGGATACTATATCATCACTATGATACTCCAAGAAATGTGAGTTGTAGAACAATTTCATAACTCTCTTAGATGTTTGCTAAAACTCGTAATTCAAATATTTTCCCAATGATCCAATCATAGATATTTGACTTTTCTATTACGATGATTTCCATGTCATGCTGAAATTTATTTGAATCCATTCAAATGTTTCAAACTTCTTCCTTATCGAATATATCCACATATATATACTCAATTCATTGTTGGAAGTTTTCATGAAGTAGAAGAATCTCCCGCACACAACTATGCCCAGTGAACCACATATATCATCATGTATGTTTTCATTAAGTTAGTTGCCCGTTCAACTCTTGGCCTATGAACAGTATTTTAGTCATTCTCTTTAGAAAAGATTTGCAAGTGCCAAACGATTCAAAAATCAAATGACTCCAAAAATCCATTTGCATGGAGTTCCTTCATGCGTTCCTTTCTAACATGACCTAAATGGCGGTTCCACAAATAAGTGGAATTCAAATCATTTGCCTTATGGCATTTTAGCGTCAGTATTATGTGTGTGTGTTTCACCATTAAGATTTATAATAACTTATCCATCGTACATGGAGTAATGTCATAATTTGAACAACTCATTGTTTTCATTTGACCAGAGCAAAATAACAATTATTAAGTTCTTTATTATAAATTCTAAGGGCTAGGTAGAATGCCAACGACAAACATGATAACACTTTATTATGTTCCATACGTGCATTATTACCATATTCCTTATTAGTCACTTAGGTCATCGTATTCTTGTATTGCGTTGTATTGTATGACATCTCATACCAACCAACCTGGTACAAATACCCAAGAATTTCATTATGTGACCAAACAAGGAATACATCCATAACATGTAAATCATTTATATACACCTGAGCTAGACTTTCTAGTCTTTTCTTTCTTTCTACCAAAATATCTTTTGTAGTTTCTCTTTTAGCTTTCCTCATTCTCAGAAAACACTTCACCTTCAATAACTTCTAGGTTTGTTGGTCAAATACCAATAACCTTGAGATTCTTACTTTGAAGTTGATCATCATATGACAAGTGTTTCAGATTTCACTATTAGTAACTTTGTAATATGATGAACAATTTCACTCATAATTTTATCCATCATGACGACTTTCCGAGACCATGTTTGTACATGCTAGGCTCGTAAAGTTTAACTTTAGTATTCGCATGTGCAAAACTGGCTTGCACCCGTTGTATGCACACGTAGAATCTATAACACCCGATCATCACGTGATGCTACGAAACTACGAGTCTTAGCAACGGTGCATACTAAGGACGATCACTTCATGGATATGCGAATATCGTTAGTGCCCCAATAGTTGGAGGATTGGGACGCCTGGCGTCTTCAACCTTCATACATTCCCATAAAACTTATGAGTTTATGTAGTCTCGCCAAATTATACTCTATCATATTGCAATAAGGTCTTAGATATCACATATATCTCATACCTTGATTATTTCTGAAAACTAAACTTTCAGCTCCTTACTTTTCAAACAGATTTGAACTTCAAGTTTCATGGAGACAAGATAACTGTCTGTACTAATTGAAACCATAGTTCTTTGAATCAACAATGTGAGGTTTACTAAAAGTTTGCAATAGGACTTAATCAATTCTTGATTCTTTAACAATACGGTACCAATCCGTAAAGTTTCTTGTCAGATTTTAACAGTATTTCTATCTCAATTACAAGAGTAGCGCATGGTAGAAAACGGATGCCAATACTACAAAATTAATTCAAAATACTACTCAGACTATGTTCATGATAATTAGTTCATGTTTAAATCTAATTACTAATGAACTCCCACTTAATACAACATCCCTCATAGTTGTTAAGTGGTACACAATCCAAATCCACTACACCAAAACCGATCATCACGTGAGATGATGTAGCTTCAATGGTGAACATCAACATGTTGATCATATCATCCATATGACTCGTGTTCAACCTTTCGGTTTCCGTTGTCCCGAGGCCATGTCTGTACATGCTAGGCTCGTCAAGCAAACCCAAGTATTCCGCGTGTGCAACATGGCTTACACCCGTTGTATGTGAACATTGAGTCTATCACATCCGATCATCACGAGATGCTTCGAAACGACGAACTGTGCAACGGTGCATACGAGGGGAGAACACTTTATTATCTTGATATTAATGTGAGGGATCATCTTATAATGCTACCGTCGCGTTCTAAGCAAAATAAGATGCATAAAGGATTAACATCACATGCAATTCATATGTGATATGATATGGCCCTTTAGTCTTTGTGCCTTCGATCTTCATCTCCAAAGCACGGACATGATATCCATCATCAACGGGCATGATCTCAATCATCATCGGCGTAGCGTCAAGGTCCATGGCGCCGTCTTCATGGTTGTTCCCCTCATGTAGCAACTATTACAACTACTTTGAAATACTACTCAACATGAAATTTAAAGACAACCATAAGGCTCCTGCCGGTTGCCACAATACAATAATGATCATCTCATACATATTCATCATCACATCATGGCCATATCACATCACCAAACCCTGCAAAAACAAGTTAGACGTCTCTAATTTGGTTTGCATATTTTACGTGGTTTAGGGTTTTCGAGTAAGATCCAATCTACCTACGAACATGAACCACAACGGTGATACTAGTGTTGTCAATAGAAAGAGTAAATTGAATCTTCACTATGGTGGGAGAGACAGAAACTCGCAAAGCCACTTATGCAATACAAGTTGCATGTCGAACATGGAGCAAGTCTCATGAACGCGGTCATGTAAAGTTAGCCCGAGCCACTTCATCCCACCATGCCACAAATATGCAAAGTACTCGAACTAAAGACAACAGAGCATCAACGCCCACAAAACAATTGTGTTCTACTCGTGCAACCATCTATGCATAAACCTGGCTCTGATACCACTGTTGGGATTCGTAGCATAGAAAACAAAAAAAATTCCTACCGCGAGAACGCAATCCAAGCCAAGATGCAATCTAGAAGATGGGAGCAACGAGGGGATGAACGAGACTAACCCTTGAAGATTTCCAAAGCCTACAAGAGGAGGCTCTCGTTGCTGCGGTAGACGATCACTTGCCGCTTTCAAAAGCGCGTAGAAGATCTTGACGGTGCCACAATCGGGCAGCACCTCCGTACTCGGTCACACGTTCGGTGTTGATGACGACGTCCTTCTCCCCGTTCCAGCGGGCAACGGAAGTAGTAGATCCTCCTCAGAATCCCGCCAGTACGACGGCGTGGTAGCGGTGGTGGTGGAGAACTCCGGCAGGGCTTCGCCTAAGCGTATGCGGGAGTTGTATGTGGAGGAGAGGTAGCTAGGGTTTGGGGAGAGGGGGCTTGGGCGCCGGCCAACTAGGGCTGCGGCCAAGGGTGGCATGGGTGTGGCTGGCCATCCCCTCCCCTCCTCTCTTTATATAGGTGGAAGCCCCAAGGATTAGGTCAAAAGTCTCCGAATAAGACCCCAACATAAACCTTCCATATGACCAAACCTAGGGGGAGTGGGACTCCCCCTTTCCTTGGTGGGGTGGCCGGCCACCATGGGGAAGAGTCCACTTGGGACTCCTCCTCCCTTAGGCTGGCCGGCCAAGGTGGGTGGAGTCCCTCTGGGACTCCACCTTCCATGCTGATTTCTTCCAGACTCTTTGATACACGTACAGCACGCGACCGCTGGGAACCCCAAGAGGAAGGTGTGATGCGTACAGCGGCAAGTTTTCCCTCAGTAAGAAACCAAGGTTTATCGAACCAGTAGGAGCCAAGAAGCACGTTGAAGGTTGATGGCGGCGAAGTGTAGTGCGGCGCAACACCAGGGATTCCGGCGCCAACGTGGAACCTGCACAACACAACCAAAGTACTTTGTCCCAACGTAACACTGAGGTTGTCAATCTCACCGGCTTGCTGTAACAAAGGATTAGATGTATAGTGTGGATGATGATTGTTTGCAGAAAACAGTAGAACAAGTATTGCAGTAGATTGTATTCGATGTTAAGAATTTACCGGGGTCCACAGTTCACTAGAGGTGTCTCTCCCATAAGATAAATAGCATGTTGGGTGAACAAATTACAGTTGGGCAATTGACAAATAAAGAGGGCATAACCATGCACATACATGATATGATGAGTATTGTGAGATTTAATTGGGCATTACGACAAAGTACATAGACCGCTATCCAGCATGCATCTATGCCTAAAAAGTCCACCTTCAGGTTATCATCCGAACCCCTTCCAGTATTAAGTTGCAAACAACAGACAATTGCATTAAATATGGTGCGTAATGTAATCAACAACTACATCCTCGGACATAGCATTGATGTTTTATCCCTAGAGGCAACAGCACATCCACAACCTTAGAACTTTTTGTCACTGTCCCAGATTTAATGGAGGCATGAACCCACTATCGAGTATAAATACTCCCTCTTGGAGTTACTAGCAAAAACTTGGCCAGAGCCTCTACTAATAACGGAGAGCATGCAAGATCATAAACAACACATAGGTAATAGATTGATAATCAACATAGCATAGTATTCTCTATCCATCGGATCCCAACAAACACAACATATAGCATTACAGATAGATGATCTTGATCATGTTAGGCAGCTCACAAGACCCGATAATGAAGCACAATTAGGAGAAGACGACCATCTAGCTACTGCTATGGACCCATAGTCCAGGGGTGAACTACTCACTCATCACTCCGGAGGCGACCATGGCGGTGAAGAGTCCTCCGGGAGATGATTCCCCTCTCCGGCAGGGTGCCGGAGGCGATCTCCTGAATCCCCCGAGATGGGATTGGCGGCGGCGGCGTCTCTGGAAGGTTTTCCGTATCGTGGCTCTAGGTACTGGGGGTTTCGCGACGAAGACCTTAAGTAGGCGGAGGAGATAGGTCAGGGGGCCTGACAGGGGGCCCACACACTAGGCCGGCGCGGCCAGGGCTTGGGCCGCGCCGCCCTAGTGTCTGGCCACCTCGTGGCCCCACTTCGTGACTCCTTCGGTCTTCTAGAAGCTTCGTGTGAAAATAGGCCCCTGGGCGTTGATTTCGTCCAATTCCGAGAATATTTCCTTACTAGGATTTCTGAAACCAAAAACAGCAGAAAACAGCAACTGGCTCTTCGGCATCTCGTTAATAGGTTAGTGCCGGAAAAATGCATAAATATGACATAAAGTATGCATAAAACATGTAGATATCATCAATAATGTGGCATGGAACATAAGAAATTATCGATACGTCGGAGACATATCAGCATCCCCAAGCTTAGTTCCTGCTCGTCCCGAGCAGGTAAACGATAACAAAGATAATTTCTGGAGTGACATGCCATCATAACCTTGATCATACTATTGTAAGCACATGAGCTGAGATCAAATCATTCAAAGCAAGTATCTATATTGATATAAGAGATGATAATGCAAGAGTTAGACAAGCTAGAAGTTTTCATGAACTATTGCTTTAAAGACATGCAACCGTACAAAGTTCATTAAGGATGTGTTAAGTATTCAACATAGAAGTTCTATCCTTCATTCCAAGCATCAAGTAAATTTTCACAACATAAGAAGGATTCAGTCAAGTAAACATAAACATGAACGTCATGAATCAACTGTTTCGAATTCTACTCAACCGGTGAGCGCAAGCATTTGGTATTAGCACCAGGATGTTATGGCATAAAGAACGTTAATGGGGGTTTGGAAGGACAAATGGAAGAAAGGCTTGCAAAGCTGTAAATGACCATTAGACAAGAGGAAGCCTTATGATCGAAGCTATGCAAGGAGTAGTGATTGCCATGCAACGGATGCACATAGAGCTATATGTGTATGAAAGCCCTCCAATGGAACTAGTGGGGGTGCATCCAACTTGGTTGCTCACGAAGACCTAGAGCACTTTTGAGGAGGCTCATCATTGGAATATACAACCCAAGTTCTATAGTGTAAATTCCCCACATAGTTATACTAGTAAAACATGAAAACTCTCTCATATGAAGTGTAGGTGCTAAACATGAGCACAAATGATGACTATGAATAATGCGGGTGCTAAAACATGAGCACAAGTGTGGATAAAAGATAGTAATGTTGCCCCCTTTTTCTTTATTCTCTTTTTTTTCTTCTTTTTTTTTCTTTTTTTCTTTTTTTCTTTCTTTTCATTTCATTTTTTTTCTTTCTGATGGCCTCCATGGCTCTTTTCATTTTAAGGGGCAACATCCTAATATGACAACACACTTTTTGGTACAAATAACTCATAATGAATGAAACATGATGTATGAAACTGTATGCTTCTGCCAGTGTAGCAGGATGTGCAACGATCTAGCGTAACATGGGTAAACCACACATCAGCTGTATATGATCATGCAAAGCAATATATAAATAATAAATGACAACATGGCATGTAATGTAAAATGGATGTTGCATGGCAATATATCTCGGAACAGCTATGGAAATGCTGTGGTAGGTAGGTATGGTGGCTGTTTTGAGGAGATGTATGGGCTTATGTGTAGGAGAACAAGAGAAAGTCCTCCCACGGGTTTGGATGTACTGGCGAAGTATGCACAATTCTCAATGTGAGCAAAAGGCAATGCACAGTACCGAAGAGGCTAGCAAATTTGGATGGTGGAAGTGCCAAAAACCGTAGCTTAACATTAGTCAAAAAGAACTCACAAGCTTATTGCAAACAACTAGCAGGTTCATCATTAAGAGCATGATTAAAATTTACTCCAAGGAGGGCCGTTCACGGTGGCACAAGTACCCCGCTAGCTCCCTCGACCTTCAGCACAACTTAGTTATTACGATGAACTCTCAGACATGGAAAGCTATCAAGTCCAACTACGCCTTCAACTATTTAAATAGAGTTTGTAGTACGGCACAAGCTTAAAGACAACAATCCACTACTAATTTTAACTTATTTATCCAGCAAGCCTTACCATCTAAATAACTCAAAACATTTGCAAAGAATCAAGTTATCAAAGCTCAATGTTCTACAAGTATTTTATTATACACTACCACATGCAACATTTCCCGTTTCCAACCATACAACAATTTAACGAAGAAGATTCAACCTTTGCCATGAACACTATGAGTAAAGCCTAAGGACATATTCGTCCATATGCAACAGCGGAGCGTGTCTCTCTCCCACACAATGAATGCTAGGATCCATTTTATTCAAACGAAACAAAAAAAAAAACAAACCGACGCTCCAAGCAAAGTACATAAGATGTGATGGAATAAAAATATAGTTTCACTAGAGGAACCTGATAATGTTGTCGATGAAGAAGGGGATGCCTTGGGCATCCCCAAGCTTAGACGCTTGAGTCTTCTTGAAATATGCAGGGGTGAACCACCGGGGCATCCCCAAGCTTAGAGCTTTCACTCTCCTTGATCATATTGTATCATCTCCCTCTCTTGATCCTTGAAAACTTCCTCCACACCAAACTCAAAACAACTCATTAGAGGGTTAGTGCACAATTAAAATTTACATGTTCAGAGGTGACATAATCATTCTTAACACTTCTGGACATTGCACAAAGCTACTGAAAGTTAATGGAATCGAAAAATCCATCAAGCATAGGAAAACAGGCAATGCGAAATAAAAGGCAGAATCTGTCAAAACAGAACAGTCCGTAAAGAAGAATTTAATTGAGGCACCAGACTTGCTCAAATGAAAATTCTCAAATTGAATGAAAGTTGCGTACATATCTGAGGATCACTCACGTAAATTGGCATAAATTTCTGAGTTACCTACAGAGAATTAGGCCCAGATTCGTGACAGCAAGAAATCTGTTTCTGTGCAGTAATCCAAATCTAGTATGAACCTTACTTTCAAAGACTTTACTTGGCACAAAAATGCAACAAAACTAAGATAAGGAGAGGTTGCTACAGTAGTAACAACTTCCAAGACTCAAATATAAAATAAAAGTGCAGTAGTAAAATAAAGATATGGGTTATCTCCCAAGAAGTGCTTTCTTTATAGCCATTAAGATGGGCTCAGAAATTTCAATGATGCTCACATAAGTAACAAAAGTTGAAGCAAAGAGAGCATCAAAAAGCAAGTATGAAACAAATTTAAGCCTAACCCACTTCCTATGAGAAGGAATCTTGTACACAAATAAATTCATGAGGAGCAAAGTGACAAGCATAGGAAGATAAATCACGAGTAACTTCAAGATTCTCAACTTAAAGAGGGGAAGCTTAATATTATTAAGATGCATATAAACATGTTTCCCTCTCTCATAATAATTTCCAGTAGCATCATGAACAAACTCAACAATATAACTATCACATAAAGCATTCTTATCATGAGTCTCATGCATAAAATAATTACTACTCCCATCATAAGCATAGTCATTCTTATTAATTGTAGCGGGAGCAAATTCAACAAAGTAGCTATCATTTTTATTCCCATCACCATAATCATCAAATGTAGGAGGCATATTGTAATCATAATAAACTTTATCCTCCATAGTAGGTGGCACCAAGATACCACTATCATCATAAATGGGAGGCAAAGTATCATCAAAGTAAATTTTCTCCTCCATGCTTGGGGGACTAAAAATATCATGTTCATCAAAACCAGCTTCCCCAAGCTTAAATTCTTCCATAGCATTAGCAATAATAGTGTTCAAAGCATTCATACTAATAACATTGCATTTAGCACGCATATAAAGTTCCATAGGTTTTTTAATTTTATCTTCAAACACCTCATGTCCTAACTCAAGATAAATACTATAAAGATCTCTAATATTTTTGTTGTTTTCCATTAAGCCTAACTAATGAAATAAAAACATGCATGGAATTAAGTAAAGTAAAACAAGTAACTAATTTTTTTGTATTTTGATATAATGCAGCAAACAAAATAGTAAATAAAAGTAAAGCAAGACAAAAACAAAGTAAAGAGATTGGAAGTGGAGACTCCCCTTGCAGCGTGTCTTGATCTCCCCGGCAACGGCGCCAGAAAACAGTCTTGATACGCGTACAGCACGCGACCGTTGGGAACCCCAAGAGAAAGGTGTGATGCGTACAGTGGCAAGTTTTCCCTCAGTAAGAAACCAAGGTTTATCAAACCAGTAGGAGCCAAGAAGCACGTTGAAGGTTGATGGCGGCGAAGTGTCGTGCGGCGCAACACCAGAGATTCCGGCGCCAACGTGGAACCTGCACAACACAACCAAATTACTTTGTCCCAATGTAACAGTGAGGTTGTCAATCTCACCGGCTTGCTGTAACAAAGGATTAGATGTATAGTGTGGATGATGATTGTTTGCAGAAAACAGTAGAACAAGTATTGCAGTAGATTGTATTCGATGTTAAGAATGGACCGGGGTCCACAGTTCACTAGAGGTGTCTCTCCCATAAGATAAATAGCATGTTGGGTGAACAAATTACAGTTGGGCAATTGACAAATAAAGAGGGCATAACCATGCACATACATGATATGATGAGTATTGTGAGATTTAATTGGGCAGCATGCATCTATGCCTAAAAAGTCCACCTTCAGGTTATCATCCGAACCCCTTCCAGTATTAAGTTGCAAACAACAGACAATTGCATTAAGTATGGTGCGTAATGTAATCAACAACTACATCCTCGGACATAGCATCGATGTTTTATCCCTAGTGGCAACAGCACATCCACAACCTTAGAACTTTCTGTCACTGTCCCAGATTTAATGGAGGCATGAACCCACTATCAAGCATAAATACTCCCTCTTGGAGTTACTAGAAAAAACTTGGCCAGAGCCTCTACTAATAACGGAGAGCATGCAAGATCATAAACAACACATAGGTAATAGATTGATAATCAATATAGCATAGTATTCTCTATCCATCGGATCCCAACAAACACAACATATAGCATTACAGATATATGATCTTGATCATGTTAGGCAGCTCACAAGACCCGATAATGAAGCACATTTAGGAGAAGACGACCATCTAGCTACTGCTATGGACCCATAGTACAGGGGTGAACTACTCACTCATCACTCCGGAGGCGACCATGGTAGTGAAGAGTCCTCCGGGAGATGATTCCCCTCTCCGGCAGGGTGCCGGAGGCGATCTCTTGAATCCCCCGAGATGGGATTGGCGGCGGCGGCGTCTCTGGAAGGTTTTCTGTATCGTGGCTCTCGGTACTAGGGGTTTCGCGACGAAGACCTTAAGTAGGCGGAGGAGATAGGTCAGGGGGCCTGACAGGGGGCCCACACACTAGGCCGGCGCGGCCAGGGCTTGGGCCGCGCCGCCCTAGTGTCTGGCCACCTCGTGGCCCCACTTCGTGACTCCTTCGGTCTTCTGGAAGCTTCGTGTGAAAATAGGCCCCTGGGCGTTGATTTCGTCCAATTCCGAGAATATTTCCTTACTAGGATTTCTGAAACCAAAAACAGCAGAAACAAAGAATCGGCTCTTCGGCATCTCGTTAATAGGTTAGTGCCGGAAAATGCATAAATATGACATAAAGTATGCATAAAACATGTAGATATCATCAATAATGTGGCATGGAACATAAGAAATTATCGATACGTCGGAGACGTATCACTCTTCTAGAACCTTCTAGAACCTTCCAGGAAAAATACCGGATCATTTTCAAACCTAGAAAATGACTTCCTATATATGAATCTTATTCTCCGGACTATTCCGGACCTCCTCGTGATGTCCTGGATCCCATCCGAGACTCCGAACAAAACTTCGAACTCCATTCCATATTCCATATATACTTAAACGACATCAAACCTTAAGTGTGTCACCCTACGGTTCGCGAACTATGTAGACATGGTTGAGACTTCTCTCCGACCAATAACCAACAGCGGGATCTGGAGATCCATAATGGCTCCCACATATTCAACGATGACTCTAGTGATCGACTGAACCATTTACATACGATACCGATTCCCTTTGTCACGCGATATTTTACTTGTCCGAGGTTTGATCATCGGTATCTCTATACCTCGTTCAACCTCGTCTCATGACAAGTACTCTTTACTCGTACCGTGGTATGTGGTCTCTTATGAACCATTCATATGCTTGCAAGCTATTAGACGACATTCCACCGAGAGGGCCCAGAGTATATCTATCCGTCATCGGGATGGACAAATCCCACTGTTGATCCATATGCCTCAACTCATACTTTCCGGATACTTAATCCCACCTTTATAACCACCCATTTACGCAGTGGCGTTTGATGTAATCAAAGTACCTTTCCGGTATAAGTGATTTACATGATCTCATGGTCGAAAGGACTAGGTAACTATGTATCGAAAGCTTATAGCAAATAACTTAATGACGTGATCTTATGCTACGCTTAATTGGGTGTGTCCATTACATCATTCATATAATGACATAACCTTGTTATTAATAACATCCAATGTTCATGATCACGAAACCATGATCATCTATTAATCAACAAGCTAGATATACAAGAGGCTTTACTAGGGACTCTTTGTTGTTCACATAACACACATGTATCAATGTTTCGGTTAATACAATTATAGCATGGTATGTAAACATTATCATAAACACAAAGATATACTCCCTCCGTTCCTTTTTATAGTGCCTATAGATTTTTGGCATTTGTTTCAGAATATAAGGTTGTACCTTATCTTTTTTTCAATTACCCCTTCCCCGTTCAGCTCCCAAATCGTTCATCTCCCAAATTTATTATGGTAACTTAGGAAGATATGGATTTCCCAAATTTTACGTTGATCTCAAATCGTTCAGCTAGGGGTCCTGTGTAAAAAATACTCTTGCATATCTCCAAGTCATGACGGGTGCTAATTAGCTTGTATTGCTCTAGGCTAACTTTGATGCTCTTGTACTAATTCAATACTAACCCAGTGAATCATGAATCAAAAGTAACTTTGATAAACCAAAATCAAAAGCTTATAAGGTAAAAACTTGGGATGGGATCATTAAGTATAAAGTAGTAGTAATGGTGCCTTGCTCTTGGAGAGCTTTGCACTTGCAAGAATATTAGCTTGCCTTGGTTGGTGTACAGATCAAAGTGGTCTTCTTCTTCCTGGAAGTAGACCTCCTCCTCCTGGTACTCCTCGGTACTAGCGTCTAAAATCGAATACGAAGTATACAATCACCAAGCAAGTCTTAAGGCTATATTCACACAAGCTATTCATTCATCATAACTCTAATCAAAGGGGTTGGCTTGTGTGTTAAGAAAACTGGTAAGAGAGAAATAATTTCCTCTCTTTGAATCTTTTTACAATTTAATTTCCTCAAATAATAATAAGGTATGAATTCATGTTGATCAAGGTCAACAATTCATATCTATCATTTGTGGAAAATGATTCAAATGAGGTATTAACCTCATACCATTTAATCCTTACTCTTGCAACAATTTAATGTCTCTAAGTAATCCATTATGAGATGACATAGACCAAGTCGACACATCACTTTGAATTTCTTAGGACCATGATTTAAATGAGAGGGAACCTCTCATACTATTTGAGAAATCATTTTGGATAAGTTTAAATGGACTAGAAATAGCCACTTAGCCATTATTTTGCTCTAGTCCATAATCATACAAACAACTAGGTGATGTTTTTACATAAACATGTAGAGTATGTGAAATGTGATTTATGAGAGTTGGAATCAACTCAAAATCACTTAGGGTTGATTTTTAATAATTGTTTGAAGTTACAAAAGTCCCTGCCTTGTTATTTTTGTCACATTAATGCTACAACGAATTTAGAGGTGAGACCAGTGGGGTTGGAAAGAGCTTTTCACAAGCTTTCCATCAACACCAAATTCATCAAATTTGGTTGGGTAGATTTGATTCTATTAAATTTTGAAAATAGCATCTGCAAGCAATTTTGGAAATAACTGAAAAGTCAAATTTGAATTAAATGGGCCGGCGGGAAACGAAACTGGGCCTAAACCGTTTAAACAGCGTAAAGGCCAGCCCACCACGCGTCCAGCACGCGTGGGCTGCCTGACAGGTGGGGGCCACTCATCAGTCTGTCATAACGAGCGAACCGGTATGTTCTATCCTGAGCCGCATGATTAGAGGGAGATCCGACGGCGTACGAGCGTCGTCTTCTCCGGCGAGAAGCAAGCTCCCTGGCGGCGAGTGTAGGGGGTTGGAGGCTCACCGGCGGCGCGGCGATGGTCGGCGACGTGCTGCAGTGGCGTTGTCGATGGCGGCGAGGCTCCTCGAACAAATGGCGGCTCCAGGGGCAGCTTCAATCGTCGGCGAGCTTCTGCGGCGATCACGGGCGGCGGTGGTGAAATTGGGCGGCGCTACGGGGCAATGTCGAGCAGAGAGGTGGTGAGGAGGGGTTGTTTTGAGCAAAGTTGTTCACCTTGATTTCACCATTAGTGCATGTGAGCTCATTTTGAATTCAAATTTGATTTGATTTGAGTTTCTTTGATTCCAAAAGTGTTTATAAGTGTTTAGTAACCATCTCCAACTAATGGTGCAAGCCAAAATGGTTTAGGTTGAAGAATTTAAAAAATGGCATAAACCATATGTGAGTGAGGGCTTTGTGATTTTCTAACTTTTATTCTTTTCTTTTTTTGTTTTTGCTTTTCTTTGTGATCACAAGGGATCAAGGGTAGGGTTTTAGTATATTGGTAAGAGTTGCAAGCATTCGTCATGGCAAGATCACACAAATGCACACACACTATGCATAGCACTATATGCAAAATTAAAGTTTTTGTTAGTTGCTAAATTTGAATTTTGGGAAACCACCATTCTCATTGATTGAAATTTTGGGATGTTACAAGGTCGGTGGCGGCCGGAATCCAAGATGGGGAGGGTTTTCTCTTTCTTTTAGTTGGACGAACGGTTAGGTAGGAGGAAATGGAGTCTGGCTTGCTAAAAAAATGATCTTCCTAAAATACCCTCCTGAAAGTATACTGATGGCTCCTGAGGCAGCGGGAAACCTCGATACTTCTCGTGAGTTGGGCAGGCGAAGTCACGCAGTATGGTTCAATCTACACATTTCAATCCATCCATTGGAGGGCCTATAATCAACGTTGGGTACTGTAAAAGAGCTCTAACGGTGTGACATTTGAAGGATACAAAATATCCAATATAGAGTTCATACAAGAAACTTTACTAGGCTGTGAATAAGGACATTTTTTTCCTAAAAGAGGAAATAAAATGGTCTTGTCTCGCGATTATCTGTGTGGCAGGAAAATTGTCCCAAAAGTGGCTCCGCCTGGGTGAAAACAAAGGAGATAGGATTCCAACCAGACAATGCACAAACTATATACTCCCTCTGTCCCATAAATGTTGACTAAGATTAGTTAAATTTTAGAATGGATCCATGATGAAAGTCGGAAGAAGAGAATTTCATGAAGGTCAGAGGGGAGGACTAGCTAAGGGAGGTTCAAGTCTTTGCGATGTTGAGGGACTTGCTTGGTGTTTCGGGCTTCACAGCAGCGGTATGAAAGTGGGGGCGACAACACAGGTGAAGTGCAGAGTCCTACCTTTCAGGGTGAAAACCCAAGGTCTGACCTTAATTGGTTGTGCCTGGCAATGTCCTTGGTGGAGGCATTTGTTTTGAGAGCGGGGACTAGTCTGTAATTCAGGTGTTGTCTCGGCGGTGGATGTATTGCTGTTGTTAGGCCCGAGATACTGTAGCGGGACTTTTATTTCTTAGTTTTCTTTTCTTGTTTTTGGCTGTGTGCATCCGTAGTGCCATTAGGGTGGTGCGTTGTTGCAGAGGCTGGGTGTAATTGGTATCTTCTTGATATTAATATATTCCCTTTATCGAAAAAAAGTTAAATTTTAGATGTATCTATATGCTATTTAGTGCCTAGATACATTTAAATTTTGATAAATCTCGAACAACCTTCGTTGGATAAAGGGAGTAGATAGATTTCCTATGTACATTGCACCAGCTATCAATTCCTTGTTGGCCCCCTTTTCTCTTTCCTCATGCCAGTTCTTTTTTTTTTACCGGGGAACACGGATACATTGTCTCTACCCCATTACTTTGCAAACGTATACGCACCAACGCTCGTTAACCGATCGAGCTGAGGAATTTCACGAGATGACATGCTATCATCGGAAGCACAGTGTTTGCATGACCAAGGTTCTTTTGCAGTTGTGAGATAAGATTTGATAACCCTAATCAATGGATTGGGACATTTGACAGTACCAAACTCAATAGTATGATTCTTCTGTAATAGTCTCGCACCACCAGATCGATGGATGAAGATATTTGACAGTACTGCCGATCTTATTTATGCTAGCCGGCTCCAGCTAGCTAGGTATGATTTTTTTTTTCTCTCTCGACTTTCTCTGTCATGCGACACTTTTGTTAACCTGATCATGTTACCCAGCCAAGCAAGGAGCACCTAGCTTTGAGGGTTTGAGGCACGGATGGGTGGATGGTAAAAGCATGTACAAGTTAGCAACTATCTATCTTATCAGGATGCATGATAACCACTATGAGCAACTGATGCTGACACCTTTCCAAATCATGCTTGCCTGCTGCCTGCCTTGTGGCTCCATCGACAGCCTTGCCCTAGACAAAAAAGTTACACCAAACAGTGTTTGTATATATTCTGCTCCGCATGATATGATGTCTATAGACTGTACACCATGCATATGTAAAGTGTAATGGTAGTTCAGATTCAGCTTGGTTACCCATGGCAAATTTGGCAACGCAATCGCGGAACACCAGAAGTTATCGTGTTTTATTACTCCTATATATATATTCTTATTCGCCAAAAGTTACCGTGTTTCCTTGTAAGGTTGTCGCTCCTCCAGGGTGAATCGGTGAAGGCGCACCAAGAGAAGGACGGAGTACCGCAACTCCATGGATAATGAACATTGTAACAAGTTGTTTAGACACTCTGGTAATTGACTTCGGATCTTGGAGCAGGGGCGGGTGACGACTCATAAAGGTTTGTCTTGCCAATCAGCTCATCACGAGCCCTTCAGGACTTACAATTAAGGGCACCCGCCAAATATTTCCCAACTTTGGAAAAATCTTTTATGTTTAGACAGCGAGGGGTCCGGGCATATGGATACCCTGGTACCCAAGGGCACTCCCCAAATTGGAACAGGGTTGCCCGTTGCCTCTAAAAAGAACACATCATACGAGATATGTTCGGCCACCGAGTAGTGTCATTTGTAGTCAACCACCAAGATAAGGGTGTCCGGTGAGCTCGCTTATGTTCAGCGTCGGCTTGGAAGCGCGTCTACCACAAGACTCTAGTGCATGGCCGCCTGCACAAATGGTATCAGGTTTGGCACGATCTCGAAAATGTTGTGACCGTCAATGTCACTTTATATTGTTGGAGAAATGGAGAAACGGCGGTGTCCCGAGGTTTTGCTTTAGTGGTAGGACGAAAGATCTATGACGAGTCCTCCCCCTCTTCTTCGAGAAAATGACATGTTATGGGCAACCTATGGAATATAATTCGGGCCATATGTTTCCATGCATTTCGTACGTGAACGCCTACCAGATGTATCACGAGATCATGTTGTGCATGTATATGTCTTATGTTCAATATACAGACCTTGTCGTTTTATGAACAGTACAGGTTTTGGAAAAACATATCGTCCATGGACGGAAGAAGAAAGAATGGGAATTGGGAACAGCTGGATCTGGTGATTCATGAATGTGTGGTCCTACGGTGACTGTACTACAACTCATCAATAACGGCCACTCAAAAAAAAAAATACTCATCAATAACGGTACCAAGAACGTAACTATGTCAGATAAATTAGTTAACATCACACCGTATTAATCTCAGAAAAAACATCACACCGTATTGTACTGACAAAAAAAACCAACATAGACACTGTCTAGAATGATATTTCCTGCTGGATGTGTAAATCTAATGCCCTTTTTTCATGACGATGATATATTTGATTGCATGTATATTATCAAAATTTATCTGAAAATTTTGAATTGCTGAAGCAATGTTTGCCGTTGCACCTATATGCTTCACGAAATAAAATGTCTAACTGACTGTATATAAGATCACTCTCACAACAGGAATAGTTTGATCAACCTAGACCCTCTTACACAACATATCAAAGATAAAGCAAAAAAATACAAGAAAGCCAAGACTTGCCACCAAATACACCGGAACGAGAGTGAAATCAAATCTCCACGCCGATGGTCCCGAGAGGGTAATACGCACTGCACTACCATCATCGAGAGATCACGATGATCAAGGGTTTTCATCGGAACCTTAACACGAAGGCATCACTGCCTTTGGCATTGTCGCTCAGAAAAACATCCGCAAGCGTCCACTGTCCCCGAGCTCAGCCTCTAGATCGTGATCTGGGAGTATCCATTACCGAAGCGCCATCCACCCTATGATCCCGCGACAAGTCTTATACTCTATTTTAGCTTCCTTCGTGCAGGACCTCGAGACATGAACTTACATACTCCTTTTTTTTCAAAAAATAATCTACGACAGTAACTCATTGCTTTAGCTGACGTTTGAAACCTGCTCTTTCAATACCCACTAGGTTCCATATGAGTCGGAGGCATATGCGGCTGTCAGTCAGTATATATAAAAAATTATCGCATATAAAATTATCAAGAAAGTCGTTGTAGTATAGTGGTAAGTATTCCCGTCTGTCACGCGGGTGACCCGGGTTCGATCCCCGGCAACGGCGTTACTATTCTTTTTTTTGTTATATCAGCACAAATCTGGATTTTTTTTGAGTTAAATTTGGATTTTTTTTTGAGTTAAATTTGGATTTCTCTGGTTCCTTGGCCCAACAAGCACGCGCGGTGTTGAGTTGGGCTCTTCCACCTGCAGTACAGCTTTTCTTTGTTTTTGCTCACGAAAACCATAAATCTATCTCACTGGTCACTGCCAAAGGATTGTTAAGTTATCTCTCCTGGACGTGAAAGTTGTATTACAGGCTACGGTCGATGTACTGCCGTGCCTATCCCTCTCTTTTTTTTCCCACTATTAGGGGGGACGGTGTCCAAAAAGATTGAATGTTTGTGGGCCATTAAGTGCAAAACTGTGGAGCTTGATTTCACTTTCATGCAATACTGAAGGATACACGTGATACGGTCTACTATAGATGGATCGTTACAAGTCTTGTGTGTAGTATTGTAACCTCCATTAATGCAAAACATTACAAAGTCCGCTGCAATTTTACTCTTCCTGGGATGTAGCTTAAGTTCTACAAGACTACAAGTTCTACACAAGTAACCCCAGGTGGCGTGCAGAAGCTTCAAAGAAAGCAAAATCTTGAAAGAGCTCTACGCTCCCAGCTTTTGAGCGCTTGTGGTGGAATATGATGCCGCCGTCGTTAGGCTACTTGCAGGTGATTTACCGCTTTGTTGTTGGTTGAATTGAGCCTTTAGGGTTCGGCGTGACGTCGCATTTGCAACACCTGGTGGCCCGGGCACGGGACGACACAACCTTACGTCGGTACTCATGTGAATGAGTTTTTTCTTTTTGACAATACTCATGTGAATGAGTTAGTTGATGAAGAATTGGTGACGTGGGACAAAGCAAAAAAAAAAATCAATGACAATTTTATCGTTGTAGATGCCGCGGCGATATGGAGACTGCCTTTAGGCAGATTTTGGGCTTGGACGGAAGAGAAAAATGGAAGCTTCTATGTCCGATCATGTCATAGGCTACTTGCGAGGAAGAATCGTGAGTCTGATGGAGCGTCTAGTTCGGGAGATGGAGCGAGTTTGTGTTGGAAACGGCTATGGAAGATGCATGTACCCCCAAAGGTTAGGGGTTTTTGGTGGAGGGTCATTCATAATTTTGTTCCATGCTGTCAAATACTGAAGCATAGACACATGGATCAAATTGCAAACTGCAAGACATGTGGTGCTGAAGAGGAGTCAATTTTTCATGCATTATTTGAATCCACTTGGGCGGGACAATTCTGGCAAGAGATAAAGGAAGCTACCTCATTCAAACTTCCGGTTTTACACCCTTCGTGTCAGGGGCGATGGACCTACTAGAAGGGAGGGTGGCGTCGGTGGAGGACACAAGCTTGATTCTATGTGGATGTTGGTCGGTTTGGACTGAGAGAATGTTCTGTGGCATGGAGATAATGGTCGCTCAGTTACTGAATCAGTCATATGGACTTCAGATACTACGATTGACCTTGCTCGGTCTGGGAAAACCAAAAAGCATAAACCACTCGAGTCAAGGCCAGATGGAGGAAACCTCACCCGTGCATGTACAAGATTAACGTTGACGGTTAGTCGGGAGATATTGCCAGCATTAGTCAGGAGATTAAAGAGCTTGTGGATGTATCCTTTGCTAGCATTCAAATATCTCTCGTGAGTAGGCTTGCGACCCTAGCAGCTCATAGCATAGCTAGTAAGGTTTCCAGTGTGAGAAGGAGATGCATGTGGTTAAACTATATACCCCAATTTTTATCTAATATTCTTGAGAAAGATTGTAATAGTCCCGAGTAATTAATAAAGCTCCTTGATACACACACAAAAAACCCTTACGTCGGTACCCTTACTCGAATGTGCTGCGTGCAGGCTCACCAGACCATTTCGGAATCGCTCTTCTCTACCAATTCCTCGCCGTCGTCGACCCCCTCCCCCCTGCACGCGCTGCAACGCCATTGCTTGGGTCGGCAACTCGCAGTTTGGCCGTCATCGGCTCGGCTCTTCATACGACTTCTCCCTATTCCAACACGTCCCTCCATGTGTCTGGAATGGCTTCCAAGGACTACCATGGAGTTTATACGATGGCGAGTCCTTCTGGTTCACGTTCTCTCTGGTACCTCACGTATTTTTTCATGTAGATGATGGTGTTATTGTGAGATATGGGAGAAATACTTGGTGTCTTACTGGTTAGCACATGAGGTGGTGTGCTAGGCTGCCCAAGTTCGGCCCTCGGCTATGCCTTAATAAAAAAAAACACGTGGTTCCTCCCACACTGTTGGTCTCATTTTTTTTTTGAGAGATGGCTAATTGAGCTATGTTTGCGGCGATTTGGGGCGATTTCTAAGCCTGTGTCATTCTTTGTGATTCTTGCAGTCGTTGCTTGGCCGTTGTTTGTAGAAACGTGCCATGTTTCCTCGGGGTCGCGACCAATGCTGGTCATGGTATTGCCGACGGATGGGAGGTGCGTTCTATGTAGGGCATTGATGCGCTTAATTAGGGGCTGATTGAGAAGGCCTATGCTAGCAAACATGGTTTTTTTTCTTCTTGTGGAATTGATTGGGGAGGGATTAGCGGCTGATTTAATGTTAACATTTATGATGATGGTGGAGCGCACTATGCTATACAGAGCTCCCTCATCTCGCAGTTCGAACTGTTGCTGCCATCTTCATCCTCCCCCGCCACTACCGCATTCATAGTGCTTCTCTCCCACTCCCAATCCGCTACATAGTCGACCACTCCGGGAATCCTTAATTCCACTTCGTGGTTTTGTTTTGATTGTGGGGTCAATTGGTTTAGTCTTTGCTTGTTTGTTTCCACAAACTGAATGAGTAATTTTGACATGGAAGATCCAGATCTGAAGTTGATTCTTGATAATATCACGTGAATATTGCCTCTAAGATATGTGCCAGCACTATTTTTGTAATCCATTTTGTACGAAAACGTTAATGATTTGGTGCAACATGAGAAGTATGTAACCAAGATATGAAATGCTTCTAACATGCAGCGGACACTTGGTTTGAGATTGAATTTCTGCTTGAAATGTGCAATGACGATTAGATAATCTAGTGTTGGTGAGGCAGTATGCTTTCTGTTCCTTGTTTGTCTACCATCTTGTTCATCGGAGAGTCCATAAACGATTTCAACGCAGTACCGCAACAACGCTAAATTATGTTCTTATTTGTACGAGAAATTCACAAGAAATGATTCTTAACTTTGTAGGATGATCCATTGGTTTAAAGGTGTTAAATCTTTAAGGTATTTCTGTAGGTCTTTAATGGTGTTTTATCTTAAGGCTATTGATACCACATTAGATATCCTCATACTGAGAATGCGAAGGACCAATTTCGTGCTACACATCATCTTTCAATGCGATATTAGTCAGTGCGATGCTTTCGAGGGAAAGTGACGTTCTCTATATTTGAATTACATGAAAGAAGAAAAAAGTACACAACATCATGTAAACAAAAATTCCAACATGATGTAATGTTTCCTTGCCAAGTTTTGTTTGCCCTGTTTAATTAGTTTGACAAAAAAAAATCAGTTCAGTGATACTATGGACTTTGTAGGATTATTACGCTATTACTTACTTACATCGTAGCCTCATAAGCTTTTCCATAACTCCAAATGTTGCTTTGCATTTTTTTTCCTAATTCGACGAAAGCTTCAGATCTTTGGTGCGTTGTCACTTAAAATTTCTCTCACATCTCAATTTTCAATTCATGTTCAGTGCCTTTGTGAGATATATACTAGGTATCACTACATGTTCATGTGGTATTCGTTCCACCTAAGTCGATGAAATACCACCATTCGTATGCAGCTTCAAGCCATGCAATTTTAGTTTATATGCTCGACATGATATATGATGGTATCCGTAGTGTATTCTAGTATTTACACTAGTAGAAAATGGACCTTTTGCACCGGTTGGTAAGGGCTATATGCACCGGATGCCCAACCGGTGCAAAGGATCCGGTGCAAAAGCCCCCCTAGCACCGGTTCAGTTGCGAACCGGTGCTAAAGGGTGCACCACGTGGCGGCTGCCGGGCGTCCGAGCGGGAGGACCTTTAGCACCGGTTTGTAATACGAACCGGTGCTAAAGGGTCTGCTGGGCAGAAAAACGCCCCAAAACACTGCCGCGGTAGAACCCCGGTAACGTAATTTTTTTTTCGAATTATTTTTCGCTCCATTTTTTTCCTTTTTTTAGAATTTCTAATATTTTAGTTATTTCACAAGTTTAGTCTCTAACTACCCTTATCTCTAGTCCAATTACTTACTCGTGCTCAAACTTCCCGCTCGGTCACCCATCCTCCCACTACTCTAGCACTAGCACGCTTAACTTTCAAGTTCTTTTTCATCCCGCATCCAAGTGCTTCGCATGCATCTATTTGATACTAGTATCATATCAATCCTATTAACATGTCGGTTGATGTCATATTTTTTTATTGTTCGAATTTCAAATATTTATTTTAATAAACAAAAGTAATGTTGTAATAATAATCTTGAATAAATAAATAAACATTAACTTTATAATTTGTATTATTTTTAATTATTTTCAATTTTTCAATTTTTTAATTTTTTTTGCCAAACCTAAAACCTGAAAATTTGAAAATCCTATAATTTGCTAAAAGTAAAAGTAATCTTTATGCAGGATGCAATTATTAATTTTAATTAAAAAATAAAAAATAAATAAAATCCTAAATTTCTAGAAAAAAACTAAAATCTTCCTGCTTTCATATTTTCATCTGGAATTTTCAGAATCTAAAAATTAGCTAACCGGGTAAACCGGGTGAATTCGGATGTAACTTTTTCCTACGATGATTTTGATATATTATACGTTTTTTTCGACATCGTATGCAAAAGTTAATGCGGTTTTCCCATTTTTCAAACATTTTTTGCAATAAGAGTGAAAATTCAAATTTGTTAATTTTCCCTAATAGTAGGTTGCATAACACATAGGAATCTCAAAAGATTTTATTTTTTGAATTTTCTATCATTTTCTTTTCTGTTTTACAGTGTTAAAAAAGGCGATCCACGGGGAGGTGGAGGTGCGTGGGGAGTAGAAAAACCTTTTGTACGAACCGGTGTAAAAGGCCCCGCATGAACCGGTGCTAATGCCGCGGCTGGTCCCCTGGACGTTCAGATCGCACGAACCGTTGCTAATGACCCCTTTATCACCAGTTCGTGCCAAATCCGGTGCAAAAGCTCTTTGGAGCAAAAAACCAAAGCCCTTGTTTCTACTAGTGTTACTTAATCTAAGACAATTTGGATGAGGGCTTGATAACCCACAAGTATAGGGGATTGCAACAGTCTTCGAGGGAAGTAAAACCCAAATTTATTGATTCGACACAAGGGGAGGTAAAGAATACTTATAAGCCTTAACAACTGAGTTGTCAATTCAGCTGCACCTGGAAAAGCACTAGTAACAGGGGTGATATGAAAGCAGCAGTAATATGAGAGCAATAGTAACAAGATAACAAAGACAGTAGCAGTAACACAGAGGCAATGGCACCAAAAAATAGTTGATACTACTTCCAATGTCATATAGGAACGAGTATATGATGATGAGAGATGGACCGGGGTTCCCAGCTATCTACACTAGTGGTAACTCTCCAATAACAAGTGAAAAGTGTTGGTTGAACAAATTACAGTTGGGCAATTGATAGGATTGAAATATCATTAAGACAGAACATCAATTTAATAATCATGTAGGCATGTTTTCCATATATAGTCATACGTGCTCGCAATGAGAAACTTGCATGACATCTTTTGTCCTACCAGCCGGTGGCAGCCGGGCCTCAATGGAATCTACCGGCAATTAAGGTACTCCTTTTAATAGAGCACCGGAGCAAAGCATTAACACCTGGTGAAAACATGTGATCCTCATATCACAGCCTTCCCCTCCGGTTGTCCCAATTTCTGTCACTTTGGGGCCTCGGGTTCCGGACAGCAATATGTGCAAACAACTTGTAGATACAATCTAAGCAATAAGTATAGAGCTTAAATCTAAGATCATGCCACTCGTGCACTAGTGACAAGCATTAAACACAACAAGATTGCAGCAACAATAACTTCACAAACTTGATAGATAGACTAATCATAATGTAACAATCCATCGGATCCCAACAAACACAACACCGATTACATCAGATGGATCTCAATCATGTAAGGCAGCTCATGAGATCATTGTATTGAAGTACATGGGATAGAGGGTACCAACTAGCTACTGCTAGAACCCGTAGTCCATGGGGGAACTACTCACGGAGCATGATGGAGGCGGTGGCGTCGATGGAGATGGCTTCCGGGGGCACTTCCCCGTCCCGGTGGCGTGCCGGAACAGAGATTCTGTCCCCCCGAATTGGAGTTTCGCGATGGCGGCGGTGCCCCTGGAGTCTTTCTGGAGTTTCGTCAATTCGTCTCGGGGTTTTAGGTCTCGAGGGATCTTATAGGCGAAGAGGCGGCGCAAGGGGGTGCCTGGGGGGCCCACACCATATGCTGGCGCGCCCCCCTTCCAGGCCGCGCGCCCTGTGGTTTGGGAGCCCTGGGCCTCCCCTCCGACTCTCCTTCGGTGTCCTGGTCCGTCTCGGTGAAATAAGATGTTTGGCTTTTGTTTCGTCGAATTCCGAGAATATTACCCGAACAGCCTTTCTGGAACCACAAACAACAGAAAACAGGAACTGGCACTGTGGCATCTTGTTAATAGGTTAGTTCAGGAAAATGCATGAAATCATTATAAAGTGTGAGCAAAACATGTAGGTATTATCATAAAACTAGCATGGAACATCATAAATTATAGATACGTTGGAGACGTATCAGGGCCGTAAAGCACCCTGACGCAATTGAGTATTGCAAAACTTAACAGCGTCCATCCTTTGAGTATAGTGGCAGCATAAACAGAGCAACATATTATATTTTCTATCTTTCATGATTATGATTTTTTAATGGCATGCTTTGTGTGTATAATATAAGTGTCTTGATAATAGCTACATAGTATATAGGGAGAGGTTTATTCTTGATGAGTGTGCTTCCATTTTTTGTCATCGTACTTTGGATAATTGAGCAGTGCAAATATTGGATTATTTTCATATGGCATACATAGTGTTTTCTACCTTGTTATAGTCACAACTCTTAGTCCTTCTCCGGTTCCGGTAGTTTTACTCATGCAAAGAAACCTCATGCCTTTTCACTACAAGAAAAGTTGCCATGGCCGACGAAGTTGAAGTCGCGCCGTGGTTGCTGGTGTACCATGGTCGACGATTTTGGGTCTGTCCGTTGTGCATGTCAAAACGTTTTTTTCTCGTTTTTGAGGCCACCTAGCCCGACGAAACCGGCCAAAACGTTGCGTATGGTGGCTCGGGACGTGGTGCATCTCGAATTCTCGGGTTCGCCGGCCGAGTCAACGCAAATCCGCACCGCCGAGGGATCTAGGGCCCAGATGGCAGCCTCTCTGGCATTGTTTTTTTTCTCGATCGCGCCATCTCATTCAACGCTCTCCGATCGAGCCGTTTACGATGCTGGATCATGGGTCCCGCATGTCATCCTCTATGAACCAAAATTCTTTCTATTCTTGGATTTTTTTGACCCCCTGATTTCTGGCTACTTCCTTTTTCTTTTGATCCCTTGCCGCCTTGGAAACCTTGAGACCGCTGCTGCTAATTGGGACCCGCATGTCATCCTCTATGAGCAATCAACTTTCTTTTCTTGGAGTTTTTTTTGGCACCTCAAATTTGGTCACTTGCCTTTTTCTTTCGATCCCCTGCCGCCTCTCAAACGGTGATACCGCTGCTGCTAAATGGGACCCGCATGTCATCCTCTATGTACTATAAAACTTTCTTTTCTTGGATTTTTTTTGGCACCTCATATTTGGTCACTTACCTTTTTCTTTCGATCCCCTGCCGCCTCTCAAACGGTGAGACCGCTGCTGCTAAATGGGACCCGCATGTCATCCTCTATGTACTATAAAACTTTCTTTTCT
The DNA here is from genome assembly GCF_019359855.2 of Lolium perenne. Lineage (NCBI taxonomy): Eukaryota > Viridiplantae > Streptophyta > Magnoliopsida > Poales > Poaceae > Lolium > Lolium perenne. Next base: position 185,294,102 of record NC_067245.2, read on the forward strand.
AGGATTTTTTTTGGAACCTCATATTTGGTCACTTGCCTTTTTCTTTCGATCCCGTGCAGCCTCTCAAACGGTGAGACCGCTTCTGCTAAATGGGACCCGCATGTCATCCTCTATGTACTATAAAACTTTCTTTTCTAGGATTTTTTTTGGAACCTCATATTTGGTCACTTGCCTTTTTCTTTCGATCCCGTGCAGCCTCTCAAACGGTGATACCGCTGCTGCTAAATGGGACCCGCATGTCATCCTCTATGTACAATCAAGTTTCTTTTCTTGAATTATTTTTAGCTCCTGATATTTGGTCACTTGCATTTTTCTTTCGATCTCATGCCACGTTGAGGACCCTGCATGCTCATGGGACCCGCATGTCATCCTCTATGTACTATAAAACTTCTTTTTTTTGGATTATTTTTGGCTCCTGATATTTGGTCACTTGCCTTTTTCTTTCGATCCCGTGCAGCCTCTCAAACGGTGATACCGCTGTTGCTAAATGGGACCCGCATGTCATCCTCTATGTACACTCAAGTTTCTTTTCTTGAATTATTTTTGGCTCCTGATATTTGGTCACTTGCCTTTTTCTTTCGATCTCATGCCACGTTTGAAACGTTGAGGAACCTGCTGGCTCATGGGACCCGCATGTCATCCTCTATGTGCTATAAAAGTTCATTTTCTTGGGTTTTTTTTCACCCTCTGATTTTTGGCTATTTCCTTTTCCTTTTGATCCCCTGCCGCCTTGGAAACGTTGAGTAAGCTGCTGACTCATGGGACCCGCATGTCATCTTCTATGTACAATTAACTTTCTTTTTCTTTTGATCTCAACCCGCATTTGAAACGTTGAGACCGCTGCTGCTAATTGGGACCCGCATGTCATCCTCTATGTACAATAAAGTTTTTTTTCTTGGATTATCTTTGGCTCCTGATATTTTGTCACTTGCCTTTTTCTTTCGATCTCATGCCGCCTTTGAAATGTTGAGTAAGCTGCTGGCTCATGGGTCCCGCATGTCATCCTCTACGAACAATAAAAGTTTCCTTTCTTGGAGTTATTTTTGACCCGTAATTTCTGGCTATTTGCCTTTTTCTTTTGATCTCCTGCCCCCTTTGAAACGATGAGGACGCTGTTGGCAGGTCGGTCCCACATGTCATCCTCTGTGAACAATAAAAGTTTCCTTTGATGGATTTATTTTGAACCCCTAATTAATTTCGGGATATTTCCTTTTTTTTCCTTTGATCCCCTGCCGCCTTGGAATCGTTGAGGATGCTGCTGCCTCATGGGTCCCGCGTGTCATCCTCTCAGAACGGTAAATGTTTTTTTTCTTGGATTTTGTTTACCAAATGATTTTTGGCTAATTTTTCTTTCGATCTCCTGCCGCCTTTAAAATGTTGAGGACGCTGCTGGCTCACGGGTCCCACATGTCAGCCTCTATGAACAATAAACGCTGAGGATGCTGCTGCCTCATGGGTCCCGCATGTCATCCTCTTAGAACGAAAATATTTCTTTTCTTGGATTTTGTACCAACATATTTTTGGTTTATTTTTTCTTTCCATCCCCTGCCGCCTTTAAAACGTTGACGACGCTGCTGGCTCATGGGTCCCCGATGTCAGCCTCCCCGTACAAGAAACATATGATATCTTGATTATTTTGCAGACAATAAACAGTGTATTGCGCTCTGAGCTATTTCAAACGGAAAATTAAATCTTTATTTTTACATAAAAAAAACTTGTATGTTGAATCTCCTTGTTTTTTTGTCTTTGCGAAGCATAGGACTTTCCTGTTTTTTTATAGAAAATTCGGAACTTTCCTGTTTTGGAGTGGGCTGAAATTGTACGAGTCAAAAGGCTAAGCAGGATAGTTCGAAGGCCCAGATGTCCAGATGCAGCCCAATTGAAATCTTTCTTCTTGGATTTTTTTCACCCCCTGATTTCTGGCTACTTCATTTTTCTTTTGGTTCTGTGCCGCCTTGAAAACGTTGAGACCGCTGCTGCAAAATGGGACCCGCATATCATCCTCTACGTACAATAAAATTTATTTTCTTGGATTTTTTTTGGCTCCTGATATTTGGTCACTTGCCTTTTTCTTTCGATCCCGTGCAGCCTCTCAAACGGTGATACCGCTGCTGCTAAATGGGACCCGCATGTCATCCTCTATGTACAATCAAGTTTCTTTTCTTGAATTATTTTTGGCTCCTGATATTTGGTCACTTGCCTTTTTCTTTCGATCTCATGCCACGTTTGAAACGTTGAGGAACCTGCCAGGATCATGGGACCCGCATGTCATCCTCTATGTACTATAAAACTTTCTTTTCTTGAATTATTTTTGGCTCCTCATATTTGGTCACTTGCCTTTTTCTTTCGATCTCATGCCACGTTTGAAACGTTGAGGAACCTGCTGGCTCATGGGACCCGCATGTCATCCTCTATGTACTATAAAAGTTCATTTTCTTTGTTTTTTTTCACCCTCTGATTTTTGGCTATTTCCTTTTTCTTTTGATCCCCTGCCGCCTTGGAAACGTTGAGTAAGCTGCTAGCTCATGGGACCCGCATGTCATCCTCTATGTCCATCAACTTTATTTTCTTGGAATTTTTTTGACCCCCTAATTTCTGGCTACTTTCTTTTTCTTTTGATCTCAAGCCGCATTTGAAACGTTGGGACCGCTGCTGCAAAATGGGACCCGCATGTCATCCTCTATGTAAATAAAGTTTCTTTTCTTGGATTATCTTTGGCTCTGATATTTTTTCACTTGCATTTTTCTTTCGATCTAATGCCGCCTTTTAAACTTTATGTAAGCTGCTGGCTCATGGGTCCCGCATGTCATCCTCTACGAACAATAAAAGTTTCCTTTCTTGGAGTTATTTTTTACCCTAATTTCTGGCTACTTGCCTTTTTGTTTTGATCTCCTGCCCCCCTTTGAAACGATGAGAACGCTGTTGGCAGGTCGGTCCCACATGCCATCCTCTATGAACAATAAAACTTTCCTTTGATGGATTTATTTTGAACCCCTAATTAATTTTTGGATATTTCCTTTTTTCTTTTGATCCCCTGCCGCCTTGGAATCGTTGAGGATGCTGCTGCCTCATGGGTCCCGCATGTCATCCTCTCAGAACGGTAAATGTTTATTTTCTTGGATTTTGAATAGCAAATGATTTTTGGCTTATTTTTTCTTTCGATCTCCTGCCGCCTTTAAAACGTTGAGGACGCTGCTGGCTCACAGGTCCCACATGTCATACTCTAACATTAAACTCAGAGGATTCTGCTGCCTCATGGGTCCCGCATGATATCCTCTCGTAACGAAAATGTTTCTTTTCTTGGATTTTGTACCAACAGATTTTTGGTTTATTTTTTCTTTCCATCCTCGCCGCCTTTAAAACGTTGACGACGCCTGTCGGCGCATGGGTCCCCGATGTCGACCTCTCCCGTATAAGAAACATGTGATATCTTGATTATTTTGCAGACAATAAAAAGTGTATTTTGCTCTGAGCTATTGCAAAGGGATAAATTAAATCTTTATTTTTACATAAACAAACTTATATGTTGAATCTCCTTGTTTTTTTTGTTTTTGCGAGGCATAGGACTTTCCTGTTTTGGAATGGGCTGAAATTGTACGAATCAAAAGGCGTCCAGCTGGATAGTTTGAAGGCCCAGATGGCCAGAAGCAGCCCAATTGAAATATTCCTTTTCTTGGATTTTTTGACACCCTTATTTCTGGCAATTTCCTTTTTCTTTTGGTCATGTGCCGCCTTGGAAACATTGAGACCGCGGCTGCAAAATGGGACCCACATGTCATCCTCTATGTACAATAGAAGTTTCTTTTCTTGGATTATTTTTGGCTCCTGATATTTGGCACTTATCTTTTTCTTTCGATCTAATGCCGACTTTGAAACCTTCAGACCGGTGCTGCAAAATGGGACCCGCATGTCATTCTCTATGCACAATAAAGTTTCTTTCCTTAGATTATTTTTGGCTCCTGATATTTGGTCACTTTCCTTTTCATTTCGATCTCATGCTGCCTTAGAAACGTTGAGGAAGCTACTGGCTCATGGGTCCCGCATGTCATACTCTATGAACAATAAAAGTGTCCTAAATTGGATTTATTTTTTACCCCTAATTTATGGCTATTTGCCGTTTTCTTTTGATCCCCTGCCCCCTTTGAAACGATGAGGACGCTACTGGCTGGTCGGTCCCACATCCTCTATGAACAATAAAAGTTTCCTATGATGGATTTATTTTTGACCCCTTTTGATCCCCTGCCGCCTTGGAATCGTTGAGGATGCTGCTGCCTCATGGGTCCCGCATGTCAGCCTCTCAGAACGGTAAATGTTTCTTTTCTTGGATTTTTTTACCAACTGATTTTTGGCCTTTGTCTTTCGATCTCCTGCCGCCTTTAACACGTTGGGGACGCTGCCGGCTCATGGGTCCCGCATGTCAGCCTCTATGAACGATAAACAATTCTTTTCTTGGAGTTATTTTGACCCCTAATTTCTGGCTATTTTGCCTTTTTTTTGGATCCCGTGCCACCTTGGAAACATTGAGGATGCTGCTGCCACATGGGTCCCGCATGTCAATCCCCTCAGAACGATAAATGTTTCTTTTCTTCGATTTTTTTACCAACTGATTTTTGATTTATTTTTTCTTTCGATCCCCTGCCGCCTTTAAAACTTTGACGACGCTGCTGGCTCATGGGTCCCGATGTCAGCCTCCCCGTACAAGAAACATGTGATATCTTGTTTATTTTGCAGACAATAAAAAGTGTATTTCGCTCTGAGCTATTGCAAACGGATAAATTATATCTTTATTTTTACGTAAACAAACTAATATGTTGAATCTCCTTGTTTTTGTTTTGTTTTTGCGAAGCATAGGACTTTCCTGTTTTTGGAGTGGGCTGAAATTGTACGAGTCAAAAGGCGTCCAGCAGGTTAGAAAGCCCAGATGGCCATGCAGCCCCAGCAGGGATACATTCTTTTTCTTTTGGTCCTGTGCCGCCTTGGAAACGTTGAGGACGATGCTGCCTCGTGGGACCCGCATGTCATCCTCTATGAACTATACAAGTTTCTTTTCTTGGATTTTTTTTTCACCCTCTGATTTTTGGCTATTTCCTTTTTCTTTTGTTCCCCTGCCGCCTTGGAAACGTTGAGTAAGCTGCCGCCTTGGGACCCGCATGTCATCCTCTATGTACAATAAACTTTCTTTTCTTGGAGTTTTTCCCCCTAATTTCTAGCTACTTTATTTTTGACCCCTAATTTCTGGCTATTTGCCTTTTTTCGATCGCCTGCCGCCTTAGAAACGTTGAGGACGCTGCTGGCTCCTGGGTCCCACATGTCAGCCTCTTTGTATGATAAAAGTTTCTTTTGCTGGATTTATTTTTGACCCCTAATTTCTGCCTATTTGCCTTTTTCTTTCGAGCTCCACCGCCTTTGAAACGTTGATGACGCTGCTGCAAATTGGGTCCAATATGTCAGCATCTATGTGCGATAAACCTTTCCTTTCCTGGATTTTTTTTTGGACACCTGATTTCGAGCTACTTGCCTTTTTCTTTCGATCTCCTGCCCCCTTTGAGAAACGTCGAGAACGATGCTGGTTCGTGGGTCCCACATGTCATCCTCTCTGAATGATAAATGTTGTGGCCGCGGCTGCAAGATAGGTCCCACATGTCAGCCTGACTGTTGAATAAACGTTTCCTTTCTCGAATTTATATTTGACCCCTGATTTGGGGCTACTTTGCCGTTTCTTTCGATCCCCTGCCGCCTTGTCAACGTTGAGGACACTGCTGCAAAATAGGTCCCACATGTCATCCTCTATGTAGAATAAATGTTTCCTTTCTTGGATTTTTTTTTCTTTTGATCTCTGGCCGCATTTCAATGATGAGGACGCAGGTATTGGGCCGTTATCTCCTGAGCTAGTAGGCCCACGTAAATTACCATGTAGATTGCCGTACAGTACGAGTACTTTTTTTCTATCCTGAAATCTAACCGGCGGGCGCGTGCCAGACGTACGTCCCGGGCACAACTGATGCGTAAGCTATCTGATATCAGGTGCCGTTTTCTGAAAAAATGTAACTTTTAAACCGTGCGACGGAATTACAATCCGTTTTCACTTCTACAACCCCCACGACGAGAGCTTCGAAACTAGACCATATTTTCATATGTTTCGACGAATTTTTTAAACAAGCAACTTTGATGCGCGACAAAGCAATTTTGTTATGCAGCAAAATAACTTTGGTATGTGCCAAAGCAATTTTGATATGCAACTAACATATGCACTTTTGGGTACACGAAGTCACAACTTTGATGCCCGACAACAATTTTGGTGTCAATCGGAGCATTTTCAATGTGTGACGAAGGAACTTAAGTGCCCTGCATAGCAACTTTGGCGCCCGGCGACGTAGTTTTTTAACCTTGCAGAGCAACTTTGGCGTCCGACCGAGCAAATTTAGTGTCCTGCAGAGCAACTTTGGTACTCGAGAGAGCAAATTTGGTTTGTGATGGTCTAATTTTGGCGTCCATCAAAGCAACTTTGGTGTCCACCGAATAAATTTTGATGTATGGATGAGCAACTTTGGCATCCAGCGATGCAACTTTCATTGTGAATATAGATTTACGCTGTGCAGCAAAGTTGCTTCGTCCCGCACTAAAGTTGCATCGTCTTGCATTATAATTGCTTTGTCGCACGTAGAAGTTGCTTTAGAAAAAACTTTATCAAAATACATAGAAATGAGATCTAGTTTTGAAGAGCTCACCGAAAGAAATTCAAAAGTGAAAGCGGATCTTAATTTCGACATCTTGTGCAAAATTATACGATTTTGAACATTTATAAAGGAAAATTAATCTAAATTATTTCACGCCTTTCCTTCTGGTACACTTACCACCGTGTACATAATCTTTTCTTTTATATCTTTTGGAGGATGGGGCATGAATTTTCCTTATTTAAGGGTGTGCCAAGATTAACCAACGAGCACGCGCGTGCTCGCTAGACGGGCCCTGTGTCTATTGGTAAGGTTTTTTTTGAGAACTTTTTATTGGTAAGGTGGTACATAGGGGTACCCTTACCAAAAAAAATATGTGGTACATGGAGCAGCGCTGGAACCCTGATCGTTACTGAAGTCATTTGCGCCTAATAGCGCGAGCTTAGCTAATTTTTGAAGAAAAAAAAGATGTCCGGCGTGGTATTCAAAACAATGATCTTCATGTCTGCTACTCCACCAAAAAACAGACCAGCATGTATTCATCACAATACGGGTAGCTAATTTAGAAAAAATGTGTTCATCACGGGATTCAAACAAAGATCTTCATCTCTGCTAAATTTTGATTTCACCAAAAACCGAACAGCGTGTGTTCATGACGTTAACTTCATGAACACTATGGTTTCTCTATAAAATAAGGTCACCATCCTTTCCTTTACTGAAGGCATTTGCAAAAAGTGTCTTTGGCTCATGGGCACCAGTGCTCCTGCTGTTTAAAAAAAATCAAAAATCATACATATTTGTTTCAAAAAAATCTGGAAATAAATGCAGACATAATAAATAAAGTAACCTACAAGCGTGTAAAATTTTAATATGAAATTCTTTATATTGTAGACTACACAAAAAAAGACAAAATCTGTTGAAATTTGGAGATCTGAAATATGCATACCCAGATCCATACGTTTGTTATTTTTGTGTAGCCCAGAATTTTTTGTATTTGAAACTGAAATTTTGCACGCTTATGGGACAATTCATTAGCTACACCATGATTTTTTTTCTAATTTTTTTAAACACATAAATATGTTTTTTATTTTTTCTAAAATAGCGAGAACCTTTGGTGCCCAAGAGCACCAAATCTCTTAGGCATTTGCGCCTAATAACGCGAGCTTAGCTAATTTTTGAAGAAAAAAAGATGTCCATTGTGGTATTCAGGACAAAGATCTTCATGTCTGCTACTCCACCAAACAACAGACCAGCATGTATTCATCACAATACGGGTAGCTAATTTGTGAAAAATATGTTCAGCACGGGATTCAAACAAAGATCTTCATCTCTGCAAAATTTTGATTTCACCAAAAACCGAACAGCGAATGTTCATGAGGTTAAGCTCACGACACTATGTTTTCTCTATAAAATAAGGTCACCATCCGTCTCTTATTTCTCAAGGAAAAACAGGTGGAAGTGTTGGGACGAACCACATGGGTGCTTCAGCTCTATGTTCAATCTTCTCTTTTTTGTACTGCAATCTTGAGCCTATGGCAGGACCTCCATTGACGTGCATTCTGCACCAATTTGGCCTTGGACGTATCCATGTATCACGGGCGCAATTGTGGGTAGCAAAGACACAGTCAGGTTTGAACAATTGGAAATCTGGTTCTGCAGCCTCTGCGTCGATTGGCGGGGGTAGCATGAAAATTGGGTGATTGAGTCCAAGAAATAAAGAATGCCCCTTCAAATTGTTCAATCTTTCCCACCTTGCCTCTTCTACAGTGTCCAAGGTATGGGCAGATCTCAAGAAAACGTAGCACCATACCAAAGGATAAGACCTCAGCTTGTTACCCATATGTAATATTGGAGGACCGAGGATGGGCCGATAACCCTTAACCTGAATCCACGCGAGATCAGATTCACCAGTAATGGACTCTGCTCTCATTGGTGCCAGGAACCAAGTGCGCTGGTCAAAAAATCCAAGAAATACATCTTCATCTTCATCATTATGATTATCACCATCATTATCTAATTCTTCATCATCTAATTCTTCTTCATCTAATTCGTCTTCTTCTAATTCTTCTTCTTCTAATTCTTCTACATCAGCATCATTATCTTCATCGGCACCTCCATCGCCTTGAGCCACATTTTCTTCATCATCTTCCATGACAGCATCTCCCTCGATTTGAGCCAAAATTGCAGCTGCTTCTGCTTCTTCATCTTCAATGACAGGGGCGTCAATGAGACGCGGGGCTGCATGTGTCCCTGCAATGCACAAAGATCAACCACAATGCAGCAAGTAGGAACTACACTGTAAATTATCTCTTCTCTTCTATCTTCTATCTTCTATCTTCTACTACTATAAGGCACCGGTTTTGAACAAGACATGTAGCAGCAATTCCAACTGTTGCTATCCAAAATCTAACGGTTGGGATTAGAGGTATTCGCGTGAAAAAAATACCACACCAGTGTCCACGTGTTTCTAGAACCGTCATGTTTCCATTATGAAGAAAAATCAGAGCAGTCTCACACCGATATCACACGTCCCACTTGATAGTGATTAAGAAAGGTTCCAATTTTTTGTTCATATTTCTAAACTGTATGCTCACACTTATTTTGATGGTATAACCAAATTACTAGTTGTATTGAAAGTTTGAACAACATTTAGAACGCAACTCACATCAGTATTGTGAATCGTAATTGGTCCAACATGTGCAGCATGCCATTTACTAGTTAAGACATAAAACAAAGACTCACCCCAGGTATATGGTTCCCAAACCAGAACATCTCCATACGGATATGTAACTGCGTATACACGATGCAGGTGTGAACTTGTACCATATCCAGGAATGCCCATGGCATCGACATAGCTGGTTCCTTCAAAGAATTTGGGGTTTCCCAGGATCTTCCACTCCTTTTCTAGGGGCGCTTGTAGGATAGCGATCAAGTAGTCAAATACAATGATTACCTCGTAATGCCATGGCCCTGCTAGATCATCTTTGTACGGCCTCTTGACGATCCGTACTTTGAGCAGTTCCAAACTTTTATCTATTTTGTATTTGAAGAGGAATGGTGGGCTGGCATTCCACCATTCACGAGTAGGGCCCAAAGAAATTCCTGCATCTTGCAGAGATGGAAGAGGTATAATAGTATCTGATATGTATAGGTTGCGGATCGTCAAGTGCCCGTCTGCTGGACAAATGCCACCCGATCGCCGTTACAACCCACCCAGTGCATGGGTCCATGTCCATCCAGTTCCTCCTTGGTATGGATAAATGCTGGAACTGTCGGCTTGTCTAATGGCATCAGCAACGCGTGAATGCCCTGCAAATAGGATTTGTTTTAAAATTGTCTATGCATGCAAGGTATTCGACAGAATGAAGAGCGGATTGTGCAGAACTGACGCACAGATGCAATGGATAAATAAAGCAATTCCGAAGAGTACATGTGCATAGTGAAGGCAGCAAACCTTACAGTACTCCCAAATTAGGTGATGATGTTGAGTCTAAATATATGCATGATGTTTGGCAGTAAGAAAAATTGATTGAAAAAACACAAGCTGAAACGAGATGAGTAAATAAATAAATACTCTTACAGTATTGTCGCGGTCGTCTGGCCATGTCTCGGGGTCGCAGTGGAGCAGGCTCGGTACACCGAACGGAACCTTATGCGCTCCGCGGATGGCATGCCGCATGCCGATCATGCCTCGAGCGAGGCGACCAGTGCTGAGGATATCCGCCCGCTCGGCTATGTTCTCCACCAGTGGGTAGTGGAGGTTGCCCCACCCCATGGACTGGTGGTAGCAATCAGGAATCTCCTCAACCTTACGCTTCTGCTTCATTGGAGTCGGTAATCTAATGCAAAGGAGAGAGGGGTGAATGGGAGAAAGAGACAGAAGAGGGTTTTTTGGAGAAGATGCAGTAGTACTACGATACTAGGAGGTGGAGATGCGGGGCATATGTTTCCGGGGGAGAGGAACCACTATTTCCCTTCTACGGAGTAAAAAAATAACCGCACTTGCTCATTAGAACTTGGGGCGGGGATATAGTGGTAACAGATTCCGAGGTATTGACCAACTTTCCCTCACCTTGACCCCATGTGGTTGTGACCCGAGATAATTTTCTTTTTGATGAACCCGATATACTTATTATAGTACTAAAATAGTACAAGTATATACCTTGTATATACCAATATTATTATTTTAAGGACTTTTGTTCCATGAGCAACAACTTCCCCCACTCCGCTCATCCGAAATCCTAGCCCCTCCAACTTCAAGGACCAATCGACATAGCTATGGCCTTCTAATTTGGCTCAAGTCGCCGCACACATAGCCCTCCCGCCGACAAGGAATAGGAGCATCAGCCCTTTCGTCGCTTGTTGCTATACATAATCATATGCAGTACCATATATATTTCAAATTTCCATATCAAAAAATAGTTCAAATCTGACTTTTAACATCTCAAGCTAAACCCTCGCTTGGTCTTAAACATAAGCATACCATAGTTCTACTTTTGTCTTCACCAAACAACATAACACAATGTGTTCATCACAACATAGCCAACCGGAGTACCTAGTAGTGTAACTAGAGAAGTGAACCTATAGTTGATCAAGCCTTCAACTTTAACACAATAATACCTCCACATTATGTGTTGAGGAGCCACACCCATATATTTAAGAGTACCATCATGTAGACCACAAATGCATCAATGAAGAGAGGGGTATTACTTATAGACCACCTCTTTACAAAACAGTTGTAATTAGTAGACCACAAGTGCCTCGTTCATTAGCTATGAAATTACATACTATCAGTAGCTACAATGGCTGCAGGACCTGTTTCATAATTAAACATCACACTTGTTCCAATCCGGGGCGTTGGTGAAGTTTGGGATGAACCAAAGCGGTGTCTTTACCAGGTACCTATCTTTTTTTGTTTTGCATGTTTTCTCCAAGGCGTTGGTTTGGAAACCAACGGCGCAATCTTCACGATTCAGCCTGAATCGGCATATTTCAGGCAGCTGCGAATTGCGAAGCCATGCTTCATTCGGCAAGGTGTAGACACAGTTTCTTCTCGTCAGACATCCTGGGACAACATCTGCACCGCCTAATGGCAGCATAATCGGATAGTTCACTCCAAGGAAAAGAGAATATTCTCCAAGGTCATCCATCTTTTCCCATGGAATACCTTCATTTAACTTACTAGTGTCCTTCGTGAACACCAGGCAACCAAACCCAGAAGCATAGTTGCCAACAGTGCGACCATGATGAACATGACGATCAGAAGCAGTATGGCACACTTTACATGAATATTCCCTTTCATCAGCAATGCCCAGTGTATGGATCAGAAGAAGTCTAGAACCATCTATAGATCTTGCTAACCACCACACACCATAATCGACCTCGTGATCATGGCCAAGAGCATCATCAAGTGCACACCGCCATTCAAACACAATGGATGGTGGCTCTACGATCAGCGGAGGACCTGCTTGAAAATGAAATTACTGTTAAGAAGGGCATGTTTGGTTTGCACAAATCTGAAAACGTAAGAATTGGGAAAACGCATTAGGATATTCAGATGGGATGATATAATGTCATTTCCATTCAATAATACAGCATATTGGTGTATTTGAGTACATCACATGGGAAACCAAAGGATTCATTTCAAGAAGTTCAAGTAGAGGTCAAAATCCAACATAATTCAATATGAGAATAAAACTCCTAATTATACAATCCTCAAATTTTTCTATGGTAATCATCTCGAATAAAAAGTCTAAATACCAATGAAATTTCATCGGAAGCAAATATGCCCCAAGTCAGATCAGTCAGGTTCGAAAATTAATAAGTTTGTGCATTAAAATTATCTTTACTGTCATGAATAATGAAGCTCATCATACACCACGTCCGGAGGAAAATTACCAGCTTGCTGAGGTTTCCATGCGTGAACAGTGCCAGTATGAGTTGTGGAAAACACAAGCCCATTGTGGAGAATTGCATCGCTGTAATTGTAAAAGATGTGGGACTTGGGCTCTGTAAGAACTGTCCATTCAGAATCAGCGCCGTAAAGGAGGGGAACTCTGATGTCAAAAACAGCAACAAGAGAGAAATTTGTGTACCCCCCAGCAGCTGTGGGAACTTGGCAAATATATATCTTGTGAAATATAATAGCACGAAGATTGTGGTGGTATATATTTGGAATGTGGGTGGTTTCAAACGGCACAGGGAGAGGAATTTCACGGCGAGTGTAGACATTGACAAGTTTCCATTTGCAAGCAGGAAAGCCAGTGTCAACCATGGCAACCCAATCTCCATTGGCACCTACCCACTGCTTACCCGTGCGTGCGGCATCACAGCGTCGCAGGAGAACCTGTCGAGCGGCGTGAGCTTGCAATCCCGTGCTACCTTCATCGGGTGAGAATGAAGAACACATGGGAGCCCAAACGGGAGAGAAACAGATAGAGTTGCACTATCATTTGCAGAGTCGAAAAATAGTTTGGATGAACCGACGAGGCTCGCGGCGGTGATGACGTCGCATCTTGTTACGAGTTCTTCAAGGGGACCTTCGGAAAAGACCTTCTGAAACTATTCAGAGTCATCATTTTCCTTGTTCGATGCCGCCATCACAGGGCAGGGGGTGGGTCTTTGAGGTTTGGGTTCAACTGATTGGAGTTTAATTTGGGTTCGATGGCGGCAGGTGGGGGGAAGATGAAGAACGGAGGCTCTCAAACTGGGCGGTGGAATTGATTCTAAAGCTGCATGGCGGCGGCACTGGCGCGTGCTATGGAAGGTGGTCGATTGGAGAGTGGGTGCGGGCGGGGGCGGAGGTAGACGATGGAGGTGAACCGAAATAGGGCAGGTGGGGGCGGGGCGCTTGACTTCGCTCCTCTACACTCTCTGACATCTCCTCCTGTTTCTTGGATAGTGTATTGACCAATAATTAAATGTCACTGTTGCCTCTGAATAGGTGAAGAACAAGTCACTGGTCTAACGTGCAAATTTGGACATCCCAAGCTCTGTGTTGTCATGTCAATTCAATGTCCATGGCAGTATTTTGAATTTTGCGTGACCAAAAGAAGTACGCCTTGGCCTTTCACAATCGGGGTTTCTTTAGAGCATCCACAACGTGTAGCCAAAAATGGGGTGCGGGCGCAACTAGTTGCGGAATATCCCCTCTCAATGGTTAGCTGAATGGATTCTTTATCAAATGTGGGCTCACTTCCTTTCTGACAAGCGATGCTCTACGTTGTGACCTCGGTGCCTCAAAACTTTTATTTGGGATCGGTGGTGACGTGTTAGCTTTTTCAGCAATTGGGCACCGGCTACATTGTGGAAGGCAGAGCAAGAACAATAGAAGAGCCAACAGCTGGCAAAAGTGCCACGTAGGCGGGCTATACTATACATTGTGGATGCTCAAGCGCCCACTATTGTCCTACTTCCTCTTGGCGTGATACTCCCTCCGTCCACAAATAAGTGGACGTGAGGGATTTTCAAGGTAAATTAGTAAAAGGAAAGAAAAAATGCATTAGAGCACTCGTATCTTAAGAAACACATGTACTCAACCACGGTTGTAGATTTTCTCGGCGCAAGACTTTTCCCCAGCAGTTGTGGCTTTCAGTTGTTCGTGGGTGTGGGGAGGAGCTCCGCCGCATCGGTAGAAAGCAAAGAGGAACGGCGGCTCTCGATTGTGCGGTGCACTCGTAAATCACGTGTGACCCGGATTGAGCTTCAGTGACTTTGCCAGCCCATAAAGTCACTGACTTTGTGTCACTTACAAGTGGGGCAATGTGGAACCCTTCATTATATGTGCCCCACATTGTCCCACTTGTAAGTGACACAAAGTCGGTGACTTTGTGGGCTGGCAAAGTCATCAAGCTCAATCCGTGCGACCCATGCCCTAATAAGTAACCATGCATTGATGAGGGCTATCACATCTCCATCCAATAAAATCTAGTAACAATAGTAATAATATTGTCTCTTAAGCCATGTAGTACAGTGCAAGATGCTTTAGAGAAATAAACATCTATTTTATTGCTAATACACATGGTTATTTATTCTAGGCAAATGCCTACCGAAAGATGTAGGAATAGGAAAAATGTAGGGTTGCAATGTCATGTCCACTCCAATCCTATAGGAATTCATAGAAACCAAACTTTGTTTGATTCCACCATAGGAAAAGTAAAGGATTCTTAAAAAGAGGCATGAGTAGATGTTTAATTTCCTATGGAATCTGTGCAAAGGAATCCTTAGGAAAAATTCCTATCGGAAACAATCCTACAAATCAAACAGCCAAGGATTCAATTCTACCAATTTCCTATGCAAATCCTTGGTGTTCACCCAATCCTCTTGAATACTCATCCAAAAAATGCACTAATACTTTGATAGGGAGTTTTTTTATTCTAGGCAAGAATAGAGGGTTTGCAGGGATCACTTGAGAAGTGTATTAACCAAAGAAGGCATAAGTAATACACCAACACACACTAACATGCCCTTAATGGATGTATCTCCATAAACTCCCTCTGTTCTTTATTACTACTACTAGTTTATGTACTTCTTAACTAATATGGGATAATCATGAAATATATTTTCTAACATTCAGCCAAAATATGGTGCTTCGACTTTCTAAAATACTGAAAAAGCTAGTAATTAAAAGTATTTGAGCTAACAAATCTATGAAGTTTGAAATATTTTGTATTCCGTCTGAAAGTTGTGTCACTTGGTGTGAGATTCACACAAAAATGATGAAAATATCAAACCTTCAAAATAATTGTAGTAATTCGACCGTTAAGTGCGTTTCATAATTTTGGAAAATCGATTCTATTTGCAATTAAAACTAGTAGTTGGTGATCCCCGATCATCTGATTTGCTCTTAAACAGCTCAATCCTAAATTTGAACCTCCCTGCAACAGAACACGATAGTTGGTGGTTTGTGCGAAAAAAATATCAGTTTAAATAAGTGTTTACGCAACGAAGGCAGCAATAAGCGGTAGTTTGATCAATTTCCTCGTGTAAACAACATGTAGCGTCGAAGTAGTAGTACTAGGAGTACAGAAATCTTGTGTAATTTCTAGTTCTACACATTACTAGTGTCCACTGTTTGAGACTTGATGGATCTTTTTTGTGTAATTCCAAATGTGAAGCAAGTCTCCGTATCTGTGAATGGGTCTAATTTTCAATCGAATGAGAATTAGCAAATTGATTTCTATGACAAAATCATACAAAGCGATTAAAACCAACATACCCACATTCGCCGCTGCTACCAGCATGCGATGCCTCCACGAGTGCATTGACGGCTGCTGCAAATCCTCGGAAGGCATCTAGGTCTTGCAGATCGTCGATTGCCGCTGTCCGGCTAAGCTTAACCAGCATAGCTACCGCCAAAATATCTCGGATTTGGACCACAGGCAGAAGCTGATTGGGGTCGAAGGATTGCCTGATTCGGAATTTGAAGTACCAAGCCCTTGGCTCCGATGGTGGAAGTTTGGAACTCGGCCCGGCCAGAACCTCCCAAATCTGTGTGTGGCAGTGGATGCCCATCGGCATCCCCAATGCTGCCGACGCCGTGATGTGGTCGGTCGCACTTTGGTCCCCACTAAAGGCTGGGGCTGCAGCACGTCGCCGCCGCCCCCGACGTCCCCACGACGGCATCGCCATGGAACGAGGCGCTGAGTTTGTTGGCGAACCCGAAGCCCTGGATGGCACGTGCTTCTTCACAATGGAAGCATCCTCACCCGGCGAGGTTCACCCCCGGCGCATGCCTCTGCTCCGACCAGCCCACTTTGCCGCTGCTGCCTGGGCTGCCGCCGATACCTGGGCCACCGCCGCTTCATGGGACCCCCCTCCCTCCTCTCCCTCTCCTAGATCAAAGGGCGCCAGGAGTCTAGCCACAGCAAGACACAGAGCCGCTCAGCTTCATCGCACACCAGTGGCACACAGATATTTGCGAGCTTTTAGCGCACACCCCTCCGAGGCTGAGTCGTGGAGCCTGGGTGCACGGGGCTAAGGCTGGAGGAGTCGCCATGGGACGAGGGGTGTCGAGTGCTCGGGCAAGTACGGGAAAGGGGAAGTTTTGCATTCTCAAGGAGCCAAATACTGTATGAGAAACCGGAAAAGTTTGAACGTTTGAAAACTTTGCCGGCATAATGCATCCTTCCAATGCACGCCTACGTACCCAACGTATACGCCAGCTAAGGTAGAAAGCCAACTCAGTTGCTACTTTGTTGGCAAAATGTACCATGGCTCAATCTCAGGTCACACACCCATGAAGCCAAGTTAACTCATCTATCAATTGTCACCCTCTTCATCCCACTATAGGTATAGTAAGGTTGCTTCGAGTTTGATCTTTTGTACAGTATTGTTTCTTGTATGGTTCGTGAATAATCTAATTAAAAAAAGTCGTGTGCATCCTTTGGATGCAGAAGCTCGGGCGATTTTTCCCCCATTTCAAAAAAAATCAATTGGTATATTTTGGTTATATTCAAAATTTTACTTTGTAGGTCATGCCATTCTACTACTCGCCTAACACTTTTTCTACGCGGGAAGGATACGAGCGATGCAACAAAAAGTAACACATTCGTCCCCCTCCCCCAATGATTTCTCCTAGATATGAAATCAAACTACAAGTGGTTCAAAAAGGCAATCGAAAAACATGGATTGTTCATCAGTTTGTACATAGCTAGGGAAAATACCAGAATGTCATATTAGTGTTTTAGAGAAGAGCCCTTCAAGTAGTTTGGCACCATGTTGGACACCGTCCAGCTTAATTCCACCCAAACATGATTTTTTTTCGTTTGAATATGTCTAGACTTTGTTTATCATCTTCAATGCGTATTGTATGAAATAAGAAGACTATGTGCTTTGGTTTTAATTTTTTGAATTTTTAATGCCCAATTGAATCTTGGTCAAATCCTAGGTTTGACCAAGATTTAAACAAGTTCAAAACATGAAAATGAAAAAGTAAGCCTGGATCCTTCTTAGTCACTCCAAAATGAATCTTTTGGAAGGTTTTTTAAATTTCCATGTTTGAAACCCAAAACCACTTCCCTTCATGCTTGACTTCATAAGACAGAGTTTAGGGTTAGGGTACGTAGATACATGATTTTTGTGGTTTGAATATGTCTAAAACTTGTTTAATTTATCAACTTGAATACTTATATGACATACGAAGACTATGTGCTTTGGTTTTTCATTTTCTTTATTTTTTCGATTTTTTATGCCGATTTGTATCTTGGTCAAATCCGAGATTTGACAAAGATTTAAAAATGTTTAAAACATGGAAATGAAAAAGTAAGCATGGGTCCTTTTTAGTCACTCCAAAATGAAGCTTTTGGGAGGTTTTTTTGAAATTTCCATGTTTGAAACCCAAAACCACTTCTCTTCATCCTTGACTTCCTAAGACAGAGTTTAGGGTTGTTAGGGGGTACGTAGATACATGCTTTTCTGCTATGAATATATATGTGTGGACCTTGTTAATCAACCTGAATGCTTACTATATGACATAAGAAGACTATGTGCTTTGGTTTTTCATTATTTTAATTTTTTGAATTTTTATGCCCATTTGTACGTATCTCTTGGTGAAATCCTAGGTTTGACCAAGATTTAAAACATGAAAACGAAAAAGTAAGCTTGGATCCTTCTTAATTAGTAACTTCAAAATGAAGCTTTAGGAAGGTTTTTGAAATTTCCATGTTTGAAACCCAAAACACCCTCTTCATGATTGACTTCATAAGACAAATTGAGTTTAGGGTTACCGGTAGATACATGATTTTCTAGTTTGAATATGTCTAGACCTTTGCTTTTATCAACTTGAATGCTTAATTAGTATATGACATAAGAAGATATACTATGTGCATTGGATTTTCATTTTTCTTTGATTTGTTTTGAATTTTTATGCCCATTCGAATTTTGGTCAAATCATAGGTTTAATAAAGATTTAAACAAGTTTAAAACTTGAAAATGAAAAATTTAGCATGGATCCTTCTTATTAGTCACTCCAAAATGAAGCTTTTGGGAGGCTTTTCAAATGTCCATGTTTGAAACCCAAAACCACTTCTCTTCATGCTTGACTTCATAAGACATATGAGTTTAGGGTTAGGGGGTGTAGATACATGATTTTTATTTGGTTTGAATAGGTCTATAACTTGTTTATCAAGTTGAATGGCTTACTATGTGACATAAGAAGACTATGTGCTTTGGTTTTTCATTTTTTGATTTTTTCGAATTTTTTTATGCCCATTTGAATCTTGGTCAAATCCTAGGTTTGAACAAGATTTAAACAAGTTTAAAACATGAAAATGAAAAATTAAGCATGAATCCTTCTTAGTCACTCCGAAATGAAGCTTTTGGGAGGTTTTCGAAATTTCCATGTTTGAAAACCCAAACCACTTCTCTTCATGCTTGAGCTTGACTTCATAAGACAAAGTTTAGGGTTAGGGGGTATACATGTTTTTTCTGGTTTGAATATGGCTAGACATTGTTTATCAACTAGAATGCTTACTATATGACATAAGAAGACTATGTGCTTTGGTTTTTCATTTTTTCTGATTTTGTTCTGGATTTTTATGCCCATTTGAATCTTGGTCAAATCCTAGGTTTAACCAAGATTTAAACAAGTTCAAAACATGAAAATGAAAAGGTAAGCATGGATCCTTCTTAGTCACTCTAAAATGAATCTTTTGGGAGGTTCTTGAAATTTCCATGTTTGAAACCCAAAACCGCTTCTCTTCATGATTGACTTCATAAGACAGAGTTTAGTGTTAGGGGTAGATACATGATTTGTCTAGTTTGAATATGTCTAGACCTTGTTTATCAACTTGAATTCTTACTTTATGACATAAGAAGGCTATGTGCTTTGGTTTTTCATTTTTCTGATTTTTTTGAATTTTATGCCCATTAGAATCTTGGTCAAATACTAGCTAGGTTAATTTGACCAAGATTTAAACAAGTTTAAAACATGAAAATGAAAAGGTAAGCCTCGATCCTTCTTACTCACTCTAAAATTAAGCTTTTGGGAAGTTTTTGAAATTTACATGTTTGAAACCAAAACCACTTCTCTTCATGCTTGACTTCATAAGACATAGTTAAGGGTTAGGGGTAGATACATGATTTTTCTATTTTGAATATGTGTAGACCTTGTTCATCAACTTGAAGGCTTACTATATATACATGACATAAGAAGGCTACGTGCTTTAGTTTTTTTTGTTTTTTCATTTTTTTTTGAATTTTATGCCCATTTGAATCTTGGTCAAATACTAGCTAGGTTTGACCAAGATTTAAACAATTTTAAAACATGAAAATGAAAAGGCAAGCCTGGATCTTTTCCAGACACTCTAAAATGAAGCTTTTGTGAGGTTCTTGAAATTTCCATGTTTGAAACCCATACGACTTCTCTTCATGCTAGACTTCATAAGATCGACCAAGTTTATGGTTAGGGGGTAGATACATGATTTGTGTGGTTTGAACACATGTATAAACCTTGTTTATCAACTTGAATGCTTACTATATGACATAAGAAGACTATGTGCTTTTGTTTTTCATTATTCTAATTTTTTGAATTTTATGCCCATTTGAATCTTGGTCAAATCCTAGGTTTGACCAGGATTTAAACAAGTATAAAATACGAAAACGAAAAGGTAAGCCTGGATCCTTCTTAGTCACTCTAAAATGAAGCAGCTTTTGGGATGTTCTTGAAATTTCATGTTTGAAACCCAAAACCACTTGTCTTCATGATTGACTTCATAATTAAGACAGAGTTTAAGGTTAGGGGCAGATATATACATGAGTTGTCTGGTTTGAATATGTTATATGACATACGAAGACTATATGCTTTGGTTTTTCATTTTTATGGTTTTTTATGAATTTTATGCCCATTTGAAACTTTTGGTCAATCCTAGGTTTGACAAAGATTTAAACAAGTTCAAAATATGAAAATGAAAAGGTAAGCATGGATCCTTCTTAGTCACTCTAAAATAAAGCTTTTTGGAGGTTCTTGAAATTTCCACATGTTTGAAACCCAAAACCACTTCTCTTCATGATTGACTTCATAAGACAGAGTTTAGGGTTAGGGGTAGATATATACATGAGTTGTCTGGTTTGAATATGTCTAGACCTTGTTTATCAACTTTAATGCTTACTATATATATGACATAAGAATGCTATGTGCATTGGTTTTTGATTTTACGAATTTGTATGCCCGTTTGAATCTTGGTCAAATCCTAGGCGGTTTGACCAAGATTTAAACAAGTTTAAAACATGAAAATGAAAAGGGAAGTTTGTATCCTTATTAGTCACTCTAAAATGAAGCTTTTGGGATGTTCTTGAAATTTCCATGTTTGAAACCCAAAACGACTTCTCTTCATGCTAGACTTCATAAGACAGAGTTTAGGGTTAGGGGGTAGATACATGATTTGTATGGTTTGAATATGTCCAAACATTGTTAATTCATCAACTTGAATGCTTACTATATGACATAATAAGACTATATGCTTTTGTTTTTCATTTTTCTGTTTTATTTTATTTTATGCCCATTTGAATCTTTTGGTCAAATCCTAGGTTTGACCAAGATTTAGACAAGTTTAACACGTGAAAACGAATAAGTAAGCATGGATCCTTCTTAGTCACTCCAAAATGTACCAATTGATAGATGTGTTAACTTTGCTTCATGGAAAAAATAATGTCATGTAAATGAGTTAACTTGGATTTCCTAACCTTGAATCCATAGGAAACTTTGTTCTAATGCACTATAATAATCAACCGAGTTTTTACACCAACAGGTCTGTCACTTACGTGTGGTGCCCACGCGTGAGGTCCCACACATCAGTGAGCACAAGTCACGTGCAATAATAGGTACGCAAACTCCCAGCCATCTTCTTTGTCAAGAGAAGACGCATCAGGATGCGTATTGGAAGTCTCTGGGTCCTTCAGGATCCTTCGGTTGTCCCTCTCACACAAAAAAAACAAATCTCTCTCATTCTTGGCCTCGCTCGACTCGCTCGCTCGCTCGCTCGCACCTCCTCCTGCTCACTGACAAACCCTGCACAATAGTCAACATCGTCACCCGAAAAAGGGGAGACACCATAATGCTCTCCCTTCTTCTGTCCTTCCGAGTGATCCCTCTTCCTCCGAGTTTCACTAGCTAGACGGGCAAACACACATGTGCTACATAGTAATAATAAAAAGGTAGAAAAATCGATATACGAATCTATAATTAAATAGGTTAAACTAGGGTTTTGCCCAGTACTACAGATCAAGGTTCAAAAAATCCAACTACGGGGTTCGAACAACACGATTCTAAACCAAGAATTTTTTTCTACCTCATCCAAATGGCCTCAAACTATAGGGTTAGCATCTATCTAGTGCAGTATGTGTGAAAATGTATGCACTATGTGTGCTATAACTTGTATGTCTTTCAAATTTGAACCAAATTTGAATAAGTTTGGAGTATTTGAAAAAAGGGCTTTTGGCTTAAACGTTTGAAACCCAAAACGACTTCTCTTCATGCTAGACTTCACAAGACCGACTTTAGGGTTAGGGGGTAGATACATGATTTGTCTGGTTTGAATATGTCTAAACTTTGTTCATCAACTTTAATGCTAACTATATGACATAAGAAGACTATGTGCTTTGGTTTTTCATTTTTTTGTTTTTTTTGAATTTTAGGCCCATATATTAGAATCTTGGTCAAATCCTAGGTTTGACAAAGATTTAAACACGTTTAAAACATGAAAACGAAAAGGGAAGCTTGTATCCCTCTTAATTAGTCACTCTAATATGAAGTTTTTGGGAGGTTTTTGAAACTTCCATGTTTGAAACCCAAAACCACTTCTCTTCAAGCTTGACTTCATAAGACAGAGCTTACGGTTAGGGGGTAGATACATGATTTGTATGGTTTGAATATGTCCAAACCTTGTTAATGCATCAACTTGAATGCTTACTATATGACATAAGAAGACTATGTACTTTGGTTTTTCATTTTTCTGCTTTTTTTTAATTTTGTGCCCATTTGAATCTTTTGGTCAAATCCTAGGTTTGACAAAGATTTAAACAAGTTTAAATCATGAAAATGAAAAGGTAAGCATGGATCCTTCTTAGTCACTCTAAAATAAAGCTTTTGGGAGGTTCTTGAAATTTCCATGTTTGAAACCCAAAACCACTTCTCTTCATGATTGACTTCATAAGACAAAGTTTAGGGTTAGGGGTAGATATATACATGAGTTGTCTGGTTTGAATATGTTTAGACCTTGTTTATCAACTTTAATGCTTACTATATATATGACATAAGAATGCTATGTGCATTAGTTTTTGATTTTTTTTCTGAATTTCTATGCCCATTTGAATCTTGGTCAAATCCTAGGCGGTTTGACCAAGATTTAAACAAGTTTAAAACATGAAAATGAAAAGGGAAGTTTGTATCCTTATTAGTCACTCTAAAATGAAGCTTTTGGGATGTTCTTGAAATTTCCATGTTTGAAACCCAAAACGACTTCTCTTCATGCTAGACTTCATAAGATCGACCGAGTTTATGCATGGTTAGGGGATAGATACATGATTTGTCTGGTTTGAACACATGTATAAACCTTCTTACTCACTCTAAAATTAAGCTTTCGGGAGGTTTTTGAAATTTCCATGTTTGAAACCCAAAACAACTTCTCTTCATGCTTGACTTCGTAAGACAGAGTTTAGGGTTAGGGGTAGATACATGCTTTTTCTGGTTTGAATATGTATAGACCTTGTTTATCAACTTGAATGGTTACTATATGACATAAGAAGGCTATATATGTGCTTTGGTTTTTCATTTTTTGATTTTTTTCGAATTTTTTATGCCCATTAAAATCTTGGTCAAATCCTATGTTTGACCAAGATTTAAACAAGTTTAGAACATGAAAATGAAAAGGTAATCATGGATCTTTCTTAGTCACAGTACTCTAGAATGAAGCTTTTGGGAGGTTTTTGAAATTTCCATGTTTGAAACCCAAAACCACTTCTTTTCATGCTTGACTTCATAAGACCGAGAGTTTAGGGTTAGGGGTAGAGATACATGATTTTTTTTGGTTTGAATATGTCTAGACCTTTTTTATCAACTAATGCTTACTATATTACATAAGAAGGCTATGTTATTTGGTTTTTCATTTTTTCTGTTTATTTCTTATTGTTTATGCCCATTTGAATCCTATGTTTGACCAATATTTAAACAAGCTTAAAACATGAAAATGAAAAGGTAAGCTTGGATCCTTCTTAGTCCCTCTAAAATTAAGCTTTTGGGAAGTTTTTGAAATTTCCATGTCTGAAACCCAAAACCACTTCTCTTCATGCTTGACTTCATAATTAAGACAGAGTTAAGCGTTAGGGGGTAGATACATGCTTTTTATGTTATGAATATGTCTAGACCGGCCATGTTCATCAAGTTGAATGCTGCTTACAATATATGACATTAGAAGGCTATGTGCTTTGGTTTTTTCTTTGATTTTTTTGAATTTTTAGGCCCATTTGAGTCTTGGTCAAATCCTAGGTTTGACCAAGATTTAAACAAGTTTAAAACATGTAAATGAAAAGATAAGCCTCGATCCTTCTTAGTCACTCTAAAATAAAGATTTGCGAGGGGTGTTCTTGAAATTAAGCTTGGGTCCTTCTTAGTCACTCTAAAATTAAGCTTTGGGATGTTTTTGAAATTTCCATGTTTGAAACCCAAAACCATTTCTCTTCATGCTTGACTTCATAAGACATAGTTAAGGGTTAGGGGTAGATACATGCTTTAATGTTTTGAATATGTCTAGACCTTGTTCATCAACTTGAATGCTTACTGTATATATATATGACATATATAAGAAGCTAGGCTATGTGCTTTGGTTTTCATTTTTTGATTTTTTTTGAATGTTTATGCCCATTTGAATCTTGGTCAAATCCTAGGTTTGACCAAGATTTAAGCAAGTTTAAAACACATGAAAATGAAAAGGTAAGCATGGATCCTTCTTAGTCACTCTAAAATAAAGCTTTTGGGAGGTTCTTGAAATTTCCATGTTTGAAACCCAAAACCACTTCTCTTCATGATTGACTTCATAAGACAGAGTTTAGGGTTAGGGGTAGATATATACACGAGTTGTCTGGTTTGAATATATGTCTAGACCTTGTTTATCAACTTTAATGCTTACTATATATATGACATAAGAGGACTATATGTACTTTGGTTTTTCATTTTTCTGATTTTTTTATTTTTCTACCCATTTGAATCTTGGTCAAATCCTAGGGTTGACCATGATTTAAACAAGTTTATAACATGAATTGAAAAGGTAAGCATCGATCCTTCTTAGTCACTCTAAAATGAAGCTTTTGGGATGTGTGTCCTTGAAATTTCCATGTTTGAAACCCAAAACGACTTCTCTTCATGCTAGACTTCATAAGATCGACCGAGTTTAGGGTTAGGGGTAGATACATGATTTGTATGGCTTCAATATGTCCAAACCTTATTAATTTATCAACTTGAATGCTTGTTATATGACATACGAAGACTATATGCTTTGGTTTTTCATTTTTATGATTTTTTATGAATTTTATGCCCATTTGAAACTTTTGGTCAATCCTAGGTTTGACAAAGATTTAAACAAGTTCAAAATATGAAAATGAAAAGGTAAGCATGGATCCTTCTTTGTCACTCTAAAATAAAGCTTTTGGGAGGTTCATGAAATTTCCACATGTTTGAAACCCAAAACCACTTCTCTTCATGATTGACTTCATAAGACAGAGTTTAGGGTTAGGGGTAGATATATACATGAGTTGTCTGGTTTGAATATGTCTAGACCTTGTTTATCAACTTTAATGCTTACTATGTATATGACATAAGAATGATATGTGCATTGGTTTTTGATTTTTTCTGAATTTGTATGCCCATTTGAATCTTGGTCAAATCCTAGACGGTTTGACCAAGATTTAAACAAGTTTAAAACATGAAAATGAAAAGGGAAGTTTGTATCCTTATTAGTCACTCTAAAATGAAGCTTTTGGGATGTTCTTGAAATTTCCATGTTTGAAACCCAAAACGACTTCTCTTCATGCTAGACTTCATAAGACAGAGTTTAGGGTCAGGGGGTAGATACATGATTTGGATGGTTTGAATATGTCCAACCCTTGTTAATTCATCAACTTGAATGCTTACTATATGACATAATAAGACTATATGCTTTTGTTTTTCATTTTTCAGTTTTTTTTTAATTTTATGCCCATTTGAATCTTTTGGTCAAATCCTAGGTTTGACCAAGATTTAGACAAGTTTAACACGTGAAAACGAATAAGTAAGCATGGATCCTTCTTAGTCACTCCAAAATGTACCAATTGATAGATGTGTTAACTTTGCTTCATGGAAAAAATAATGTCATGTAAATGAGTTAACTTGGATTTCCTAGCCTTGAATCCATAGGAAACTTTGTTCTAATGCACTATAATAATCAACCGAGTTTTTACACCAACAGGTCTGTCACTTACGTGTGGTGCCCACGCGTGAGGTCCCACACATCAGTGAGCACAAGTCACGTGCAATAATAGGTACGCAAACTCCCAGCCATCTTCTTTGTCAAGAGAAGACGCATCAGGATGCGTATTGGAAGTCTCTGGGTCCTTCAGGATCCTTCGGTTGTCCCTCTCACACAAAAAAAAACAAATCTCTCTCATTCTCGGCCTCGCTCGACTCGCTCGCTCGCTCGCACCTCCTCATGCTCACTGACAAACCCTACACAATAGTCAACATCGTCACCCGAAAAGGGGGAGACACCATAATGCTCTCCCTTCTTCTGTCCTTCCGAGTGATCCCTCTTCCTCCGAGTTTCACTAGCTAGACGGGCAAACACACATGTGCTGCATAGTAATAATAAAAAGGTAGAAAAATCGATATACGAATCTATAATTAAATAGGTTAAACTAGGGTTTTGCCCAGTACTACAGATCAAGGTTCAAAAAAATCCAACTACGGGGTTCGAACAACACGATTCTAATCCAAGAATTTTTTCTACCTCATCCAAATGGCCTCAAACTATAGGGTTAGCATCTATCTAGTGCAGTATGTGTGAAAATGTATGCACTATGTGTGCTATAACTTGTATGTCTTTCAAATTTGAACCAAATTTGAATAAGTTTGAAGTATTTGAAAAAGGGGCTTTTGGCTTAAACGTTTGAAACCCAAAACGACTTCTCTTCATGCTAGACTTCACAAGACCGAGTTTAGGGTTAGGGGGTAGATACATGATTTGTCTGGTTTGAATATGTCTAAACTTTGTTCATCAACTTTAATGCTAACTATATGACATAAGAAGACTATGTGCTTTGGTTTTTCATTTTTTTGTTTTTTTTGAATTTTATGCCCATATATTAGAATCTTGGTCAAATCCTAGGTTTGACAAAGATTTAAACACATTTAAAACATGAAAACGAAAAGGGAAGCTTGTATCCCTCTTAATTAGTCACTCTAATATGAAGTTTTTGGGAGGTTTTTGAAATTTCCATGTTTGAAACCCAAAACCACTTCTCTTCAAGCTTGAGTTCATAAGACAGAGCTTACGGTTAGGGGGTAGATACATGATTTGTATGGTTTGAATATGTCCAAACCTTGTTAATGCATCAACTTGAATGCTTACTATATGACATAAGAAGACTATGTACTTTGGTTTTTCATTTTTCTGCTTTTTTTTTATTTTGTGCCCATTTGAATCTTTTGGTCAAATCCTAGGTTTGACAAAGATTTAAACAAGTTTAAATCATGAAAATGAAAAGGTAAGCATGGATCCTTCTTAGTCACTCTAAAATAAAGCTTTTGGGAGGTTCTTCAAATTTCCATGTTTGAAACCCAAAACCACTTCTCTTCATGATTGACTTCATAAGACAAAGTTTAGGGTTAGGGGTAGATATATACATGAGTTGTCTGGTTTGAAAATGTTCAGACCTTGTTTATCAACTTTAATGCTTACTATATATATGACATAAGAATGCTATGTGCATTGGTTTTTGATTTTTTTTCTGAATTTGTATGCCCATTTGAATCTTGGTCAAATCCTAGGCGGTTTGACCAAGATTTAAACAAGTTTAAAACATGAAAATGAAAAGGGAAGTTTGTATCCTTATTAGTCACTCTAAAATGAAGCTTTTGGGATGTTCTTGAAATTTCCATGTTTGAAACCCAAAACGACTTCTCTTCATGCTAGACTTCATAAGATCGACCGAGTTTATGCACGGTTAGGGGATAGATACATGATTTGTCTGGTTTGAACACATGTATAAACCTTCTTACTCACTCTAAAATTAAGCTTTCGGGAGGTTTTTGAAATTTCCATGTTTGAAACCCAAAACCACTTCTCTTCATGCTTGACTTCGTAAGACAGAGTTTAGGGTTAGGGGTAGATACATGCTTTTTCTGGTTTGAATATGTATAGACCTTGTTTATCAACTTGAATGGTTACTATATGACATAAGAGGGCTATATATGTGCTTTGGCTTTTCATTTTTTGATTTTTTTCGAATTTTTTATGCCCATTAAAATCTTGGTCAAATCCTATGTTTGACCAAGATTTAAACAAGTTTAGAACATGAAAATGAAAAGGTAATCATGGATCTTTCTTAGTCACGGTACTCTAGAATGAAGCTTTTGGGAGGTTTTTGAAATTTCCATGTTTGAAACCCAAAACCACTTCTTTTCATGCTTGACTTCATAAGACCGAGAGTTTAGGGTTAGGGGTAGAGATACATGATTTTTTTGGTTTGAATATGTCTAGACCTTGTTTATCAACTAATGCTTACTATATTACATAAGAAGGCTATGTTATTTGGTTTTTCATTTTTTCTGTTTATTTCTAATTGTTTATGCCCATTTGAATCCTATGTTTGACCAATATTTAAACAAGCTTAAAATATGAAAATGAAAAGGTAAGCTTGGATCCTTCTTAGTCCCTCTAAAATTAAGCTTTTGGGAAGTTTTTGAAATTTCCATGTCTGAAACCCAAAACCACTTCTCTTCATGCTTGACTTCATAATTAAGACATAGTTAAGCGTTAGGGGGTAGATACATGCTTTTTATGTTATGAATATGTCTTGACCGGCCATGTTCATCAAGTTGAATGCTGCTTACTATATATGACATTAGAAGGCTATGTGCTTTAGTTTTTTTTGATTTTTTTGAATTTTTAGGGCCATTTGAGTCTTGGTCAAATCCTAGGTTTGACCAAGATTTAAACAAGTTTAAAACATGTAAATGAAAAGATAAGCCTCGATCCTTCTTAGTCACTCTAAAATGAAGATTTGCGAGGGGTGTTCTTGAAATTAAGCTTGGGTCCTTCTTAGTCACTCTAAAATTAAGCTTTTGGGATATTTTTGAAATTTCCATGTTTGAAACCCAAAACCATTTCTCTTCATGCTTGACTTCATAAGACATAGTTAAGGGTTAGGGGGTAGATACATGCTTTTATGTTTTGAATATGTCTAGACCTTGTTCATCAACTTGAATGCTTATTGTATATATATATGACATAAGAAGCTAGGCTATGTGCTTTGGTTTTCATTTTTTGATTTTTTTTTGAATGTTTATGCCCATTTGAATCTTGGTCAAATCCTAGGTTTGACCAAGATTTAAGCAAGTTTAAAACACATGAAAATGAAAAGGTAAGCATGGATCCTTCTTAGTCACTCTAAAATAAAGCTTTTGGGAGGTTCTTGAAATTTCCATGTTTGAAATCCAAAACCACTTCTCTTCATGATTGACTTCATAAGACAGAGTTTAGGGTTAGGGGTAGATATATACACGAGTTGTCTGGTTTGAATATATGTCTAGACCTTGTTTATCAACTTTAATGCTTACTATATATATGACATAAGAAGACTATATGTACTTTGGTTTTTCATTTTTCTGATTTTTTATTTTTCTACCCATTTGAATCTTGGTCAAATCCTAGGGTGGACCATGATTTAAACAAGTTTATAACATGAATTGAAAAGGTAAGCATGGATCCTTCTTAGTCACTCTAAAATGAAGCTTTTGGGATGTGTGTCCTTGAAATTTCCATGTTTGAAACCCAAAACGACTTCTCTTCATGCTAGACTTCATAAGATCGACCGAGTTTAGGGTTAGGGGTAGATACATGATTTGTATGGCTTCAATATGTCCAAACCTTATTAATTTATCAACTTGAATGCTTGTTATATGACATACGAAGACTATATGCTTTGGTTTTTCATTTTTATGATTTTTTATGAATTTTATGCCCATTTGAAACTTTTGGTCAATCCTAGGTTTGACAAAGATTTAAACAAGTTCAAAATATGAAAATGAAAAGGTAAGCATGGATCCTTCTTAGTCACTCTAAAATAAAGCTTTTGGGAGGTTCTTGAAATTTCCACATGTTTGAAACCCAAAACCACTTCTCTTCATGATTGACTTCATAAGACATAGTTTAGGGTTAGGGGTAGATATATACATGAGTTGTCTGGTTTGAATATGTCTAGACCTTGTTTATCAACTTTAATGCTTACTATATATATGACATAAGAACGCTATGTGCATTGGTTTTTGATTTTTTTCTGAATTTGTATGCCCATTTGAATCTTGGTCAAATCCTAGGCGGTTTGACCAAGATTTAAACAAGTTTAAAACATGAAAATGAAAAGGGAAGTTTGTATCCTTATTAGTCACTCTAAAATGAAGCTTTTGGGATGTTCTTGAAATTTCCATGTTTGAAACCCAAAACGACTTCTCTTCATGCTAGACTTCATAAGACGGAGTTTAGGGTTAGGGGGTAGATACATGATTTGTATGGTTTGAATATGTCCAAACATTGTTAATTCATCAACTTGAATGCTTACTATATGACATAATAAGACTATATGCTTTTGTTTTTCATTTTTCTGTTTTTTTTTTAATTTTATGCCCATTTGAATCTTTTGGTCAAATCCTAGGTTTGACCAAGATTTAGACAAGTTTAACACGTGAAAACGAATAAGTAAGCATGGATCCTTCTTAGTCACTCCAAAATGTACCAATTGATAGATGTGTTAACTTTGCTTCATGGAAAAAATAATGTCATGTAAATGAGTTAACTTGGATTTCCTAGGCTTGAATCCATAGGAAACTTTGTTCTAATGCACTATAATAATCAACCGAGTTTTTACACCAACAGGTCTGTCACTTACGTGTGGTGCCCACGCGTGAGGTCCCACACATCAGTGAGCACAAGTCACGTGCAATAATAGGTACGCAAACTCCCAGCCATCTTCTTTGTCAAGAGAAGACGCATCAGGATGCGTATTGGAAGTCTCTGGGTCCTTCAGGATCCTTCGGTTGTCCCTCTCACACAAAAAAAACAAATCTCTCTCATTCTCGGCCTCGCTCGACTCGCTCGCTCGCTCACTCGCACCTCCTCCTGCTCACTGACAAACCCTGCACAATAGTCAACATCGTCACCCGAAAAAGGGGAGACACCATAATGCTCTCCCTTCTTCTGTCCTTCCGAGTGATCCCTCTTCCTCCGAGTTTCACTAGCTAGACGGGCAAACACACATGTGCTGCATAGTAATAATAAAAAGGTAGAAAAATCGATATACGAATCTATAATTAAATAGGTTAAACTAGGGTTTTGCCCAGTACTACAGATCAAGGTTCAAAAAAATCCAACTACGGGGTTCGAACAACACGATTCTAATCCAAGAATTTTTTCTACCTCATCCAAATGGCCTCAAACTATAGGGTTGGCATCTATCTAGTGCAGTATGTGTGAAAATGTATGCACTATGTGTGCTATAACTTGTATGTCTTTCAAATTTGAACCAAATTTGAATAAGTTTGAAGTATTTGAAAAAGGGGCTTTTGGCTTAAACGTTTGAAACCCAAAACGACTTCTCTTCATGCTAGACTTCACAAGACCGAGTTTAGGGTTAGGGGGTAGATACATGATTTGTCTGGTTTGAATATGTCTAAACTTTGTTCATCAACTTTAATGCTAACTATATGACATAAGAAGACTATGTGCTTTGGTTTTTCATTTTTTTGTTTTTTTTTGAATTTTATGCCCATATATTAGAATCTTGGTCAAATCCTAGGTTTGACAAAGATTTAAACACGTTTAAAACATGAAAACGAAAAGGGAAGCTTGTATCCCTCTTAATTAGTCACTCTAATATGAAGTTTTTGGGAGGTTTTTGAAATTTCCATGTTTGAAACCCAAAACCACTTCTCTTCAAGCTTGACTTCATAAGACAGAGCTTACGGTTAGGGGGTAGATACATGATTTGTATGGTTTGAATATGTCCAAACCTTGTTAATGCATCAACTTGAATGCTTACTATATGACATAAGAAGACTATGTACTTTGGTTTTTCATTTTTCTGCTTTTTTTGAATTTTGTGCCCATTTGAATCTTTTGGTCAAATCCTAGGTTTGACAAATATTTAAACAAGTTTAAATCATGAAAATGAAAAGGTAAGAATGGATCCTTCTTAGTCACTCTAAAATAAAGCTTTTGGGAGGTTCTTCAAATTTCCATGTTTGAAACCCAAAACCACTTCTCTTCATGATTGACTTCATAAGACAAAGTTTAGGGTTAGGGGTAGATATATACATGAATTGTCTGGTTTGAATATGTTTAGACCTTGTTTATCAACTTTAATGCTTACTATATATATGACATAAGAATGCTATGTGCATTGGTTTTTGATTTTTCGAATTTGTATGCCCATTTGAATCTTGGTCAAATCCTAGGCGGTTTGACCAAGATTTAAACAAGTTTAAAACATGAAAATGAAAAGGGAAGTTTGTATCCTTATTAGTCACTCTAAAATGAAGCTTTTGGGATGTTCTTGAAATTTCCATGTTTGAAACCCAAAACGACTTCTCTTCATGCTAGACTTCATAAGATCGACCGAGTTTATGCACGGTTAGGGGATAGATACATGATTTGTCTGGTTTGAACACATGTATAAACCTTCTTACTCACTCTAAAATTAAGCTTTCGGGAGGTTTTTGAAATTTCCATGTTTGAAACCCAAAACCACTTCTCTTCATGCTTGACTTCGTAAGACAGATTTTAGGGTTAGGGGTAGATACATGCTTTTTCTGGTTTGAATATGTATAGACCTTGTTTATCAACTTGAATGGTTACTATATGACAAAAGAGGGCTATATATGTGCTTTGGCTTTTCATTTTTTGATTTTTTTCGAATTTTTTATGCCCATTAAAATCTTGGTCAAATCCTATGTTTGACCAAGATTTAAACAAGTTTAGAACATGAAAATGAAAAGGTAATCATGGATCTTTCTTAGTCACGGTACTCTAGAATGAAGCTTTTGGGAGGTTTTTGAAATTTCCATGTTTGAAACCCAAAACCACTTCTTTTCATGCTTGACTTCATAAGACCGAGAGTTTAGGGTTAGGGGTAGAGATACATGATTTTTTTGTTTTGAATATGTCTAGACCTTGTTTATCAACTAATGCTTACTATATTACATAAGAAGGCTATGTTATTTGGTTTTTCATTTTTTCTGTTTATTTCTAATTGTTTATGCCCATTTGAATCCTATGTTTGACCAATATTTAAACAAGCTTAAAACATGAAAATGAAAAGGTAAGCTTGGATCCTTCTTAGTCCCTCTAAAATTAAGCTTTTGGGAAGTTTTTGAAATTTCCATGTCCGAAACCCAAAACCACTTCTCTTCATGCTTGACTTCATAATTAAGACAGAGTTAAGCGTTAGGGGGTAGATACATGCTTTTTATGTTATGAATATGTCTAGACCGGCCATGTTCATCAAGTTGAATGCTGCTTACTATATATGACATTAGAAGGCTATGTGCTTTGGTTTTTTTTTTTTGATTTTTTTGAATTTTTAGGCCCATTTGAGTCTTGGTCAAATCCTAGGTTTGACCAAGATTTAAACAAGTTTAAAACATGTAAATGAAAAGATAATCCTCGATCCTTCTTAGTCACTCTAAAATGAAGATTTGCGAGGGGTGTTCTTGAAATTAAGCTTGGGTCCTTCTTAGTCACTCTAAAATTAAGCTTTTGGGATGTTTTTGAAATTTCCATGTTTGAAACCCAAAACCATTTCTCTTCATGCTTGACTTCATAAGACATAGTTAAGGGTTAGGGGGTAGATACATGTGTAAGGGTATTTCACCCTTATCCATTATTTTGGTAACGATGACACCGTGCTAAAGTATTTGGCCTAATATGTTTATAAGGATAATCTCAGGTATTAGGCAATGAGGCGTAAATGGTGTATCAAAGGAACAAGAAGGCTAAAGGAGACCCCACATTTCAACAACAATCAAAAAGGGGTTACAGGAGAAATCCGGTCTACAGCCCGGTCCAACCGGGCCAGCAACCGGCCTATCCGGCGTGCTGGCCGGTCAACCGGGCGGCAACCGGGCTCCAAAGGAGGAGCCAGCAGATCCGATTTGCGCCCGGTCAACCGGGCTCCTGACCGGCGGGTCCGGCGCTCCGTCCGGTCGACCGGGCGGCAACCGGAGAAGCACCAGGACGACGCAAAGGAGCTCCGGTCACTGATCCGGTCTGATCGGCCTCCCGACCGGGCTGTCCGGTCTGTGGCCCGGTCAACCGGGTTTGTCGAGGAA
The DNA here is from genome assembly GCF_019359855.2 of Lolium perenne. Lineage (NCBI taxonomy): Eukaryota > Viridiplantae > Streptophyta > Magnoliopsida > Poales > Poaceae > Lolium > Lolium perenne. The sequence goes on from NC_067245.2 coordinate 185,328,344, forward strand.
AAATGTGAGCTGGCAAGTGGCAACAGCCAGATTTTGAAGAACACTATAAATACCCCTTCTTCTACCTTGGAAGGGTTAGGCAACATACTACAAGCTGTTCTTGAGCTCTCTCTCTCTTACTCCATTGTTAGAAACACCAAAAGCCTCCGATCTCCCTCCTCCTCCACCCAAACTCAAATCCCTCCGGGGAATCACTAGAGGAGGACCCGATCTACTGTTCTACCAAGCCAAATCTCATTCCCCCTTGTATTCATCGAGAAGCTTGCTTCCTAGGGTTCCTTGGAAACCCTAGGTGGGCAAGAGGAGTCCGGAAGCATCCGGGTTGTGGATTCGCTCCGGGCAAGATTGTGAAGGTTTGGAGGCTACCTCAAAGTCTACCACAAGTGAGTGAGCTATTCCTTCGTGGGATAGGCTCCGGAGAATAGGGTGAGCCTTCGTGGCGTGGGGAATCCTTCGTGGGACCTCCACCCCTCCAAACGTGACGTACCTTGTTGCAAAGCAAGGGAACACGGGAATACATCCTTGTCTCCGCGTGCTATCGGTTATCTCTAACCGAACTCCTTACTTGTGATTTAAACTGCCTGAGAGAGCCTTCGTGCTCGAGATAGTTGTATCTTCATATAGGTTGCTTCACCTAGTTTGCATTAGGCTCATCTTTATATTCCGCAAAGTCTAATATTGCAAAGAAAGAATTAAAATTTGTAGAAACCTATTCACCCCCCACTCTAGGTTTACCATCTCTATACTTTCAATTGGTATCAGAGCCTGGACTCTTATTAAGGGCTTCACCGCCTTAAGAGTGAGATGGAAAAACTATTCGAGGGTCTAGATGAAAACTCTAACCTTTCGGTTAAAGAGATGAAATCTAGATTCTTGGCATATGATGCCGAGAAGAAGAAAAAGGAGGATGAGCTACAAAGCCAAATGGCAGAAATGTCTACCATGCTTAAGAAATTGACTAGTGGGCCTCCTAGTACGGCTTCGGCCTCACTAGAGAGCTATCGCGAAGTCAACCATGAATATCCCAAAAACACTTCACCCATGCCTCATATAAACCATAGTGGGAATGTTCCCCATTTTGATGGAACTCACTTTCCTTTTTGGAAATCTTCTATGGAGTCTCATATTCGCAGCTGCAGCGTGGAGTTGTGGGAGATCATTGTTCATGGATACCGGGAGCCACAAGATCCCATTCGGTTGACCTCCACCGAATTCTACAACCGTCAACTCAACGCCTCCGCCCGTGACAAGATTAGAAGTGGCATCAACCGCAAGCTCCTTGATCAAGTCAATGACATAGAGTCCGCTAAAGAGTTGTGGGATCGAATCGTAGTACTCCAAGAGGGAACCGATTTGATCCAATCCGCTCTTTATGAGACCGCAAAGCAAGAGGCTCATCAATTCATGATTCGAGAAGGAGAGTCCATGGCCGATGCTTATGCAAGACTTGGTGCTCTTAGAGTAAGGGTCAAGGGACTCGGTGTTGAGAAGTACAATGATGGCTTCGAGACGAATGAACAATTCATAAAGTCCAAAGTCATTGCTATGATTGCCGTCAAACAAGAAGACACCAATCTTGCACTCAACTTACAAATCATGACCAAGAGTGTCGACCTCAACTCCGATGATCTAGTCTCATATGTGGCCGCCAATGAAAACATGGCCAAAGCGGGAAAGAGGCTCATGGCAATGAACCGTGTTGATGAAGCCTCATACAACCATGAAGCGCCACGCAATCTTGCCCTCAAGGCTAGGGCCGATCATGGAGGAGAGGAAGACTATGAGATTGAAGAAGAGGAAGAGATGACCTCAACTAGTGACATGGCTACCGACTTTGCTTTCTTTGCCAAGAAGTACAAGGCTAAGTTCCCTATGCTCCTCAATGACAAGAAGAAGAAGAGAACTTGCTACAATTGTGATGAACATAGCCACTTTGCAAATGAGTGCCCTTATGAGAAAAGGGTGGACAAGCCAAGATTCATCAAAGGGGTCAAGCCAAGATTGAAGCCAAACCCAATCAATGACCGATACAAGAAGAACAAGGGAAGAGCCTTTGTTGGGGCCGAGTACTTGTCCGATGATGAAGAGGAAGATGAGGAGAAGGAGGCCAGGGTGGCCGGTTTGGCTTTCTCTAAGCCCGGGTCACTCTTTACATATGACTACTCCAAGGACTACTCCACGGAGAATGATGTTGGATCCTCCTCCATGGAAAGGATAACTCAAGATGATGACTCCGATGACTCTACCTCATCTACAACCATTGGCTCTTGTCTTATGGCAAGGGAAACCAAGGTAATGGAACCTCCACCTTCCCTATCTAGTGTTCTAGATGATGAGAACGAAAATCAAGATGAATTAATTATGCTTAAGGAACTCTATGATGTTAGATGCACCCTTCGTGGTGAAGCTCTTGTCAAGTTTGATTTCTTGATGGACTCACTCAAAGAAAAGGATGAGTCCATTGAGGAATTAGAATATCAATTGAATGAGAAGGAACGGAGATTCAATCTCCTAAGACAAGAGCTAAAAACCGAAAGGTGCATATCTCAAGGCCTTAAGCAACAAATTGAAACTTATGAACTTGATAAAGTTAAGGACCTAGAAACTATTGATAGGGCTCAATTATTGACCCAAGAGCTCAATGCCTCAAAGGAGGAGCTTGAAGTTGCTCATGCTTCTCTCACTAGGGATCTTGACCACCTTGAAAGAGCTAACAAGCTTGTCAAGGATGAGCTCAAGAAACTTGGAGAGAACCATGATCTACTTCAAGAATCCTACAAAAAGGCTCTTGGATCAATGAAGGATCCCATTGATGTTGAAAAGCTTGCTTGTTCCTCCATTTCCTTTACTAGTGAGCATGCTAAACTTGTTGAGGAACATATTCGTTTACAAGAGGAACTTTCTTTGCATGTTGAGACCAATGCATATCTTGAGTCCTTGGTGACCAAATATGGTCTTGACTATCATCCTAATGAATCTTCTTGTGAGCAAGCATCTATTCTTGAGGAAAATGTTAGGCTAACAAAGGAACTTGCAAAGTTCACCACCGCCAAGAACAAGATGGGATTGGATGACCTCTTGAGTAAGCAAAGGTCAAACAATCAAAAGTATGGACTTGGATATGCTCCCAAGTCCCACAAGAAGAACAACTACAAGAAGGAGAAACCCGCTCAAGATAAGAACAAGAAGGTCACTAACAATGGCAAAGCCTCAAAGGGCAAAGCCACTAGTGGTGACCGCACGGGGCCAAACGATCACTATGCATTATTTGTTGATTATTATGGTGATGTTTATGCTAACTATGTTGGCCCTCCTAATGGCTATGCTTATAGAGAGTACTCAATTTGGGTACCAAAAGATACTGTTGCCATTGCAAAGGAACCCATTAATCGATGGGTTCCTAAATCCTCTACTTGATCTTGTAGGGGTATTCCTCCGGTGGTCCAAAATGGGTGTTTGATAGTGGATGCACCAATCATATGACCGGAGGAAAAGGTGTGCTTGATCAATTCATTGAAGATATCAACAAGAAGTCAAGCATTACCTTTGGTGACAACTCAAAGGGAAAGGTACTTGGGTATGGCAAGGTAGCAATCTCTAAGGACTTCTGCCTTGAGACAGTTATGCTTGTTGAACACCTTGGCTATAACTTACTTTCTATATATCATCTTGCCGATGCCGGTTACAATTCATATTTCACTAAATATTATGTGCAAGTCTTTAGGAGTGACAATCTCAAATTGGTCCTTGTTGGATATGTGGAGAACAACCTTTACGTGGTTGACCTCTCGAAAGAGAGCCCCTCCTTCTCCACATGTCTAATGGCGGCCAAGCATGACGAAGGTTGGTTGTGGCATCGCCGCCTTGGTCATGTTAACATGAGGAATCTTAAACAACTCCTAAAGGGTGAGCATATTGTGGGACTAACCGGCGTTTCTTTTGACAAAGATCGTGTTTGTAGTGCATGTGTAGCCGGAAAGCAACTCAAGAAGAAGCATCCCATCAAGAGTATTGTTACCACATCTAGGCCTTTGGAGCTCCTTCATTTGGACCTCTTTGGGCCATCACATTATGATACTCTTGGTGGGAGCAAGTATGGACTTGTCATTGTTGATGATTACTCAAGATACTCTTGGGTCTTTCTCCTTAAGTCTAAGGACGAGACCCATAGAGAGTTCATCACCTTCGCCAAGAAAGCTCAACGTATGTATGAATCCGAGATCAAGGCAATTAGGACCGACAATGGCACCGAGTTCAAGAACTACACTATGCAAGAGTTTGTTGATGATGAGGGCATCAAGCATGAGTTTTCGGCGCCATACACCCCTCAACAAAACAGTGTTGTTGAAAGGAAGAACCGGACTATCATTGAGATGGCAAGAACCATGTTGAGTGAATTCAACTCACCCCACAACTTTTGGGGAGAAGCCATCTCTACGGCCGTCCACTACTCCAACCGGCTCTTCCTCCGTCCCCTCCACGACAAAACCCCATACGAGCTCCTTACCGGTAACAAGCCTAATGTCATGTATATTCATGTCTTTGGATGCAAATGCCTTGTTAAGAACAACAAAGGAAAGCTCGGTAAATTTGAAACTAGAACCATAGAGGGTATATTTGTTGGATATGCGGAGAACTCTCACGCCTATAGATACTACAACCGGTCCTCCGGGACTATTGAAGTATCTTGTGACGTGGTGTTCTTGGAGGATAATGGCTCCCAAGTGGAGCAAGTTGTTCCATGTGTTGCAGGTAATGATGATGATCCATCTAGTGCCATCAAGCATATGGGCATTGGACACATCCGGCCCATGGAGGTTCATAATGATGATCAAGATGATGGAGTAGATGTTTCAAGCACGCCACAAGTGGAGCCTAGCTCAACTCAAGCCGAACCATCAAGTGCAACTCAAGAACCATCCTCTACTCAAGATGAGTCTCAATCCGAAGAACAAGAAGAAGATCCTCATTCCATGGAGCAAGATCATGATGACGATCAAGAAACATCCTCAAGTCATGATCAAGCTCAAGTGGTCCCTCATGATCAAGTACTAGCAAGAGATGAATTCATTGATCATGAAGGAACCGTTCGGAAGATCAAGGCCGCTACAATGGCAAGTGACATGAAAGTGGATCAAGTCCTTGGTAGCATCTCAAGAGGAGTGGTAACTCGTAGACACCATGCATTACTTATCACTTATTGTCAACATCATGCTTTTGTGTCTAGTTTTGAACCACTTAAGGTACATGAAGCCTTGGTCGATCCGGATTGGGTAATTGCCATGCAAGAAGAATTGGAGTGTTTCACTCGTAATGAAGTATGGTCTCTAGTTGAGAGACCCAAGGATCATCGCATCAATGTCATTGGGACCAAATGGGTATTCAAGAACAAGCAAGATGAGAATGGCATTGTTATACGAAACAAAGCAAGGTTAGTGGCGCAAGGGTTTGCCCAAATAGAAGGTATGGATTTTGAGGATACCTTTGCGCCGGTAGCCCATCTTGAAGCTATTCGTCTTTTGCTTGCATTTGCATCTTTCCAAAATTTCAAATTATATCAAATGGATGTGAAAAGTGCATTTTTGAATGGTCCCCTAAAAGAAACCGCATATGTGGCTCAACCCCCGGGTTTCGAAGACCCATGCCGACCCAACCACGTGTATTTACTCCATAAGGCACTCTACGGTCTCAAGCAAGCTCCACGTGCTTGGTATGAGTTCCTTAGGGATTTTTTACTACATGATGGGTTTTGCATGGGTACGGTCGATTCCACCCTTTTCACCAAGCGGGTTAAAGGGGGTGGCCTCTTTATATGTCAAATATATGTTGATGATATTATCTTTGGTGGAACTAACCCCAATCATAACAAAGCTTTTGAGCTATTGATGACTAGGAAATTTGAGATGTCCATGATGGGAGAGTTGAAGTTCTTTCTAGGCTTCCAAGTGAGGCAACTTGCAAAAGGCACCTTCATCTCTCAAGAAAAGTATGTGAAGGACATGCTCAAGAAATTCAACATGACCAATGCGAGTCCAATGAAGACACCCATGCCCGTAAAGGGGCAACTTGGTTCATGTGACGGTGAGAAGGATGTGGACATAAAGGTATACCGCTCCATGATAGGATCCTTGCTCTACCTTTGTGCCTCTAGGCCGGATATCATGCTAAGTGTAGGGATGTGTGCTCGTTTTCAATCCGCTCCCAAGGAGAGCCATTTAGTGGCGGTCAAACGGATACTAAGATACCTTGTTCTCACTCCTACTCTCGGGCTATGGTATCCAAAGGGGTCAACCTTTGAACTCATTGGCTATTCGGATTCCGATTGGGCCGGTGATAAGGTTGATCGGAAGTCTACCTCCGGGGCTTGCCAATTTATTGGCCGGTCATTGGTGAGTTGGTCATCCAAGAAACAAAACTCCACCACCCTATCCACCGCCGAAGCCGAATACATATCCGCGGCATCTTGTTGCACTCAATTGTTATGGATGAAGCAAACCTTGAAAGACTATGGTGTGTCTCTTGGTACGGTGCCTCTTCTTTGTGACAATGAAAGTGCAATAAAGATCGCCAACAAACCGGTTCAACATTGTCGCACCAAACATATTGACATTCGCCATCACTTCCTACGTGATCATGTTGCCAATAAGGATATTGATCTCACTCATGTGGGAACAACCTACCAATTGGCGGATATTTTCACTAAGCCTTTGGATGAAGCCCGCTTTGTTAACTTGAGAGGAGAACTTGGTATTCTTGATCCTAAAAACTTGGATTGATTAACTTCTTGCACTATATTCTTGCATTTATCTTGCTATCTAGCTTAGAGGCATAGCACATATGGGGATAGTCATCTTACCATGTCTTGCTATGATGCATACCTATGTGTGCAACATAAATAGACCCAATGTCATTATATGGACCCAAGCATGTCTCTTCGCGGTCACATGACATTTGCGCTTTCACATAGGGGGAGTAATCCCCCGCCCCTCATTGAGCCTTCATTACAAATTGATTTGACTATATAAGGCCCAATGATCTTATTGCGAGCATCATTTCCAAAATGACTTATGATTCTTGATATACACTTCGAATCATGCCCATTGTTGCTATTCACATCTTGTTTGGATTTTCTCTCCAATGGGTATGCCTAGAGAACTTTGTGTTTCCAACCCCATGTCTATGCTCATCTCATCATCATCTATCTATCTATATGTACATGTCATCATTTGAGCACTCACACACATTTACACAAAGCATAGGGGCAAAAACGAGGCAAAATTAGACAATTCTGGGCTGGCCGGTCCCTGGCCCGGTTGGACCGGGTCCCTGACCGGATGGTCCAGTTGACCGGGCGGCAACCGGGGTCTGGGCCGGGTCAGCCGGTCACCAGCCCGGTCTGACCGGACTCCTGACCGGTCGCGCAGGGTCTCTCAAGCTTCTTCACCGAAGGATTTGGTCCTTCTCAAGCTCGTTTGGGAGATCTTGGGGATTTGGCCCTCAAGCCCTCTTCACGTGTTCTTCTTGCTCACTTGGGCAACAAGGACAATGTCATCGGTTAGTTGGAGTGGTGAGCCACCACGTGGCAGTGTTGCCAAGCGAGGAAGGACGGCTGATCCTCCCCGCCGTTCTAGTAGTCGTGCACCCCCTCAAGCTCATCAAGGCACTGACATTGACAGCTCATCTCGGGGTAGAAGCAAGTCTATTGCTAGCAAGAAAAAGGATAAGCATGTCGCTCAAGAGGATGATGAGATAGTGCCATCAATGTTGGAAATGCAAACCGTCTTGAGTGGCAGGAATGGAGGACAGTGAATCCGTATCGCTTTGAGAAGCCGACTTACACTGGTGGGGATAAGTCCTTCTGGACCAAGACACAAGCAGTCCTCTGGGAGGGTTACTATGATTCTCATGAGTTTATGAAGCATGGTAATGTTGTATCACCCAAGGCCATCAATCCTGACGAGCTTGCCTTGCATGACGCCACAAAGTACCGCTTTGTGGTTCAAACCTTGAAGCGTATGGGATTGTATGACCTTGTGTGCCTCAAGCCTGATGATACCCAAGATGATCCTATCTTTTGTCCCATGCTTGTCCGTCAGTTTCACTGCACCGTCTTCTTCCATGATGATGTGGACCGCACCCTCACCTGGATGACCGGCAGGGAGAAGTACTCATGCTCCTACTCTCAGTTCCGTGCAGCCATGGGTTGTGGTGATGACAGTAATCCAGGGTACAGGATTCATTCACGGTCCAGGCTTACTAAGGGTGACATCTCCTTCTGCTATCCTGCGAACCCTACGCCTGGACCTCCCACTATCTCTGGGATGTATTACTCCTATCTGGTGCTTGCCAAGATGTTCCATGAGAACCTCATCAGCAAGTCTGGAGACTCCAGTGAAGTCCGGAACTATCACCTCAACTTGATGTACTATTGTCATCCTGACAGAGTGAGGAAGATTGATGGCTGTGATCTTATCTACTCTGAACTGAGGAGAGCAATTATGGACCGCATGACTCCCAACTACGCTCAGTATGTTCAGCGGCTCATCAACTACATTGTTCCTGCTCCTAAGAACGTTCTTGGTGAACGAGTCATCATGGACACATTCAAGTTCCCCATTCAGGAGGCCACTCGTCCAGATGTTCCCTCCATGATGTCCCCCTCTGAGCGCCGTTCCAAGGCACACCATGATCATGATGCTAGCTCCAGTCACTCTCGGCGCTCCCAGCATGGGGCCGCTCGATTCTTCACATGCATGTTCCAAATGTGCAAGAACAGCAATGATGTTGCACATCAGACCCTTTCTATGACCCAGGAGACACGGAGGCGCCAGAATGAATTCATGGCCTCAAGGAACCACCCTGTTCCTCCTCCTGGACCTGAGATGGAGCCTGTGGTAGCACCTCAGTGGGAGATGCCTCCTCTTACCGATGAGATGCTCCAGAACTTCGACTTCTCTGTGTACGCTCATGGTGCTCTTCCTACTAGGACTGCTCGTGCTCCCACTCCTGATGATGATGATGGTCATGATGATGATGATGGTCATGATGATGATGATGATGAGGTTGATGCGGGTGCACGCGATGGTGATGGCGAGAGCTCCTCCTCGATGGGGCTTGGTCACTACTGATGGGTTCGATAGCATCTCTCCTCTTTTCTTCGCCTTTTTGGTGTTCCGATGCCAAAGGGGGAGAAGAGAGTAGAGTCTAGGACCACGGGGTTCTTTGATTGCCACAAGCCATGGGAGTTGCTTTATTTGGATTTTATATGGCTTGTGCTTGTTTACTTTGAGTTTTTCAAGAACCATTTGCTATTTCCAATAATTCGTGTATGGATGTGTATGGACGACTATTATGTGTGCTACTCTATGTTAGGATGATTATGTGTGCTATACTTATATATCTTGATATGCACATCTCCATACCATGCTTGTTTCCTAAAGATATTGGGGGAGCTTCTCATGTTTCACAAATGTTGCACTTTGCATTCAAACGCAAATTCTCCAAGTGCACACATTATGCGGGAGCTTTCGTAATATCTTATATGGAATCAAGGTTTAGAGCTTATCATAATATCTATTTGTGACTCTAGCTCGGTTTGTCATCGTATACCAAAAAGGGGGAGATTGTAAGGGTATTTCACCCTTATCCATTATTTTGGTAACGATGACACCGTGCTAAAGTATTTGGCCTAATATGTTTATAAGGATAATCTCAGGTATTAGGCAATGAGGCGTAAATGGTGTATCAAAGGAACAAGAAGGCTAAAGGAGACCCCCCATTTCAACAACAATCAAAAAGGGGTTACAGGAGAAATCCGGTCTACAGCCCGGTTCAACCGGGCCAGCAACCGGCCTGTCCGGCGTGCTGGCCGGTCAACCGGGCGGCAACCGGGCTCCAAAGGAGGAGCCAGCAGATCCGGTTTGTGCTCGGTCAACCGGGCTCCTGACCGGCGGGTCCGGCGCTCCGTCCGGTCGACCGGGCGGCAACCGGGCGGCAACCGGAGAAGCACCAGGATGACGCAAAGGAGCTCCGGTCACTGATCCGGTCTGACCGGCCTCCCGACCGGGCTGTCCGGTCTGTGGCCCGGTCAACCGGGTTTGTCGAGGAAAAATGCTGAGGTGGCAAGTGGCAACGGCCAGATTTTGAAGAACACTATAAATACCCCTTCTTCTACCTTGGAAGGGTTAGGCAACATACTACAAGCTGTTCTTGAGCTCTCTCTCTCTTACTCCATTGTTAGAAACACCAAAAGCCTCCGATCTCCCTCCTCCTCCACCCAAACTCAAATCCCTCCGGGGAATCACTAGAGGAGGACCCGATCTACTGTTCTACCAAGCCAAATCTCATTCCCCCTTGTATTCATCGAGAAGCTTGCTTCCTAGGGTTCCTTGGAAACCCTAGGTGGACAAGAGGAGTCCGGAAGCATCCGGGTTGTGGATTCGCTCCGGGCAAGATTGTGAAGGTTTGGAGGCTACCTCAAAGTCTACCACAAGTGAGTGAGCTATTCCTTCGTGGGATAGGCTCCGGAGAATAGGGTGAGCCTTCGTGGCGTGGGGAATCCTTCGTGGGACCTCCACCCCTCCAAACGTGACGTACCTTGTTGCAAAGCAAGGGAACACGGGAATACATCCTCGTCTCCGCGTGCTATCGGTTATCTCTAACCGAACTCCTTACTTGTGATTTAAACTGCCTGAGAGAGCCTTCGTGCTCGAGATAGTTGTATCTTCATATAGGTTGCTTCACCTAGTTTGCATTAGGCTCATCTTTATATTCCGCAAAGCCTAATATTGCAAAGAAAGAATTAAAATTTGTAGAAACCTATTCACCCCCCACTCTAGGTTTACCATCTCTATACTTTCAACATGCTTTTATGTTTTGAATATGTCTAGACCTTGTTCATCAACTTGAATGCTTATTGTATATATATATGACATAAGAAGCTAGGCTATGTGCTTTGGTTTTCATTTTTTGATTTTTTTTGAATGTTTATGCCCATTTGAATCTTGGTCAAATCCTAGGTTTGACCAAGATTTAAGCAAGTTTAAAACACATGAAAATGAAAAGGTAAGCATGGATCCTTCTTAGTCACTCTAAAATAAAGCTTTTGGGAGGTTCTTGAAATACTGATTTGCAGATTCGACTCTTCTGACGAAAGATTTGTGGCCATGTGTCTTACAAGTCTAGTTCCAACTGACATTATTTGTACTCGATAAAAACGTATTATTCAGTACCCCCTCTGAATAATACTTTCGTAGTATGTGCTTCTAAAATTGTAGATGTTGATATTTTTTATGTAGAGTTCCTCAATCTTTTGAATTTTGACTTGGCTGAAAAAATATGTGTATCGTAATTAGGGAAGGAGATAGTAGCAAGTTGGGATGCATCTGGATTTGGATGTTTGGCGTCACTCGAACCTCTGTTAATAGGATTTTTCTTTTGTGAGAGGGACAATCGATACGCATCCTAATGCGTCTTCTCTTGACAAAGAAGATGGCTGGGAGTTTGCGTACCTATTGCACGTGACTTGTGCTCACTGAAGTGTGGGACCTCATAAGTGGGCACCACACGTAAGTGACAGACCTGTTGGTGTAAAAACTCAATTGATTATTATAGTGCATTAGAAAAAAGTTTCCTATGGATTCAAGGGTAGGAAATCCAAGTTAACTCATTTACATGACATTATTTTTTCATGAAGCAAAGTTAACACATCTATCAATTGGTACATTTTGGAGTGACTAAGAAGGATCCAAGCTTACTTATTCATTTTCATGTGTTAAACTTGTCTAAATCTTGGTCGAACCTAGGATTTAACCAAGATTCAAAAGGGAAGAACAAAAAACATAAAAATGAAAAACCAAATCACATACTCTGTCTTATGAAGTCAAGCATGAAGAGAAGTGGTTTTGGGTTTCAAACATGGAAATTTCAAAAACCTCCCAAAAACTTCATTTTAGAGTGATAAAGAAGGATACATGCTTCCCTTTTCATTTCATGTTTTAAACTTATTTAAATTATCTTGGTCAAGCCTAGGATTTGACAAGATTCAATTGGGCATCAAAATTAAAAAAAAACAGAAAAATGAAAAACAAAAGCAAATAGTTTTCTTATGTCATATAGTAAGCATTAAAGTTGATAAACAAGGTCTAGACATAATTAAACCAGACAAATCATGTATATGTCTACCCTAACCCTAGACTCCGTCTTATGAAGTCAACCATGGAAATTTCAAGAACATCCCAAAAGCTTCATTTTAGAGTGACTAAGGAGGATACAGACTTCCCGTTTCATTTTCATGTTTTAAACTTGTTTAAATCTTGGTCAAACCTAGGATTTGACCGAGATTCAAATAAGTTTAAAACATGACAATGAAAAGGTAAGCATCGATCCTTCTAAGTCACTCTAAAATGTAGCTTTTGGGATGTTCTTGAAATTTCCATGGTTTAAACCCAAAAGCACTTCTCTTCATGCTTGACTTCATAAGACAGAGTATAGGGTTAGGCCTTAGGGGTAGATACATGATTTTTCTGGTTTGAATATGTCTAGACCTTGTTTATCAATTTGAATGCTTACTATATGACATATGAAGGCTATGTGCTTTGGTTTTTCATTCTTTCAATTTTTTTTTCTGAATTTTTATGCCCATTTGAATCTTGGTCAAATCCCAGGTTTGACCAAGATTTAAACAAGTTTAAAACATGACAATGAAAATGTAATTAATCCTGGATCCTTCTTAATTTAAAAGTAAGTCTAATTAAAATGAAGCTTTTGGGAGGTTTTTGAAATTTACATGTTTGAAACCCAAAACCACACTTCTCTTCATGCTTGACTTCATATATGAGATAGAGTTTAGGGTTAGGGGTACATGATTTGTATGGTTTGAATATGTCTAGACCTTGTTTATGAACTTGAATGATTACTACATGACATAAGAAGACTATGTGCTTTGGTTTTTTACTTTTTATTTTATGCCCATTTGAATATTGGTCAAATCCTAGGTTTGACCAAGATTTAAACAAGTTTAAAACATGAAAATGAAAAGGTAAGCCTGGATCCTTCTTAATTAGTCACTCTAAAATGAAGCTTTTGGGAGGTTTTTGAAATTTCCGTGTTTGAAACCAAAAACCACTTGTCTTCATGCTTGACTTCATATATAAGACAGAGTTTAGGGTTAGGGGTAGATACACGATTTGTATTATTTGAATATGTCTAGACCTTGTTTATCAACTTTTGAATGCTTACTATATATATGACATAAGAATACTATGTGCTTTTGTTTTTCATTTTTCTGATCTTTTTTAATTTTATGCCCATTTGAATCTTGGTCAAATCCTAGGCTTGACAATGATTGAAATACGTTTAAAATATGAAAATGAAAAGGTAAGCATGGATCCTTCTTAGTCACTCTAAAATAAAGCTTTTGGGAGGTTTTTGAAATTTCCATGTTTGAAACCCAAAACCACTTCTCTTCATGCTTAACTACATAAGACAAAGTTTAGGGGTAGGGGTAGATACATGATTTTTCTTGTTTGAATATGTCTAGGCCTTGTTTATCAACTTTAATGCTTACTATATGACATAAGAAAACTATGTGCTTTGGTTTTCCAGTTATCTTTTTTTTTGAATTTTGATGCACATTTGAATCTTGTAAAATCCTAGGTTTGACCAAGATTTAAACAAGTATAAACATGAAAATGAAAAGGGGAGAATGTATCCTTCTTAGTCACTCTAAAATGAAGTTTTTGGGAGTTTTTTTAAATTTCCATGTTTGAAACCCAAACTATGCACTTCTCTTCATGCTTGACTTCATAAGACAGAGTTTAGGGGTTAGGGGGTAGATACATGATTTGTCTAGTCTGAATATGTCTAGACCTTGTTTATCAACGTTAATGTTTACTATATGACATAAGAAGACTATGTGCTTTGGTTTTTCATTTTTTATTTTTTTATTTTTTATTTTATGTCCATATGAATCTTGGTCAAATCCTTGATTTGACCAGGATTTAAACAAGTTTAAAACATGAAAATGAAAAGGTAAGCCTTGATCCTTCTTAGTCACTCTAAAATGAAGCTTTTGACATGTTCATGAAATTTCCATGTTTGAAACCCAAAACGGCTTCTCTTCATGCTAGACTTCATAAGATCGACATGGGGTAGATACATGATTTGTCTGGTTTGGATATATCTAGACCTTTTTTATCAACTTGAATGCTTACGATATGACACAAGAAGACTATGTGCTTTTGTTTTTCATTTTTCTGATTTTTTTAATTTTGTGCCCATTTGTATGTTGGTCAAATCCTAGGGTTGACAATGATTTAAACAAGTTTAAAATATGAAAATGCAAAGATAAGCATGGATCCTTCTTAGTCACTCTAAAATGAAGCTTGTTGGGAGGTTTTTGAATTTCTATGTTTGAAACCCAAAACCAATTCTCTTCATGCTTGACTTCATAAGACAGAGTTTAGGGGTTAGGGGTATAGATACATGATTTGTTTGGTTTGAATATGTATAGACCTTGTTTATCAACTTGAATGCTTACTATATGACATAAGAAAAACTATGTGCATTGGTTTTTCATTTTTGTGATTTTTTTAAATTTTGATGCCCATTTGAATCTTGGTTAAATACTAGGATTGACCAAGATTTAAACAAGTTTAAAACATGAAAATGAAAAGGGAAGCATGTATCCTTCTTAGTCACTCTAAAATGAAGTTTTTGGGAGGTGTTTGAAATTTCCATGTTTGAAACCCAAAACCACTTCTCTTCATGCTTGACTTCATAAGACATAGTTTAGGGGTTAGAGGGTAGATACATGATTTGTATGGTTTGAATATGTCTAGACCTTGTTTATCAAATGTAATGCTTACTATATGACATAACAAGACTATGTGCTTTGGTTTTTCATTTTTCTGTTTTTTTTTTGGAATTTTCTGCCCATTTGAATCTTAATCAAATCCTAGGTTTGACCAAGATTTAGATAAGTTTAACACGTGAAAACGAATAAGTAAGCTTGATAATCCCATTTGTTGACTCATTTAACTAGTTAATCCCATTTGTTGACTCTCTGTTGACCATCCACTTGAGGTAAAACTGAGTATATTGCACTAGCGAGTATTAGACTCGAGTACGCGTGTTGCGGTGCAGAAGTGGAAGACGTGCAATTGTTGACGCGTAGATGCGGGTCGCGGTGCAAAAGTCGAAGACGTGCAATCGTGGACGCATGTCGCGTTGCAGAAGCCCAAGACGTGCAGACGATCAATGGTGGACGCGTAGGACGCGGGTTGCATTAACCACCCCTCGCCTTTATATACGCCTCCTCGCACTCTCTCTGTCACTCTCACTAGCTCATGCAACGCCTCCTCTCACGTCCCATCATCATCTTCTCCAAAGAGAAAAACCCTCTCCCTCTCTGCCGGCGAGATGATGTGCAAGGAGAATGCGAATCCCATCGTCCATGACGCCGTCGGCTCCAAGCGCGACGCCTCCCTCTTCGATGCCGTCCCCTCAATGGCCGTCGCCGCCGCCGGTGGCGGTCGGATCCCGCCGGGATGGGACCCCTATGAGGAGGTGCCGTACATCCCGCCTCCGAACCCCTACGACACCTGCATGGACGACCCATGGAACGAGGTAACTATGGTTTGCTCCCTTTTTTTGTTCCCCATTCCTCTTTGAACCCTATTTTTGCTGGTTCCCTAGTAACTATTAGTGCCGATCTGTAGATGGATGAGTATTGGGTTAATATTTGCGCCGATTTTATTCCATTTTGCTTTGACCCCTTCTTGATTTCGTCGAAGATTTGGAGTTCGGCCGTTCGGTTAATTTATGCAAGTAATAATGAGATCTCAATCAGTTAATTTATGCAAGTAATCATGGGATCTCAATCAGTTATTTTATGCACGAATCAAAAGATATCAACCGTTTAATTTTGCAAATAATCTGGAATCTGTTCAAATTCAGATCTGGAATCTGTTTCTTTGCCTATGATGAATCGTTGGGCACAAATTTTTACAGAGTGGGTTCAGCGAACCATTGCTGTGTACAAATCTGTTGTGCATGAGCTTTGGTTCGCTAACACCATCCCTCGTAGACATATAATCGTCTCCACTCTAACCGAGGCCGGCTCTGTTTTTCCTTACTTTGTTATCATGCACGTTAGACATCGTTGCAACTCCTTCACTCAAGTTCCAGCTTTGATATGGATCGGGTGTACGGCAGCGACGTCGGCAGCGACGACGAGGACCATGACACCAAGACTCGCCAGTGCGGAGGCTGCAGGTCGGCCAAGCACGTCTCCTACCTCGACGTCGCCAAGGGTGTCTACAGTGCCCTTCGCACTAGGAGACTCGGCGGCACCGACTTCAATCGCCTCCTCACGCATGCCGAGAACATCGGCAACACCAACCCCAAGGTCGGCGCGTCGGTGAACCCCCACTCCTTCCGCGCCAAGCACATGGCGCTCGGCATGCACCTCCGCAAAGATCCAGCGGGTGGAGATCTCCGCCGGGCGCATGCCTCCGCTCAAGCCCAAGGCTCCCAAGGGGAGCAACAAGTGGAGGCAGAGGCAGATGGGGTAGGCGGAGTCCCGGACGTAGCCGCCGCTGCAAAGCAGCTTCTATTTTGTTGTTAGCTAGGGATCCCTTGTTGTTATGTTGTTAGTATGATGGTGTTGTGAAGAACCTCGAACCTGTTACTATGTTGGCTGCTGTATATGCAGCTTATTATCTAGGGAGGGATCCCTATTATCTATCCCTATTCTACTATATTTTGTTGGCCCTACTTTGTTTTCTCGATTTACTATGACTGTGAATTTGTCGTTCATTACCCTGGAGATTTGCTTCTAGATTTAACTACATACATATGGACCAGAGGGAGTACTAGATTTGCTGCCATATTGGGCAAACAACGAGGGCCAAAAGGCACAAATAATTGAAGAAAAACAGAAATGCAAGCTTCTCTAGATTTGATACTAATTTGGTTAAAAAAGACAAAGAGACAGAGGGGGAAAAGGTGCTCTTAAAAATGCCAATTCGCGCCAAGAGAGACAGAACCCAGCTCCTGCTGACGTACAACCAAACGCGGTCTCGTCCTGTCCCACGAGGTCCCTTTCTACTAGCCCCACACGTCAGCACGGAACGGTCAACTAAACTGGAATCCTCCCGTCTGAGCTCCTTCTGCGGGTTGCAAATAAGGGCTTGGCGAAAACTGAGGAAAAACATAAGGCAATCTTATTGACTAATATAGCTGCTTAATTAATAAAAGGATTAGCTACAACGTGCTCAGTTTGCCCATTTATTAAGGTATAAGACTGGCAGGAGAGAAAGTAATCGCTAGTTTCCTCATTTTGCCCCTGCATGCTCGCACGATTAAAGCACCTTCCGCACGCGCTGGACTCCTCGTTTCCTTAAACCTCCTCGTTTCTCGGGATAGACCAACAGTTTTTCAGGATCTTGGGTTAATGTGGCCAGATTTCGACTTTCGACTAGTGGAAATGGGAAAGCAGGTGCAAATTAGGGAGATAACTGAACCACAACCACCCGCGCCTTAAGCATCGAGTAATATCGGGAAAAAATGGGCCGTAAGTAGTGAGACGGAGGGAGTAGTTCACAATTCCAATACGGAGTATAATTTTACCTGCCATATTTTCTTAATTTTTGTGCAGTCTACAATATATACGAAGATTTTCACATTGAGATTTTGCACGTAGCAGGATATTTTTCATTGGTTTCGAAACTTAAAACTATGATTACGATTTGACAAGGGCTCCCATCAGTATGGGGTGAACAAGCCCTCCCATCAAAGATATCAGAGGAATTTGACAAGGGCTACAGGACGACTAGATACATCACCAAAAAAGGTGATGCATGTCTCCTTCACCAAAACAGCTGAAACAAGTACATGAATGCAAGTACACCAACATAATAATACTACTACATCAACACAAGTACGAGTAATATAATAAAGTAAGAGTACTACTCCCTCTAATCTAATTTAAACCAAAATAAAACTTAAACTTCATCCTAAATTTGAACTAGTGCCTCGTCCTCGTTCTTCGCTCATTTTCTGATCCAAGACGGCGCAGAGTGCCAGAGTGCATGGCACGGAACTCTTCATCGGCGGTCAAAAAATTTGAATTTAGGCCGCATGTCACACGTTGACATGCAAAACGTGCATGTCACCTGGTGGTGGTAGGCAACTACCCTCATTTACGGCGGCGTAGGCGACTGGACGCCGCGTGGCCAGCCGCTGCCTCGTGGCTGCCTCGGTTTCCACGCGGGAGACCATTAAACGCCGACGACCAACCTTCCCGCGTCACGGTTAGCGACTATGAATATAAGGGCAAAACGCTAAACTCTCTCGTTCCATTCACTTTCTTCCTCTCTCCACCTAACAAACATTTGTTCGTCGCTCTCTCCTCCAGCAATGTCTTCAAAATTCAGGTCGTCGGCGGTCAAGTACGCGGAGAAAAAACGCCGGCTCAAAATTTCGAGAGACGCTTCCAGAAACCAAGTGGGCTCGCCGCCGCCGCCGCCGAAACGCATCCGTGCTGTGCTCACCGGGTTAGTTTCCTTCGCCATGTACTTTCGTTTCTTCTTCCCGGGCTCAAGCTCTTTAAGAGTCTCTATGGTTATACATCTTAAAGGGTTGGAAGTTCCAACGACGCCCGCATCGCACCAACTTCCACGACCAAGGAATCATCATCGTCCGATGATTTCAACCCGCCCTACCCGGCGAAATGAGGTAGCACCAAGCACTGTGTAGTTATCTTCTTCTTCTTCTTCTTCCTTTGCGCTTACTTGCTACCGATGATTTCGCCCTGAAGGAAGCGGCGCCGACTATCGACACCACTGTCGCCATCTTGATGGAAAAAAACAAGGAGCTCAGCTTAGAGTGTGATCGCCTCCGAGACGATTTGGCTGCCAAGAAGAAGAATTCGAAAACTCTTGTGGAGCTCATTTGCAGCCTTCGCAATGAGCGCGACATGTTGAAGAACGAGCTGATTAAGCAGAAAGAGAGGAACATTGCATCAGCGGAGGAAGCCAGCAGCATACTCAAGACTGTGTGCCTCGGAAGAGACAAGTCTGATATAGAGTACACAATCCTTCTTCAGGATAAAGTAGAGCTCCAAAAGTTGATCCTTGAATATGCTGACATCGCCATCCTTGCCCTTCTCGATAAGCAGAAGGCACAAGATAAGTTGATGCACCTGATGTTGGAGAGCTGCAGTGAAAGAGAAGAGACATTGAAAGAAGTGAGCAGTTTGGTGGGATACATGAGTGACGTCGGGCGAACTTCGCAGAATCCGCCCCGGCTGACCTCAAATTCCAGCGGAACCAGCTTTCAAAGAATGCATGTTATGCGCACCTACAACTTCTACTCATTGATTAGAGGTCGCACGACATGGCATTTTCCCTCGAAATAGTAGTACTGTACTAATAGTTGTACTACTTAGTATGTACCTTTTTGTAAAATAATTTCTTACATGTATTAGAAACTACCCCTCTCCTTTCTCGGATGCACCCGGACATTGTCATCCGGCCCTCTTCTCGGACAAACCTCCTCGGAAGGACAGTATATTTTGCACATTTCGCTACTAGTACTTCTAATTCCACCGCTTATTTTTCTAATCCGTTAAATCGTTAATTAGATGACCAACTCATGGAAGCTGCGATAGATTAGACCAACAAGTGGTGAATTGTGCAAAAGATATGTCCGTGTTTTATGCAAAAGAGTGATATGGGGATCTGGTGGAATCTTGAATTTTCTCTTCAGTGGTAGGCATGCTTCACTTATAGGTGGAGTACATTGCGGACCTGGTGCATTTCGTCAGTACCGATCAGCTATTTTTGCTTATCCGGGAAGAAAAGGTAGTACTAGCCTTTTCAGTGAGATGTCTTTTCAGTGCTACGGAGTTGTCTGTTCACTGCTTGCTTTGTCTGTCGGTGACTTTGCCAAGCTGACTTTGCCATGACTTTGGGTGACTGATATGTGGACCATTCTCTCAAAAAAAAAAGATATGTGGACCACAGTTGTAAGTGACTCAAAGTCACTGACTTGGGGGACTCCTGAATGCTTCGTATATTTCTGACGGTTTCTGAATTATGTACTCCGTACAACTTTTGTAATATTGGTCAAACTAGTTTTGACCATGGTTTGTGTAGGGTGGTTTTTTTTTGGTTGGTCCAAATGGTGTTGTGTGGTCCAAATGTGATGTATCATCACACCACCATGTGCCCCCCCACCCCACCCCTAGGTTTTGGTAATGCCATTCTGATACATGCTTCTTAGAAGGAGTACATTTTTTCCGTTAGGGCATGACAATTTTGAAAAATTCAAACAAAAATGGGAAGACAGAATGGTAACATCATTTTCCATGTGATGATGCACCCCTGTGCCAATTTTTGGTTCATTTTAAGAATATAAGGTGCCAAATTACTCGAGGAAGCTAGTTGGAGTAGACGGGCATGATCGGATTGGCATAGGGGATTTATTTTTTGAAGGATGTTATTTTTCATAGACAATATCTGACACACAAAAAAATGTTAAGGTCTCATATTATTCTGAATGATTTTGAATTACTTATGACGTTCGGAAGTATTGGTGTACATGAGCCCCACATGAAGTTAAATGGTCCAAAAAAAAGTTTCGTACACGTTTCCCAGAAAGTGGAAAGTCGAGTACATGGACGACTTCACGCGTCCACTACTGGATACAGAGAGTCAGAGGCTATAAAATAATCGGCCTTATCATCTCTCGCGAGCTCATCCTCTCCACTCCCCCAACTTGCCTCCCCCACACCGTGAAAAACCCCATCCACTCACCGCACCTACGATACATCGACTTCCCCGTTTCCAACCGCAGCAGCATGAAGACAGTATTGCATACGAGGCGGAGCAATCGGCGGCCGCCCGCGCAGAGGATGCCTCTACGGTAGTGGCCGTCGCGGTGGGTGAGGCTTCACTGTGCACCCAGTGCCGCTCGTCTCCTCTCGCTTGTCGATTCTTCGACCTCGGTCGAAATGGGCGTCCCGGCCGTCACGATGGGTGAGGCTTCACCGGGCACCCATGTCGCTCGTCTCCTCTCGCTTATTCGATTATTCGACTCCTGGCCGAAACGGGCGTCCCGGCCGTCGAGCGTAAGGTGGATACCAACGTTGTTGATCCCGCCGAAGATGTGCACGGCGTTGTGTGCCACCACGACGAGGTCTTCCTAGGCCTGGTGCCGGACGCGAACCTCGACCCCTTCGATGATTTCTGCCCAAACGTTCGGGCCTGTGAGGATGTTGAGGGTGATGACGAGGAGGTAATACTCTATTACCGAAACTGTCTCAATCATCTTTGTGTCAAATTTCTGTTCACATGGTTTGCACTAGCCTGGTTCTTGATTGATTTTATATCCTACATTGTTCTTGTAGATGTAATTTGTTCTACGATTCGTAAGATCAGATTCTAGTTTAATTTCGACTAATCCGCCATGTAGTCATATAATCAATTTATGTGTTCATACTTAGTGGACTTGCAATTGTTGTGGCTTATGTTCATGGTTGTTCATAGGGTTTCTCATGATTTATTACGATTTCTTCTGCCATTTACTTGTTCTACACCTTTAATTTTAGGGTTTCTAAGGTTTGATTATGTTAGTGGAGTATTTATTCGATCTGTCATAAAAAACCTGATTATGTAGTACTTAATAATTCATAGGAGTATTCTGATGACATGGACAACAACAAGGTGCGCAGGGACCGGAAAAGCCGCTATGTTCTCAAGCGGTTGAAGGGTGGTGAAATTCGTTTCGCATGCGCGGGGAGCTATTTTGCCCATTATGTGGCAAAATTCTCCAGAAGGACATCCGCAGCCTGATCCAACATGCGATGGGTGTAGGCCTAAGTACATCGGGGGAAGCACCGCCCTGCAACCAAGGCCAAGCACGCATCATATGACCTCTTCCTCCAGAATTACGTCTTGCCTAGCTTATTCCACGTCAACGCCTCGTTGCTGGCCCTCATGCCCCTGGTCATGTTTAAAGTTCATATGTGTAATCTTAATCCCTTTGGAAGTTCAGCATTAAACTCTACTAGTACAACCGTGGTGGTCTTGTGATGTAGTACTCTTTTGATGCATTTGTGATGTAGTAGTACTTTTTTTGAAATGATATAGTACTATCTAAGAAAAGTACTCCCTCCGATTCACATTCATTTCACACCAAGAAATATGGATCAGAGCAAGGGAGTAAATTAAACATGGCATCTCGTGCATGAAGCTTGACATATCGATCAGGTTGGCTAGAATAGCAATACAATGCTGCTCATTAGGCAAATGCATGCCATGTACGATAGTATACATCAAGTAAAGAAGTCTATACTGACATAAAAAACTACTTTGGGGATGAGAGTCAATTGGGGCATCTACAGTATAGAAAATCTTGCTCATAGATGATTTTGGCTAAGAGGGTTTTACTCACATTACACGTGCCACTTTCCTTGTCTGCAAAACAAGTTCCAATAAAGGGAGATGAAAGAAGAGGGTATTGTGGGTGAGATTGAACACCTTTTTTATGTGTTAAGCTGAGGACTCGTTTAGATGAGGATTTCGACTTATGCCTAACAGCTCAACACACCCACAAATAATTCTCCTTGCGCGCACCACCGTTCATTAAAAATAACAATATTAGCTCGCAAGATTAAGAACGAAGTGAATTTAAGTAACTTGGTAAGATTTTCAAGCAATATATTCAGAAAAAGAGCACACATGTTCGGCTCGAAATAATCATAAGAGAAGAACAATAAATCTAAGGCACCCACTTCATCGGCAGAAGGGGCGCGACACCACATGAATTCATACCTTGAGTCGACGCTGGCTCGTAGAAGGGCGGCCGCAATGGGTGTGCAAATAAAATCATTGTTGTTGGTACTAATAAAATCACACAACTTAGTATTCTCAGGAGTAGCCATTTACTAAAAATAATGCAAGCAACAGAAATAAAAGCTATACTAATTTTTTTGGATGCGCCTCGAGGATGCCGGGGACGTCTCCACCTCGGTCTCACATGTGACTGCTTATCAGCGGGTGGTGCGCCGCGCCATGTAGAAGATCTATCAAGAGATGAGAGCCCGATGACGCTACCGATGCCTCAACCTTGATAGCACCGACCTGTTGCTCCGCACCGAGATGCGCCACGTGCAAGATTTAGCGGATGCACCAATTTTAGAGATATGTCATGATCATTGTAACAAATTTCAACGTGATGATGATTTGATCTTGTACTCGGCCTTGAACATAAGAACTAGTACAATCTCACAATTTTTTTTATCATTATCCTTTGCGAGATTTAGCGGATGCGCCAAATTCAGAGAAATATCATGATCATGGTAACACAATTTTCAATGTAATGATGATTTGATGTTGCACTCGACCTTGAACATAAGTACTAGTACGGTCTCACAAATTTGTATCATTATACTTTGCAAGTTTTAGCGGATGCGCCCATTTTCAGAGGTAGATCATGATCATGGTAAGTTGGTAACAAATTTTCAACGTGATGATGATTTGATGTTGTACTCGGCCTAGAAGAGAAGTACTAGTACGGTCTCACAATTCTTTTTATCATTACACTTTGCAAGATCTAGCGGATACACTAATTTCAGAGATAGATCATGATCATGGTACTGACCGATATTCAAGGTGATGATGATTTGATTTTGCACTCGGCCTTGAACAGAGGTACTAGTACGGTCTCACAATTTTTTATCATTATACTTGGACCATAGCCAAATTCAAAATCTCATAGCGGCAAAACTTCCCGCCCACAAAATACAAAAATTTCACACGCTTCCAAATTCCCATTCTACCCCTGTGGAGATGACAAAGAAGGTCGGTTGGTGGGGGTATGCCTGTCATTTTTTGGATCACCACCTCCCTAGCCCGGAAACCCTCCCAGAAAAAATTCATTTCCCTCAGACCACCCACCGGAACTTCCCAAGTCCCTCTCTCCCACCTCCACGACCACCGCACCGTAACATCCCTGCCGGACTTCCCTGGCCTACCCGAGCCCTCGCGATCCTCGTCATCCGGCTGCCTTCCGGAGCCGCTTCATCGATGCCGTCATCAACCGGACCGGATCATCCCCGCCGTACCTCGAAACCATATGCTCATCCAAAGTCTACAGAATGCTTCAGCTGAGCCGCTTCGCCGGATCCGTCTTCCACCGCATCGGATCTTGCTCACCGACACCGCTGTGCATGAATCGGATCTGCTTCACCGGCACCTTGCATGATCTAAACTCTTCTACTGTCGCTTTTCTATTGCTTGCCTGCAAGTTCTTGTTTAATCTTGGGGGAACATGTTTGTGCTAACGACGCGCCGTTACGTTTTTGCAGATGAGATGAGTAACCATGAAGTGTAATGGCCGTCTCTCCAACCCCAAGTAGCACATGTAGCGTACTTCATCACCGGATCTATCAACCCCAGGAAGATCTGTTGTGACTCCCACAGAGTGCTTCTCCTAATGTAAGTCCCTTGTTTTAGCGCCATGTTCTGGGTTCAGATGCTTGTTTGTCTGAAGCTCTTTTAGTTCATTCCTAGCTATGACCGTAACACCTTGCTATTTTCTAGTTCATTGCTAACTTTAAGCGATTGAACATTTTGGTTTGCATTCTCGCTCCGTAGATGTAGCCATCATAACTTCTATCTTGCTCGCCGTTGTTACAAAAATTATAGGTATATTATAGTAACATCCTGCTATTATTTTGTTGATGGCCAATTTTAAGTAATTGCACATGTTGGTTCGCATTCCTCGCTCTATAGCTTTTGGCATCGTAACTTCTATATTTGGTTTACATTGCCTCGCTCGTAGATCTAGCCATCATAACTTTATCTTGCTCGATCGTTGTTACAAAAATTATGGCCTGCTACTATGTTGTTTGTGCCAATTTTTTACTCCATGAACATGTTGGCTTGCATTCCCTGTACTACAGGTGATGCCATTGTTTTGTATCTACTTCATTGTAAGATATCAAAGTAAGGACTTAGTTTGGCATGCTATCACTCGCTATCTAGCCCGTAGTACAAATAAACTTGTCATATTACTAGATAATAATTTTGCGTGCCATCTTGTTCTTCAAAAGTCGCATTATTGACTTGTTTCTCCGACTTGGCATGACGCTCACATATGGAATGCTGAACATATTGGTTTGCATTCCCTCTTATACAAGTTCACAAAGCGATCCCACTTTATTGTATCTGGTCCATCCTAAGCTCCAACATTAACTATCCTCTATGTGTTGCTCATTACAAGTTTATATCCCGAAACATCTTGATTTGCATCCCCTTCACTAGAAGTTCAGGAGTATTATTTAGTTCACGGCCAAAATGAAGTAATTACACTTGGCACATGTTGGTTCACATTCCCTCCTCTTTAGCTTTTGCCATCGTAACTTCTATTTTTGGTTTACATTCCCCGCTCTGTAGATGTAGCCATCATAACTTCATCTTGCTCGATCGTTGTTACAAAATTTATAGCCTCGCTACTATGTTGTTCATGCCAATTTTGTACTCCCCGAACATGTTGGTTTGCATGGGACTCGAAGTAGTAAGTCTCATTGTTTCATTCTAACATGCTCTGTTATATTGGTTGTTGGTATGCGGCATGCACTCTTTGTTTGCTTATTGTGCGCATTACAATAATCTTGTTATAACGACGAAATGATGAGTTCCAAATTCTTTGGCAAACAATATTGTAGTGTCTTTGCCTTTCCATTGTTCTTTGTCTTAACTTGTAATGTCTTTGTTTCAGATATAGGTGCTGCATGGACAACTCAAAAGATTGCCGGATCGCTTCATTGTATTGCTAGGTTTAATTACCATTCAATTTCTCTCGGGTTCCGTAATATTTTTCAAAGCCGTCACCGATGTAATATTTAGTTAGTTTTTATAGTTCTTTCGCGTATTTTTTCTTTGTTGCTTGTGGTAAGTGAGGCTATCCGACGTAAATCATTGCTGCGTAAATATTCTCGTATCTAAAACACGAATTCCCATCCCTTAAACGGCCCAATTAACCGAAATCACATATGTGCCGCCCGCAAAATCCTAAAGCGCCTATTATGCCTAAGCATATAAACAAAGAACTAAACGGCCGGGCCCACTTACTTGTTGGGCCACCCACTTGATTTACGGTGGACCCCACACTCTAATTGGGCCTACCCACTTGCTTTAAGGTGGACCCCACCCACTACCGGGCCGCCCACTAACTAGTTGGGCCACCAATTGCTTTTGTGGTGGACCCTACGTACTAAATGGGCGGCCCTTTAACAGAAAGTGGGACCCACTGTGCTTTTGGCCCGCCCACTATCTTGTTGGGTCGCCACTTGCCGCATGGTGGACCCCACATACTAAATGGGCGCCCTTTAAGAGGAAAGTGGGATCCACTGCGTTTTGGCCCGCCCACTATCTTGTTGGGCCGCCCACTTGCTGCATGGTGGACCCCACATACTAAATGGGCCGGCCCTTTAACATGAAAGTCGGACCCACATGTGTTTTTGGCCCGCCCACTAGCGTGTTGGGCCGCCCACTTGCTATATGGTGGACCCCACATACTAAATGGGTCGGCCCTTTAACAGGAAAGTGGGACCCACCTGTGAATTTGGCCCACCCACATAACTAGTTGGGCCGCCGCACTTGCTAAATGGTGGACCCCAAATACTAAATGGGTCGCCCCATTAACAGGAAAGTGGCACCCACTCGTGCTTTTGGCCTGGCCCGCTGGCTTGGTGGGCCGGCCCATTTGATCTAATGTGGACCCCACGTACTAAATGGGCCAGCCCGATAGCAGGAAAGTGGGACCCACATGCTAATTGGGCCGGCCCAATAACTTCTTGGGCCGGCCAACTTGCTTTAAGGTGGACCCCACTTGGTAAATGGGCCGGCCCCATAACATGAAAGTGGGTCCCACATGTTTTGTGGGCCGGCCCTTTTGCCTGTTGACCGGTCAAACGAGTGCATTCGGCCCGGCCCACATGCTTAGTGGGCCGGCCCATTAATCTTTTGACCAGTCAACCTTAGAGGTTAGGCCCGGCCCACGTAACTAATGGACCAGCCCAGCTATATAGTTGACCGGTCAAACTAAGTCACTGCCCGACCCGCAAACTTAATCGGCCGGCCGCTTAAGACGTGGCAGCCTCGTGTGGGCCTACCATCTACCACGGGGTTTCGGCGGTTAACGCCGTTAATCGCGATTAACTGCGTACGCCACGTGTCGGTTGCATGACGTCGGCGATCCAACGGCTCCCGGAAACACTTCTGCAACGGTCCGATTTTCCGTGGCGGAAGGGCACCCAAGCGCGACGGACCGGAAAAAACGTGGTAGGACTTTGCCTGACGCAGTTTCGACAACAGAACCCATATCGTCGGGTTAGGCCCATTGGCGACGAAAAACACCCCTTAGCGGACGATTTTGGGACGTTGCCTATCAGAACTTTTCTTGTAGTGTTTGTCCTTATGATTGTAACATAATGATGGTGTTTTTTTCAAGATCTGATACACTTGTTTTCTTGGGAACAAATTATCATAGAGAAAGAAACCTACGGTGTAGATTTTCTATTATATATATAGCCAAGGGGAGTTACAAAAGATGTGATGCCCTTGTTCTCATAGAAACTTCACAAAAACATGTGCATGATCAGTGAGCTCATTGTAGGCAAGCTAGTTTACAACCATTGGTGTTTTTTATTGGAAACATATTCAGTTGTAGTTGTTCAAGTTGTCATAGATCCATCTAAAAGAAAAGTTTCTTATTATTTTGGTTTATGAAATGAATTCTTTTGGGATGTTGTTGATGATTGTTGTGAAATCTATTTCCATTGATAACGAGTTGTTGATCACATGGTTATTTATGTTGTGTACATACTAACTATTTAGCAATAGATAAACATGTACAAGCATTGCAATCTGAGCGGAGTAAGAGGTGCCTACACAATTCAACACATTGTTGAGTACAAAGCAAGAATATTTTCTCACTGTTTAGTACAGTAAAAAACTTATACTAGCTATGAGCCTAAATGAAACCACATATATGCGCAATAAGAGAAGTACGCCAAACAACAAAAACGGACGCAACAAAGCGCGCTGGATCCATCTAGTAGCAGAACCAAATCCCATGACTTACGTGAGCATGAGCGATGAGCATGATTTAAGATTGATGACACTTCAACACACGTACACTTAGCTAGTGTTCTTAGTCCTGCAAACAAAATGCTACCTTTTTTGTTTTGAGAAGGCGAATGTTGTTTGTTACTCCCTCGGTTCCTCAAAACTTGTCTACCTTTATTTAAATACAAACAAATTTTAACACGTAAATAAATATATTCTTTTGAAAGAAAGGCGGATTCTCTTTTCTTTTTCTTTCAAGTAGGCCACTTTTTTCCGATGTCAGTGTTCGATAAAATGCCGCTTTCAACCCATATAGATAAAGATGTGACAAGTTTTTTAGAATGGAAGAAGTGCATCATCTTGGTATTCCCTTCGTTCATTACTTTAGCACTACAAGTAAAATTCCCTCCAAAAAAAGTCCTTCAAAAAAAAGCACTAAAGCAAAATGTCAATGCTAAAGTCAAAAAAAGAATCATCGAGGCATACAGCCCAATAGGCGATAGAGCGAACTAGCCCACGTTACGGCCCAATATCGCAGCAGGCTTTGCGTGTTGGCGCACCCACGTCGCTTAAACCTAATCCAGCGCTCCGGCAGCAACTCGCCTCCGCCACCACCGCCGCCTCCGCCTCTTCCCCCATCGGAATCCTAGTAAACAGCAGGGAGGCGCTGGCGGCTGCGCTCAAATGCACTCGGCCTAGCTAGCCAAACTTCTCCTGCACCCAGAGAAACTAGATCGGATGGCGAGGAAGAGGAAGCGGCGGGGCGACGGCGCCGCCACGGAGGCGCCGGTGGAGGTGGCCCAGCAGGAGGCTCCCGCGGCTGCTGCTGATTCAGCCGCGGCTGCGAAGACTGGGCGACAGCGGGGAGGCGACGCCACGGCCGAGCAGGAGGCGGCCGCCGCCGTGCACGCGCCCGGTCCTGCTGATTCAGGTACGCCGCACGTATCTACGCCTCGCTATTGAATGATACGTCTCTCTTTAATTGGGGCTGAAAATTTGAGCGTATGTGGCTGCGGCTAGTACCTACGGTTACTTGTGGTTTATCCATATGTGAGTCGAATGCTTTGCTTCCTGCCCCTGATTTGCACTATCCATGCCGATTTAGTTTGTTTTCTAGGGTTGCGTCGAGAAATCATGGTTATCAGTACTGATTTTAGGTTTTCTGCAGGGAAGGAGACAACGGACGTGGAGGGAAAGAAGCCTAAGCGCAGGAAGAAGAAGAAGAAGAAGAAGAAGAAGAAGACGGATCAATCTCCGTGTCCTCCTGCATCGAATGCTGATGCTGCTGCCACGGGTAAATCTGGTGATGACTGCACAGATGGGGTGGGTGTTCTAGGAGACGCTCAAGTTACTATGAACCCAAGAAATGGGGACCATCCAGAGAGGAAGAAGCCTAAGCGCGGGAAGAAGAAGAAGAATATGCAGCAACCGTCCCCTTCTGCTGTCTCTGATGGCAATGCTCTTGAGCTTGACAAATCCAGAACTGACTGTAAAGACGTTGAAGATGTACCAGGAGATGACGAAACTATTAGGAGTCCCATAAATGAAGAGGATCCAGGCTTTTCTGCTGAGCAGGATATACCGGGGAGGAAGAAGCCTAGGCGCAAGAAACGGAAGAATAACAACCAGGAGCAATCCCCTTCTGCTGTAACGGATGGCGACACAATTGTGGTTGGTACGTCTGGAAATGACTGCACACATGGGAAAGGTGTTCCAGGAGTTGCTGACGTTAGTATGAGTTCCAGAAATGGAGAGGATCAAGACTGTCCTGAGGTAAACATTGGAGAGAAAGGGGCACCAGAGAGGAAGAAGCCTAAGCGCAGGCAGAAGAAGAAGAATATGCAGCAACCATCCCCTTCTGCTGTCTCTAATGGCAATGCTGTTGAGCTTGACAAATCCAGAACTGACTGTAAAGATGTACCAGAAGATGACGAAACTATTGGGAGTCCCAGAAATGAAGAGGATCCAGGCTTTTCTGCTGAGCAGGATATACCGGAGAGGAAGAAGCCTAGGCGCAAGAAATGGAAGAATAACAAGCAGGAGCAATCCCCTTCTGCTGTAACAGATGGTGACGCAATTGTGGTTGGTACATGTGGAAATGACTGCACACATGGGAACAGTGTTCCAAGAGTTGCTGACGTTACTATGAGTTACAGAAATGGGGAGGATCAAGACTGTCCTGAGGTAAACATTGCAGAGAAAGAGACACCAGGGAGGAAGAAGCCTAAGCTCAAGAAACGGAAGGAAAATAAGGAGCGATCCACTGCCACTGTTTCTGATGATGGTGCCGTTCTGTTACACAAATCTGAAAATGACTGCATTGATGGGGATGATGCTTCAGGAGATGCTCAAGTTAGTGTGAGCACCACAAATGTAGAAGATCCATACTGTCCCGAGGTCAACATTGCAGAGAAGGGAACAAATGAGAGGAAAAAGCCTAAGCCCAAGAAACGGAAGGAGAATAAGGAGCGATCCACTGCCACTGTGTCTGATGATGGTGCTGTTCTGTTACACAAATCTGAAAATGACTGCATTGATGGGGTTGATGCTTCAGGAGATGCTCAAGTTAGTGTGAGCACCACAAATGTAGAAGATCCATACTGTCCCGAGGTCGACATTGCAGAGAAGGGAACAAATGAGAGGAAAAAGCCTAAGCCCAAGAAACGGAAGAATAAAAAGGAAGGTTCCTCTTCTGTTATACTGGATGCTGGTGCTGTTGTACCAGATGAATCTAGAAATAGCTGTAAGGATGGGGATTGTGCACCACGAGACATTGAAGCTAGTATTTCCCCCCCAAATGGAGAGGATTCATTGTGTCCTGCGGTAAACAATGCAGAGAAGGGGATACCAGAGATGAATGAGCCTAAGCGGAAGAAACAGAAGAAGAACAACCAGCAGCCATCACCTTCTGCTGTGTTGGATGCCACTGATGTTGTGATGGACAAATCAGGGCATGACAGCACAAATGTGGGAGCTCCATCAGGGGCTTCTGATGTTACTATCAGTCCCAGAATTGGAGAGGGTCCAGAATATACCAAGTTAAACTCTACCGATGATTTCTTGGAGGAAAATAAAGTGAATAAAGACTACTCTCAGAAATCTAAGCTCAAGAAACAGATGAAAAATAAGCACGAGCAATCTCCTTCTGCTCTACTGGATACTTGTGCTGCTGTGGAGGATAAATCTGGAAATAGTTACGTAGATGGGAAAGGTTCGCTAGGAGCTGCTGATATTAGTACGAGTTCCAGAACTGGAAAGGATCATGACTGTCCTGAGGTAAACATAGCTAATGATTTGGTGGAGGTAAAGAATGGGAATAACAACAACTCACAGAAACCTAAGAACAGGGAACGGAAAAGGAAGAAGATGGCTCCAGTAGCTGTTACTGAGACACCCCCTGTGGGTGGTGTCAGCTCAGATGAAAGGAAGGATGCGTTTGAGACAGGCTCCATGAAGGTTACAGCTAAGTCAACTATTATTTCCATGACCTCCACCTCAGGAGAAAATTACAAAGAAAATGTCCGGGACATCTACTCACCAGAAGGGTCACTTGTAAGGTTTCAGAGGAAAAAACTTCTTATTCTTGATATTAATGGTATACTTGCGGATATCAATACAGACCGCGATGTTGCTCACATGGCAGATGGAAGGGTTCGAGGAAAAAATGGTAAACTTACTTATTTAATATTTCTCGTACAACACTTGTTCTTGGTATAAATTTGGATTGGAATATCTAACTCAAGATGCTAATGTCTTATGATTTACTGTTGCACCAGTCTTCAAAAGATATTACCTTGATGATTTTCTGAGATTTTGCTTCCAGAACTTCGAGCTAGGGATATGGTCTTCGAGAATGAAGTACCGATTCTTTTCCCTTACACACTTTTTATACTTGCCATGATGTCACTGCAGTCCTAATTTTTCTGATTCTCCAGAGTAAATGTGGATGCTGTTCTTGATATCCTTATGAAAGATCTCAGGCGACACTTGCTATTCTTCTGGGTAAGTGATGGAAAAGCATGTAGAATTGCTACTTCTATTTTCTGACAGATTTTTTTTATTCATGGTTTTACTTGGAGAATAATAGCAAGAAAGCCAGAGGATGTGCATTTGTAGTCCAGAAAATGTTTGAAAATGCCATTTGCATTGCTACATTTTTTTATTACGAATTTTGTTTCTCTTTCTAGAGTCGCTTGGGAGTCCTAATGGGTTCTAATTTGGCCAGGACGCTTCTCAATGCACTACTACTAATCGTGGTACTCTTGAAAACCGCTACAAACCATTAGTATTGAAGGAACTAAAGAAACTGTGGAATAAAGAGGACCCTGATCTTCCATGGGAGCAAGGGGAATTTTCACCTTCAAATACTTTGCTTGTGGATGATTCTCCTTACAAGGCTCTGCGCAATCCGGTACTGAGTCCTCCCCTGTTCCTAGAGTATCTGTTGTTATTCACATATATTTTCTCTTGACGTCTGTATTGTGCAGCCACACACTGCCATTTTTCCACAACCCTATAGCTATCATATGGAGGAGGATGAATCATTGGGTCAGATTCAACATCTTAAGATTATTTTAC
Organism: Lolium perenne; assembly: GCF_019359855.2. NCBI lineage: Eukaryota > Viridiplantae > Streptophyta > Magnoliopsida > Poales > Poaceae > Lolium > Lolium perenne. Next base: position 185,361,061 of record NC_067245.2, read on the forward strand.
CATTTGCACGTGTTGAAATCATTAGTGCTGATACTTGTTCCATAAACAGGACCAGGTGGAGATCTTCGTGTGTATCTAGAGAACATTGCTGCTGCAGATGATGTTCAGCGGTATGTCCAGGAGCACCCTTTTGGTCAACCTTCCATTACTGAGAGTCATCCACATTGGAATTTCTATGCGAAAATACATTGCACTGGATAGACTCGAATATTCAGATAGACGTGCATGGTTGTGAGCTTCCGTACAGTGTCAGCAAGAGATTTAGTGGGGCTTGTGTTGGTTGTTGGATGGCAGGAAGTCCCGCTCTCAAGTTTTGTTTGTTCACTTAGCATGGCTGCCTGTAGGCCTGTTTTGTTGCATAGATCAGTGGTCAGAAGATATAGCCGATTCCAACAATTTTGATACTTTGTTTAGCTACGTGCTTATCCTAAACTAGACGAACATGTGAGCTTTGCCTCGCCGCCTGCATGACGTTTTCTCACAGCGTGACTGGTGCGAGTTATTTGGTGGCAGTAAACCTTTTAGCTTTGTTTGATTCTTTTTACCTGTTTTGTATTGCTACCTGAGTTTATTTGGATTAGATATGCTGATCAGATCATATGTATTTTAGGGTTGAATGGTTACATGCCACTGCAACATTCGAACTATGACATTACAAAGATGACTCTTGGAAATATGCAACCGTATCTTTGCTATAATTTCAGAGATGTCATTTCTCCACTTAGATGACGTTAACGGTTCAAACCAGCTTGAATTTTTGTTTGTATTTCGATACTGACCATCCTACCCCTGTGCCAAATTGATTAAAAATTATGCCAGATTTTGGCCAAGACTTCAACTTAGGGTATCTCCAATGGCGCGGCGCAACTGGACGCTGAGCGACCGGTTGTGTCTACCAGGTTAGAAAATGCATCGGGTACCTGCTCCAACGGGGCGACGCAAAGTGACCAGGCCTTCCACGGCGACGCAAATCTAGCCTAAATATGCGTCTCGCAGTCCGTCCGCGTAAAGTATCAGCTCGCATCTAGCGGATGTTTTGTCGGGCCCGCTTGGCAGGGACCTTGCGTCGATGCATCTTCTGCCAGCGACTAGCATCGAGCATCTTCTGCCAGCTACTAGCATCGAGGGGTTGTTTCGGCAGTCTGCGCCATGTTAATGGCGATGCCTCACCTGCCAAGCGGCTGCCGCCCACCTCCGCCAAGGCAGTAGTGGCGATGCCATGCGTCCCGCGGCCGTCTCCGGCCTCCGGCCATATAAAGAGGGCGCGCGCACTTCGTCCTCATCCACTCGTAGCGTCGCCTAGCTCCACCGTAGCGCCGCCTAGCTCTTCCTGCGACGCTACCAGGCTCGCGAGGAAGTCCATGATGGGTCCTGGTGGTCGTCGGTCGAGGCATGGGCCTGGGCGCCCCCGGGACCGGGGCAGGGGCCGCCGTGGTGGAGCAGCTACGGCCCCACGGTCGCTGTCGCCTTTGCCTTCCTCGTCTTCGCAGGAGGAGCGCTACTTCGAGTTCCTCCTCCGCATCGAGGACGACCCACTCGGCATCAAGCGGCTCCCGGACAAGTTCGCCGAGTTCGTCAATGGCGTCAGGAGGCCAGCTGCAACTTCTGTCGGTGGCCTGTAGAGGTCTTGTTCGACGAGCAGGGCAAGATACACCTGCACACGGGGTAGGAAAAGTTCGCCTGCGACCTCGCGCTCAAGCCCGGCTGCCAGCTCACCTTCCTCTACGAGGGGGACAACGAGATGATTGTCAAGGTTTTCGATGACACAGCCTGCCGTAGGCACTACCACACCGGCGATTCCGGCTCGGACACCGACAGTTAAAACTCTTAGAGGTCCTTTCTTTGCAGCGAATATGGCTACGAGCCAATTGAAGCCAGTAGTGACGGTTTTTGTATGTTCTTCCTTGGTGGGAACAACAGTCATTATTGCCAGCTGGATTTTCCAGTTTGGGTGATTGAGTGTGCCCGAGAGTGTTCTTTCTTGGGAGCGAACATAGGGAACCAACAATTCTGGCTTTTCTCATTTTCCAATGTTTTAATTTGTGCCAACCATGGTACAAACCATGTATTAGTTTGTGTAAATCATGTTCTAAATTATGTATTAGTTTGTGTAAAACCATATTCCAATATGTAATGTTTGGAACTATGTTTAAATGGAGAAGAGAAAAAAACAAGAAGAAAAAAAAGCGTTCCTGGAGCCACCCCTAGACGCAAACGGACGCGTGGACAAAAACGGTCATGTTCGCGTCCGCAAACGGACGCTCGTGGATAATTTGGGCGTCCGAAATGCGTTGCCCCCTTACCATCGCCTTCTTCGCCCCCTCTTCGCTGGAGCAGCACTGGGACATCATTTTAACATTATTTGAAAAAAATAGGAATATTTCGACTGTAGTTTGGCATCAATTTCATAGAAAAAAGAACGAATATAACATAACAGATGGAGAACAAATGATTTCACTACAACATTCACGCAAACAAGGTCAGAAACACATGATCATACTGAGGTTCACAAGCACAAGCGCGCGGACACAGAGATTCATTACAAAAAGTTTGCAGACCAAAGGAACGCTACAATTGGTGAGGTCGAGCTGCCGACATGGATAGGAAGACGAATCAGTTGTTGAAGCACGAACCCATGGTGGCAGCCGCCTGCCAACTTGCTCTCTTGCTGCATCCACGGTAGGCTTCCCAAGTCCTGCAATCTTCCTCTTCAACAACCCATGAGAAATAAAACGGTAATGCACAAAGTCCAAAATCTTTTATCTACCTGTGTTATTTTTTGGAGAAATACAAATAGCTCTCAAGTTGGTCTAAGGATTTTTGGAGAAATACAAATATTGCTCTCAAGTTGATCTAAGGATCATGGTTCATCAATATATAGACTATTCACATATGAGATTGTGTGCATTCACATTTAAACAGATGATAATACATATACAGAAAGTCATAATCCATGAAGTATGGTGTTATCCTGTAAATTCATGAGATATTGTTGAAGTATTACCTATCATTTTTTCAGTTGAACTACTTCCAAAGTGTTGGACAATTTCCATTCATATGTATACTAAGAACTGAAGACAATTTCCTATCGTAATCTTGCATCTGAACTTCTTACTGTGCAGAACTCACCTGCCACAAGATACAGAACAAATAGGCTAACAAAATATAAATAGACACGATGACGACATGCACATCTTTGGATTCAAAACGGCGACACTTCTCGATAATAAGCTCAACTCGGTACACAGATCCCACCAGCCAGCAGACCATTACAACACAACATAATAAGAGCCTAAACACCTAACCTAGATAAGATAGTAACATAGCAGACATGCCACCTCCTGTCATATTTATCCTAAACATCCAAAAGCAATTAATCAGAACAATAAATGGAAGAGAAAAACGGTTAAGCAACATCTCCAGACTATTGCATCCTTCCTCTCTCGATTGTTGTTTTGCTATATCACTCAATTCACAAATTTGAAACCCTGATGGTTAAGCAGGTGCATGCAAAACCAATATGATATGCGGTGTCCAGAAGCATGTAACTTGTTTGCTCATTTACATAGTGGGCTAGAGAAGAGATGATTCGAATCAACCATTCCCGTCCAAAGAGTTTTCTACTTTGGGGTGGAGCTGCGCCATGGAGATCAATCCCCAAATCAGGCCTACCAGTGGACTCTCCTGCCGCACCAACTACATGGAGAAGCCAATCAACGGATCGAGGCCATTAGGCATTGTAATAAAAATTTCCAGGTTGATGCATATGGAGAAAGCTGGTCGTGTCCTCGCCCCGCTCCGATGCGACGGATCGCTTGGGGGTGGTGGATAGGTTTTTTTCGGGAGAAATCCTTGTTGGTTCACCCGACACCATTCCTTCTTGGAGGTGTTGGGGGAAACTGAAAGGACGAGATGTCGCGTACATTCGGGGGGGGGGGGGGGGGGGCCATGCGTTTTAAAAACTATTACATATTTGGCATGTAAGAATGTGGAATTAAAGTAACGTCTATTTCGCAAGCATAAAACCTAAATATGCTGGCTCAACTAAGTGCAACAACAACAACTTAATCTACGCAAGATAGGCACAAGATAAATGAACACAAGTTATAGCAATATATAAGTACTTCAAGCACGCTGACTATCACAAGAAAAATAACTCGGATATAGAGATAACCGAGGCACGCGGAGACGGAGATGTTTCCCGTGTTCCCCCACACGAAGTGAGCTACGTCACGTTGGAGAGATGCATGCAACCACGAAGGTCTCCCGAACGCCACGAAGGCTCACCATCTTCTCCAAGCCAATACCAGTAAATACAAAGGCCTTTCCCTTATGGCTAGCTTTTCCTCCACTGCGGAGATGGCAAGTTCCACAACCACTTCACAAACTTCCACGAAGGAGAAGCCTGGGCCTCTTCACAATCTTCCACGAAGAGGTTGATGTCTACGCACGCTTCTATTCTTGTAGACAGTGTTGGGCCTCCAAGTGCAGAAGTTTGTAGAACAGTAACATGTTTCCCTTAGTGGATCACCCAACGTTTATCGAACTCAGGGAGGTAGAGGTCAAAGGTATTCCTCTCAAGCAACCCTGCAATTAAGATACAAGAATTCTCTTGTGTCCCCAACACACCCAATACGCTTCTCAGATGTATAGGTGCACTAGTTCGGCGAAGAGATAGTAAAATGTAAGTGATATGGATGAATATGAGTAGTAATAACAATCTAAAATAAATATGGAAGCAAGTAAACATGCAATAAAATAGTAAATAAACGGTGATTCGATGTTTGGAAACAAGGCCTAGAGATCATACTTTCACTAGTGGCCACTCTCAACAATGATATCATAAAGGAATATAAATATAAGCACTTCACTATGCTACTCTGAACTACTCTTCGGTTGGATAACAAATACTAATTCACCGCGTAGGGATGCAAAAGAAAACCTTAAAGATGTATCCCCAAGTACTAATGAACACCCCACGCGGTCACTTTGAGCATTCATAGGAGGTACTAACACACCACAATTTCATAGAGACATCCAACTCAAATCATAATTCACTGAACACGTATTCTGTGAAATATAGCCTAAGAGACCCACACGGTGGACACAATGTCACCTTTACACACGTGGGACAAGGAGTCTCTAGAGATCACATAAGTAAAATCCACTTGAATAGCATAACGACATCTAGATTATAAAGCTCATGATCACATAAAGATCACACCATTGGAGAGAGAGATAAACCACATAAATACCGGTAGAGCCCTTAACCCCGGAGGAGAACTACTCCCTCCTCATCATGAGAGTCAGCAATGGCGATGAAGATGGCGGTGGAGTCGATGGAGATGGCTCCGGGGGCAATTCCCCGTCCTGGCAGGGTGCAAGAACAGAGACTTATGTCCCCTGGATCTTGTGTGCGACGGCGGCGGAGCTACAAAACTTTTCGTGGGCGGAGGCTGATTTATTTAGAGTTTTTCTGTCGGGAGCTTTATATAGGCGGAAGGGCGAGGTCGGTGGAGGCCAGGGTGGCCCACACCACCCCTAGGTGCGGGCCAGGGCCAGGCCGCGCTTAGGTCAGGTGTGGCCGCCCTGCTTCCCCCTTCGACTCCCCTCTGGACTCAGTCTTCGTTACGGTAAAATATTGACTTCGGCTTTTGTTTCGTCCAATTTCTAGAATATTTCTTGTACAACTTTTCTGAAATACAAAAATAGCAGAAAACAGGAAACTGGCACTGTGGCATCTTAATAATAGGTTAGTGCCGGAAATCATATAAAAGTGCAACGAAGTATGAGCAAAACATATATGAATTGGTGTAAAACAAGCATGTAGCAACAAAAATTATAGATACGTTTGAGACGTATCAGAGGTCACCGGAGCACCAACCGCCAAGCCAACTAGGAGGTAACCCCTCCAAGAGTAACAATCTCACGGTCTCTCACTCGAACTAATCGTAATGGAGAGCTCAGCACTTATGAAAGGATGCAAAAGCAAGAACACCAAAGGTGCTTAAATCCTTCACACTCAAATCCCACCCAAGCAAGAAACGCTATGGAGGAACTAGAGAGGAACAACAATGGAGGAAAATAACAAATGACTCCAAGATTTAGATCCCAAGAGTTCCCCTTACTTAGAGGAGGAATTGATTGGTGGAGTTGTAGATCTAGATCTCCTCTTTCAAAACCCTCAAGAATATGCAAAAATCATGGGAGAGATGGAGATGAAGCAAGCTTTTGAGGTTTAACAATGGAGTAGGACAGAGACAGAGAGAGCAAGTGTAATGGTTGACCTTACCCCCTCAACGAGGAAGAAGGGTTATTTATAGTCAAGGGGGGGAACTAGCCGTTTGGGTGGTTTCTTGCGAGGAAAACTGGCAGCAAAATCGACAGCACTGGACCACATGCTGGACGGATCGGTGGCACGCCGGGCCGTGCGCCGAACGAATCGGCCGACCGGCGGGCTGGACATTGCGTCGGACGAACTAGCAGGATGCAGACCCGCGGCTGAAAAGCCGCGCAGTATAGGCATCCAGCGGTCACTGGCGTGGAGCCCGTCGCCCGGCCAGTCAGACTGGCGTAGGGGCCGGCCCAACCTTTTTGGCCGCAGGTTTCGCGAGAAACCTCTCAAACGCCGTTTTCTCAGAAGAACATAACTTTGACAAATTTTCTGATATTCGATTGAAATAATTTTTGTTGGAAATAAAATGACGAAATATTAATGCTCCTCACATAATGTTTTTATATGATTTCAGAGAGGGGTCCACTCAACGTCAAGAAACGATAAAGACGTCCGAACTCGAAAATGCAATAGAAGATGCATACTGATTCCATTTTCGATGAACTTTGGCTTGTTAAAAATCTAGCAACAAGTTGAAGAGTCTCACACAGAGAAATACCAAGAAGCAACAAAAATATATGGATGCAAAGTATGCAAAGGATTGCGCTCCCTAAGACGATGCAATTAAGTTACCCAACCGAAATCCCCTCTTGATAGTGTGGCTATCTATCATGTAACGTACCCGGTCTCCCAACAACCACCTTGAGTCCGGTAAAAGAAAAACCTAGCAAAGCTATACCTTTGCCTCGCGCATCCCGCTTGATCTTGATGACAACGCTTCAAGCTCCATTCAAGCTGGAATGCTCACTTGATCATTGTTGCTTCGTGAAGACTCGTGATTGCTCCACCATACACCACTATGGGAAAGCTTCCATGAAGCACATCTTCACAAGTCCATTATCACCGAATGGACAACAAGCTTCAAGCATAAGTACTCGAGATACCTAACCCACATAGACAACACAAACACACATATATAGTAGGTTAGCTCATTAAGCATATTTGACAAGGCTTACCATCCACAAGATCACATGATCCAAAGTGGTCCAATCTTTATGCTTCATGTGTTGACCAACTTGAATTCAATCTTCACTCTTAGTCTTGGTCAACCTTGTATCTCCCCATGCTCTATCATAATATCTTAAGGTATATAGAGAACTCTTCATTTGATTGCATGCTCTAAACCATAGTCATCCATAGCTCAACTCATGAGACTATCATGACACCAACTTAGAGCCATATCTTGAATTCTTCTCTTGAAACCAAACACTCAAGATCACGATGCCAATACCTAAGGTAAATCTTTATCTTCACGGCATCCACAGTTGAATCCAACATATGGATAATAAGAAATACCTAGGAAGTATTCCTACATATAAACTCAATGAATACATTAGTTCATAAGGATTGTCATTAATTACCAAAACACACTTAGGGGCAATGTACCCTTACAAAAACCCTATGACCATCTAGTCCAGGCAACAGCGGTCGCTTTCCTTCTTGAAGGTGATGCTTGGTACGTGGCGATCAGGTGCTTGGAGCGTGGTGGTACTTATCCGGAGGGCTCATCGGTTGTGGGTCACCTTCATTTAGTAGATCCACCTCTCTTTCCATTTTGTTTCTCATTTTCTTTCTTTGGGAGTGTATTTGCTGTTGCCCTAGCATTGTGTTTCGTTTCGAGACTCGTGGTTATATCTAGTGGTTGATATATTAATGTAGTGGGGCGAAAGCCTGTTTCGAGGAAACACGAGGGGCGAGAGGAGCTACACGAAAGAAGAAAGGACACGCAGTTGGTGAAGTTGATATGGGGCCAAGTTGATATCTGTGCCATTGGTGCTGCTGATGTTCCTCAAGATTCAAGTCAATGGTATCCCACCTAAAAATAGAATCTACAGCTATCATGTGTGTAAAAGCAACATTACTTTTGGTAGTATGAAGGAGATATGCCCAAGAGGCAATAATAAAAGTGGTCATTATATATCTTTATGTTTATGATAAATATTTATATACCATGCTATAATTGTATTAACCGAAACATTGATACATGTGTGATATGTAAACAACAAAGAGTCCCTAGTATGCCTCTTAACTAGCTTGTTGATTAATGGATGATTAGTTTCATAATCATGAACATTGGATGTTATTAATAACAAGGTTATATCATTGTATGAATGATGTAATGGACACACCCAATTAAGCGTAGCATAAGATCATGTCATTAAGTTATTTGCTATAAGCTTTCGATACATAGTTACCTAGTCCTTATGACCATGAGATCATGTAAATCACTTATACCGGAAAGGTACTTTGATTACATCAAACGCCACTGCGTAAATGAGTGGTTATAAAGGTGGGATTAAGTATCCGGAAAGTATGAGTTGAGGCATATGGATCAACAGTGGGATTTGTCCATCCCAATGACGGATAGATATACTCTGGGCCCTCTCGGTGGAATGTCGTCTAATGTCTTGCAAGCATATGAATAAGTTCATAAGAGACCACATACCACGGTACGAGTAAAGAGTACTTGTCAGGAGACGAGGTTGAACAAGGTATAGAGTGATACCGATGATCAAACCTCGGACAAGTAAAATATCGCGTGACAAAGGGAATTGGTATCGTATGTGAATGGTTCATTCGATCACTAAAGTCATCGTTGAATATGTGGGAGCCATTATGGATCTCCAGATCCCGCTATTGGTTATTGGTCGGAGAGAGTACTCAACCATGTCCGCATAGTTCACGAACCGTAGGGTGACACACTTAAGGTTTGATGTTGAAATGGTAGAACTTGAATATGGAATGGAGTTCGAAGATTTGTTCGAAGTCCCGGATGGGATCCCGGACATCACGAGGAGTTCCGGAATGGTCCGGAGAATAAGATTCATATATAGGAAGTCATTTTATAAGATTTAAAATGATCCGGAAGGTTCTATGGAAGGTTCTAGAAGGTTCTAGAAAAGTCCGGAAGAAACCACTTTGGAAGGCGGAGTCCCAAAGGGACTCCACCACCATGGCCGGCCAACCCTAAGGGGGAGGAGTCCCAAGTGGACTCCCCTAAAGGGGCCGGCCACCCCCTCCCAAGGGAAGGTGGGAATCCCACCTCTAGTGGGAGTCCTAGCTTGGGTAGGTTTCATGTGATATGGAAGGTTTTGGTTTGGGGTCTTATTCGAAGACTTGTAGACCAACTCTTGGGTGTTCCACCTATATAATGAGGGCCAAGGGGAGGGGGCCGGCCACCCCAAGACCACAAGGTGGCCGCACCCCCTAGTGGCCGGCGCCCCCCTCTCCCAAACCCTAGCGGCCCTCTCTCCTCCACCACATCCCGCACGCTTAGCGAAGCTCCGCTGGGTTTCTCCACCACCACTGACACCACGTCGTCGTGCTGCCGGATTCAAGAGGAGCTACTACTTCCGCTGCCTGCTGGAACGGGAAGGTGGACGTCGTCTTCATCAACAACCGAACGTGTGACCGAGTACGGAGGTGCTGCCCGTTCGTGGCGCCGTGATCAAGATCTTCTACGCGCTTTTGCAAGTGGCAAGTGAACGTCTACCGCAGCAACAAGAGCCTCATCTTGTAGGCTTTGGAATCTCTTCAAGGGTGAGACTCGATAATCCCCTCGTTGCTACCGTTTTCTAGATTGCATCTTGGCTTGGATTGCGTGTTCGCGGTAGGAATTTTTTTGTTTTCTATGCAACGAATCCCTACAGTGGTATCAGAGCCGTGTCTATGCATAGATGGTTGCACGAGTAGAACACAATGGTTTTGTGGGCGTTGATGCTCTTGTTATCTTTAGTTTGAGTACTTTGCATCTTTGTGGCATAGTGGGATGAAGCGGCTCAGACTAACTTTACATGACCGCGTTCATGAGACTTGTTCCTCGTTCGACATGCAACTTGTATTGCATAAGAGGCTTTGCGGGTGTCTGTCTCTCCTACTATAGTGAAGATTCAATTTACTCTTCTATTGACAACATTAGTATCAACGTTGTGGTTCATGTTCGTAGGTAGATTAGATCTCTCTCGAAAACCCTAAACCACGTAAAATATGCAAACCAAATTAGAGACGTCTAACTTGTTTTTGCAGGGTTTGGTGATGTGATATGGCCATAATGTGATGATGAATATGTATGAGATGATCATTATTGTATTGTGGCAACCGGCAGGAGCCTTATGGTTGTCTTTAAATTTCATGTTGAGTAGTATTTCAAAGTAGTTGTAATAGTTGCTACATGAGGCGAACAACCATGAAGACGGCTCCATTGACCTTGACGCTACGCCGACGATGATGGAGATCATGCCCGAAGATGATGGAGATCATATCCGTGCTTTGGAGATGAAGATCAAAGGCGCAAAGACTAAAGGGCCATATCATATCACATATGAACTGCATGTGATGTTAATCCTTTTATGCATCTTATTTTGCTTAGATCGCGACGGTACCATTATAAGATGATCCCTCACTAAAATCTCAAGATAATAAAGTGTTCATCCTTAGTAGCACCGTTGCCAAGACTTGTCGTTTCAAAGCATCTCGTGATGATCGGGTGTGATAGAATCAACAAGTGCATACAACGGGTGCAAGACAGTTTTACACATGCGGATACTAAGGTGGCCTTGACGAGCCTAGCATGTACAGACATGGTCTCGGAACACGTGATACCGAAAGGTAGAGCATGAATCATACGGTTGATATGATGAACACTTTGAGTGTTCGCCATTGAAATTACACCTTGTCTCGTGATGATCGGACTTAGGTGTGGTGGATTTGGTTCGTGTGATCACTAAGACAATGCGAGGGATATTGTTTTGAGTGGGAGTTCACCTAGATTTTTAATTATGTTGAATTAAAATTTGAACTCAATTTGCCATAAACTTAGTCTAAACTTTTGCAAATATATGTTGTAGAGATGGCGTCCCCAATCAATTTTAACCAGTTCCTAGAGAAAGAAAAGCTTAAGAGCAACGGTAGCAACTTCACCGACTGGTTCCGTCATGTGAGGATCTTCCTCGCTGGCGGAAATCTGCAATTTGTGCTTGATGCACCGCTAGGTGACCCTCCTGCAGAAACTGAAACCGATGAAGTAAAGAATGTTTACGCGACTCGGAAAACTCGGTACTCGCAAGTTCAGTGTGCCCTCCTGTGCAGTCTGGAAGCCGATCTTCAAAAACGTTTTGAGCACCACGATCCTCATGAGTTGGTCAATGAGCTGAAAGCTATATTTGAGACTCATGCGGCCGTGGAATGCTATGAAGCATCGAAACACTTCTTCAGATGCATGATGGAAGAAGGCAGCTCCGTTAGTGAGCACATGCTCATTATGACCGGGCATGCGAAGAAACTCAGTGACTTGGGAATAGTGATTCCTAATAGACTGGGGATTAATCGTGTCCTTCAATCACTGCCACCAAGTTACAAGAACTTTGTGATGAACTACAATATGCAGAACATGAACAAGGAGTTACCTGAACTTTTTGGCATGCTAAAAGCTGCTGAGATTGAGATCAAGAAAGAGCACCAAGTGTTGATGGTCAACAAGACCACCAGTTTCAAGAAACAGGGCAAGTCTAAGGGAAAATTCAAGAAGGGTGGCAAGAAAGCTGCCACGCCTCCTATGAAACCTAAGAACGGCCCTAAGCACGATGTCGAGTGCTATTCTGCGCGAAGGGACACCGGAAGCGTAATTGCTCCAAGTATCCGGCTGATCCGAAGAGCGGCCTTGTCAAGAAGAAGAAAGAAGGTATATCTCGATATACATGTTATAGATGTTTATCTCACTGGTTCTCGTTCTAGTACACTGGGTATTTGATACTTGGTTCGGTTGCTCATATTTGTAACTCGAAACAGGAACTAAAGAATAAACGAAGACTACTGAAAGATGAAGTGACGATGCGCGTTGGAAACGGATCCAAAGTCGATGTGATCGCTGTCGGCACACTTCCTCTACATCTACCTTCGGGATTAGTTTTAAGCCTAAATAATTGTTATTTTGTACCCGCGTTGAGCATGAACATTATATCTGGATCTTGTTTAATGCAAGACGGTTATTCATTCAAGTCTGAGAATAATGGTTGTTCTATTTTTATGAATAATATCTTTTATGGTCGAGCACACGAAAAGAATGGCTTATTTCGTTAGATCTCGATAGTAGTGATACGCATATACATAACATTGATGCTAAGCGAATTAAATTAAATGATAATTCTACTTATATGTGGCACTGTCGTCTTGGTCATATTGGAGTGAAACGCATGAAGAAACTCCATACTGATGGATTACTGGAATCACTTGACTTTGAGTCACTTGATAGATGCGAAGCATGTCTAATGGGAAAAATGACTAAGACTCCATTTTCTGGTATGATGGAGCGAGCTACTGACTTATTGGAAATCATACATACCGATGTGTGCGGACCAATGAGCGTAGCATCACGCGGTGGTTATCGTTATGTTCTAACTTTCACAGATGATCTGAGTAGATATGGGTATATCTATTTCATGAAACATAAATCTGAAACTTTCGAGAAGTTTAAGGAATTCCAAAGTGAAGTAGAAAATCAACGTAACAAGAAGATTAAATTTCTACGATCTGATCGTGGAGGTGAATATCTGAGTTATGAGTTTGGCATGCATTTAAAGAAAATGCGGAATACTTTCACAATTGACACCGCCGGGAACACCACAACGAAACGGTGTGTCCGAACGTCGTAATCGAACTCTCTTAGATATGGTTCGTTCTATGATGTCTCTTACTGATTTGCCGTTATCATTTTGGAGTTATGCATTAGAGACAGCCGCATTCACTTTAAATAGAGCACCATCAAAATCCGTAGAAACGACACCGTATGAATTATGGTTTAATAAGAAACCTAAGCTGTCGTTCCTTAAAGTTTGGGGTTGCGAAGCCTATGTAAAGAAGTTACAACCGGACAAGCTAGAACCCAAAGTGGAGAAATGCGTCTTCATAGGATACCCTAAGGAATCTATAGGGTACACTTTCTATCACAAATCTGAAGGCAAAATCTTTGTTGCTAAGAACGGAACCTTTCTTGAGAAAGAATTTCTCACTAAAGAAGTGATTGGAAGAAAAGTAGAACTCGATGAGATTGATGAATCTTTACTCGTTGATCAGAGTAGCGCAGTACCGGAAACTGTTCCTGTACCTCCTGCACCGGCAACAGAGGAAGCTAATGATAATGATCATGAAACTTCGAACGAGGAAACTACTGAACCTCACAGATCGACAAGGGAACGTGCCACTCCTGATTGGTATGATCATTGTCTAAATGTCATGATTGTGGACAACAATGATGAGGACCCTGCAACGTATGAAGAAGCGATGATGAGCCCAGATTCCAACAAATGGCAAGAAGCCATGAAATCCGAAATGGGATCCATGTATGATAACAAAGTATGGACTTTGGTAGACTTACCTGATAGCCGCAAGGCTGTCGAGAATAAATGGATCTTCAAGAGAAAAACAGATGCTGATGGTAATATTACTGTCTATAAAGCTCGACTTATCACAAAGGGTTTCCTACAAATTCAAGGAGTTGACTACGATGAGACTTTCTCACCTGTAGCGAAGCTAAAATCTGTGAGGATTTTGTTAGCAATAGCTGCATTTTTCGATTATGAGATTTGGCAGATGGATGTCAAAACGGCGTTCCTTAATGGAGACATTGAGGAAGAGTTGTATATGGTACAACCCAAAGATTTTGTCGATCCTAAAAATGCTGACAAAGTATGCAAACTCCAGTGTTCAATCTATGGACTGAAGCAAGCATCAAGAAGTTGGAACCGACGCTTTGATAAGGTGATCAAATACTTCGGGTTTATACAGTGTCATGGAGAGGCCTGTATTTACAAGAAAGTGAGTGGGAGCTCTGTAGCATTCCTGATATTATATGTAGATGACATATTATTGATTGGGAATGATATAGAACTATTAAGCAGTGTAAAAGGTTATTTGAATAATAGTTTTTCAATGAAAGACCTTGGTGAAGCATCGTATATATTAGGCATCAAGATTTATAGAGATAGATCAAGACGCCTAATAGGGCTATCACAGAGTACATACCTGGACAAGATTCTAAAGAAGTTTAGAATGAACGAAAGTAAAAAAGGGTTCTTACCTATGTTACCAGGCAAGGTCTTGAGTAAGACTCAAGGACCGGCTACGGCAGAAGAAAGAGAAAGGATGAGTAATATCCCCTATGCCTCGGCAGTAGGATCTATCATGTATGCCATGCTATGTACTAGATCGGATATAGCACATGCTGTTAGTTTGACTAGCAGATATCAAAGTGATCCAGGAATGGAACATCGGACAGCGGTCAAGAATATCCCGAAGTACTTGAAAAGAACTAAGGATATGTTTCTTTGTTATGGAGGTGACCAAGAGCTCGTTGTAAGCGGTTACACCGATGCAAGTTGGAACACCGATCCCGATGACTCTAAGTCACGATGCAGGTACGTGTTTATATTGAATGGTGCTGCAGTAGCCGGGCAAGCTCGGCAAAGTGCACGGTGGCGAAGTCTTCAACGTAATCGAGTACATAGCGGCTTCAGAGGCTTCATCAGAAGCGGTATGGATGAAGAGGTACATTGTAGAGCTCGGTGTGGTTCCTAGTGCATTGGACCCACTAGTCATATACTGTGACAACATGGGTGCCATCGCCAATGCACAAGAACCAAGGTCACACAAGAGGCTGAAGCATATCAAGCTGCGTTACCACTCGATTCGCGAGTACATCGAAGATGGAGAAGTAAAGATTTGCAAAGTACACACTGATCTGAATGTAGCAGATCCGTTGACTAAAGCTCTCCCTAGGGCAAATCATGACCAACACCAGAATGCCATGGGTGTTAGGTATATTACAATGTAATCTAGATTATTGACTCTAGTGCAAGTGGGATACTGAAGGAGATATGCCCAAGAGGCAATAATAAAAGTGGTTATTATATATCTTTATGTTTATGATAAATGTTTATATACCATGCTATAATTGTATTAACCGAAACATTGATACATGTGTGATATGTAAACAACAAAGAGTCCCTAGTATGCCTCTTAACTAGCTTGTTGATTAATGGATGATTAGTTTCATAATCATGAACATTGGATGTTATTAATAACAAGGTTATATCATTGTATGAATGATGTAATGGACACACCCAATTAAGCGTAGCATAAGATCACGTCATTAAGTTATTTGCTATAAGCTTTCGATACATAGTTACCTAGTCCTTATGACCATGAGATCATGTAAATCACTTATACCGGAAAGGTACTTTGATTACATCAAACGCCACTGCGTAAATGGGTGGTTATAAAGGTGGGATTAAGTATCCAGAAAGTATGAGTTGAGGCATATGGATCAACAGTGGGATTTGTCCATCCCAATGACGGATAGATATACTCTGGGCCCTCTCGGTGGAATATCGTCTAATGTCTTGCAAGCATATGAATAAGTTCATAAGAGACCACATACCACGGTACGAGTAAAGAGTACTTGTCAGGAGACGAGGTTGAACAAGGTATAGAGTGATACCGATGATCAAACCTCGGACAAGTAAAATATCGCGTGACAAAGGGAACTGGTATCGTATGTGAATGGTTCATTCGATCACTAAAGTCATCGTTGAATATGTGGGAGCCATTATGGATCTCCAGATCCCGCTATTGGTTATTGGTCGGAGAGAGTACTCAACCATGTCCGCATAGTTCATGAACCGTAGGGTGACACACTTAAGGTTTGATGTTGAAATGGTAGAACTTGAATATGGAATGGAGTTCGAAGATTTGTTCGAAGTCCCGGATGGGATCCCGGACATAACGAGGAGTTCCGAAATGGTCCGGAGAATAAGATTCATATATAGGAAGTCATTTTATAAGATTTAAAATGATCCGGAAGGTTCTATGGAAGGTTCTAGAAGGTTCTAGAAAAGTCCGGAAGAAACCACTTTTGAAGGCGGAGTCCCAAAGGGACTCCACCACCATGGCCGGCCAACCCTAAGGGGGAGGAGTCCCAAGTGGACTCCCCTAAAGGGGCCGGCCACCCCCTCCCAAGGGAATGTGGGAATCCCACCTCTAGTGGGAGTCCTAGCTTGGGTAGGTTTCATGTGATATGGAAGGTTTTGGTTTGGGGTCTTATTCGAAGACTTGTAGACCAACTCTTGGGTGTTCCACCTATATAATGAGGGCCAAGGGGAGGGGGCCGGCCACCCCAAGACCACAAGGTGGCCGTACCCCCTAGTGGCCGGCGCCCCCCTCTCCCAAACCCTAGCGGTCCTCTCTCCTCCACCACATCCCGCACGCTTAGCGAAGCTCCGCCGGGTTTCTCCACCACCACCGACACCACGTCATCGTGCTGCCGGATTCAAGAGGAGCTACTACTTCCGCTGCCCGCTGGAACGGGAAGGTGGACGTCGTCTTCATCAACAACCGAACGTGTGACCGAGTACGGAGGTGCTGCCCGTTCGTGGCGCCGTGATCAAGATCTTCTACGCGCTTTTGCAAGCGGCAAGTGAACGTCTACCGCAGCAACAAGAGCCTCATCTTGTATGCTTTGGAATCTCTTCAAGGGTGAGACTCGATAATCCCCTCGTTGCTACCGTTTTCTAGATTGCATCTTGGCTTGGATTGCGTGTTCGCGGTAGGAAATTTTTTGTTTTCTGTGCAACGAATCCCTACACAGTATTGCATGTACCATCTAAATAAATTTGGAAGAACTTTATAATTCCGACACGATGTACTACATGGACATAGTTTAGGGACTAGATGTGCAAACAACAGATGAATTTATAGATGCAGTTCACCAAATAAATTTTAAAATATTAAATATTAGACTCATTTCGAAGAGTTCGTCGCGAGGAAGTCCAATATGGAAACAAAAACCCATTTGCATTTGATGCGCGAAAGTTGTACTTGTTTTTGAATTAGTAGTGCATTTGGAGAAGAGAATCTTCTCATATGAGTGGGCACATGTGTGCGTCCCACCGGTTGGCATCCCTATGTCATGCAATGGTGGAGATATCAACTTGGCCCCATATCCACTGCACCGGTGCATTTTCGGAGAAGAAAGCCCTCTTGTTTCAAGGAGATTTCAGGCATCGTTACTTTCAAGGTTGTGTGGGTCCACAAGACAACGTCAAAAGGACCGTACATGACCTCTAAATTCTTGTATGTAAACAAGCTTACACTTTAGAATAGTTAGACAATCTAGGTTCACAAGGAAGTACCTAATGCATTACATGTACTGTAGTTACACATGTTGACATGTGTCATTAGTCATTTGTTCCGCCGTATAAAGGGATAACAAGATTGTTGTAATAGTTAGATTCCATTTTTAAAAATCAGTGTATTGTGTTGTAAGGATGTTGCAGTTTTGCTTGCCGGCTTGTAATTTGTCTCCTTCTGAGTAAGTGCTGTAATATTGTTACATTGGTTGAACTCTAGTACCTCCATTGCTGTTGACAATTGGCAGTGGCAACCGATATTATCGTTGCATATGAAATTGGCTGTTCAGTGGTATATATGTCAGGACTTCAATTCTTCTTTACTTTCTGCAAAACTTTTCTTTGAGAATATGTCTGTTGCTATTTTGTTCTGAACTGCCCAAATCTGGTGTTCCTTTCAGATATATACCTCAGCGTG
The DNA here is from genome assembly GCF_019359855.2 of Lolium perenne. NCBI lineage: Eukaryota > Viridiplantae > Streptophyta > Magnoliopsida > Poales > Poaceae > Lolium > Lolium perenne. The sequence continues at coordinate 185,379,053 of NC_067245.2, forward strand.
GCATTTTGTGCAAGACACTTCCAAAGAGCACAAAGGCTGTCATATTCTAGCAAGAATTGTGATTTCGATTGTGCATGCTCGTGCAAAATCTGGTATTGCTGGAGACATGTCAATATGTGCATCTATTGTTGCCAATATGCTTTATATATGGACCAGCAGTCCAACTCATCACAAAGAGATGGAACATGTCTCTGTTCATGCTTCCTAAAATCATCGTCTACACTGTCTGGTAGTGCATGATTAACTCAGATATATCATCTTACGTACTGTACGTGAATGAATGCCGGTATCTGGTCTTGATGAAGCAGTAAGGAAGTAAGTATTAAAGATCCACCCCATGGTAAGTTGTTACACGCAGCTTGCACTGTGACTGATGTTTTGATGTCAAGTGCAGGTTGCAGCGTCAGTCACGAGTTTTGCATGCTCAAGTGTAGTGTTGCTGCTGAACTTGCAGGCAGGCAGAATATCCTGGAGAAGCGAAGCTCCTACCTGATCCAGCTGAAATCTTCAATTGGCACACTATTCTGATGATAGCCAAAAGTTTCCAGATGATGATAAGCAGCCCAGCTGTAATTCCTTTTTACGGTTTTGGTCGTCGGACTCGTCATGTTCTTCGGAGAAACTGCATATTCACACATCGGCCGATATAGCCCCCCTGGTATCTTATGTCTCGGCACATATATTTTTTTGATAAAGGGAATATATTAATATCGAGAGATACCAATTACACCCAGCATCTGCAACAACGCACCACCCTAATGGCACTACGGATGCACACAGCCAAAAAAAAAGGAAAAGAAAACTAAGAAACAAAAGTCCCGCTACAGTATCACGGACCTAACAACAGCAATACATCCACCACCATGACAACACCTGAATTGCAGACTCTCCAAAAAACGACGCCTCCAAGAAGGGAACAGTGCTCCAACACCGTCGTCGCCCGATCAAAGATCTTAGGTTTTCACCCTGAAGATAGTCCCCACTCTCAAAACAATGCCTCCACCAAGGTCACCGCTGCACAACCAAGTTAAGGCCAGACCTTGGGTTTCACCTGAAAGGTAGGACTGCGCTTCACATGTGTTGTCGCCCCCACTTTCATACCGCTCGTGAAGCCCGGACACCAAGCAAGCCCCTCAACAAATGGAGACTTGAACCTCCCTTAGCTAGTCCTCCCCTCCGGCCTTCATGAAATTCTCTTCTTCCGACTTTCATCATGGATCCATAGTCACTTGATGTCAACACAGAAAAAGAGCTTCGCGCCGCTCCCTCCAGAACCAAACGGTCGGAATAAACGCATGGGTGCGCACGACCGAATACCTCCGATCCAACAAACTCCAGGCAAAGCACTGTTACATTCGCCGGCGGAGCCTTCCGGAACTCAACCCTCCGGCTAGATCACGAGTCCAGGCCTCCGGTAGGTCCTCCTCTTCACGCAAGAGAGGCCCTAGGACCGCCGCCTTTATTCAGGCCGGACTCCCACGTCGGCGACCATCCCAGTGGCCAACCCAACCCCTCCACCGGCGACACCATCGCCGGCTTCCATGCACCTCCATCTCACCGCCGGATGGCGATGATAGATCAAAAATCCACCACCACCAACCGCAGGCCGACCCTCTCCGGCGAAGAAGAGGCCACCTCCTCCGTCAAACCCAAGGCTGCTGCCCCGGCGCCTCGTGTCGCGGAAGATGCCCGAGATCGCCTCCACGCACCAACGAGAGGCGGGGGTGGATGGCATGGCGCAGACCGAGGGTCTGGCCGCCGCCCACCACCAACCCCTGCCGGAGTGCTACGGGAAGCCGACGAGAAGAGGGAGACCACATCGCCGCCCATCCCACCTGCGTCGACCGGTCCGCCAGGGGACAGCCGACGGGAGGAGGGCCGCCGCCGCCGTCGCTCATCCGCGTCTGCTCCGCCAAGCATCGAGGAGGTGGGGATCCGGCCGCCGATCTCCACGCGGCGACGAGGAAGGGCCCCCGCCGCCGCCACGCCCCGAGGGACTTTGCCCCGGCGGCGGCGGCGGAGGGTTGGGGGCGGAGGGTTAGGGTTGGGGGCGTTGTTTTGCTCCTGGCCATGTCTCGGCACATATATAACTCCTGTATATAATGATTCTTAGGATGATGCCCACACTGTAGCTGCAATCAAATGACTTAAATGAAACATCAATTAATTTATTTCTGCTATTCTCATGGTTAACTTGTGACTTGAGACTTGAGAGCATGACAAGGATGGACCACCATCATGAAGATGTACAGGTATCAACAAGCAAATCACTTTCAGAGATAAGGGCATGTACAGAACACCTGTAGATTTGCCTTGGCCTGCGTGCTCATGACTCGGGAGGTTAAATTGTGCCCATCATCCCATGCACCACGTGAGAGCCTTTTTCTCCCCCTTTTCCCTTTCCATACCAATCTTGCTTTCTGGTCTCATGGGGTTCACAGTAGCATTGCCAAGCATCTTTCCTTGCTTTTCTGTTTTTCTTTTCTTTTCTTGAACACGTAGTAAATGGGATGATTCGTTTCATACATAATGCGGTAGATTATTTTCTCAACTCTCTATTTTTTTTTGAGGGCAGTCAACCCTCTAATAGATACAATATTGTTTTGTCAGTTGATCCAGCGATGAAGCAAAGGGGAAGACATGCCGTTGCATGGTTTTACTACACTGAGAAGCGAAATCATCCAGGTTTGAAGTATCCACAAAATAATCAAGTAATTTCAACTATAGAACTGCACCCACTGGCCACTGATCTTGATTCCACCAATGATTAAACAAATCTCTGGATGTTGAGTGTTCCAAATCTCCTGTTCTAACGGTATTGCTTCAATCTCGATGCATCCATCTTAATGATCTCAAATGTTAATTTAGAAGAGAGATGGCTTCCAATTTGTTGGCTTCCATGTGCGCTGTTGCTTTTGCTTCAGGATTGCAGCAGCAGCACTCTTGATGCATTACATATTAAACACCTATATAATGAGAGGCCATGCTGTTTATTTTTGACCGGTCTCACGCACACCCCAAGATTTGCTTGCATACTTGTTGGTTAGTTTGTTCATGGAATCAATCAACGGGTAAGGAGACCTGACCTACCATGCACAACACTCTGCTGCTGATCTGGTCTTCATAGGGCTCACATGGGTGCTGGTGCATGTGGCTCTGGGTGGGGAACCTTCTCATGCACGCACAGAAAGGAAAAAACTACGGGAGCATCATATGCCAGCTAGCTTGTGCAGCTAGGTCTTTTGTTTCTTTGAACATGCTTGGTTGGAGCCTCTCTTGTCCTTGATAACTTTGCTCTCCCTAATTGCTATTGCTACTGCCATACCCATACCAACCTTTTTCCCCCATGTGGTTGTCTCGATGCAGTTGCAATCCTCCTTGTCTTTTTTCTTCTTCTCTCATCAGGTCATGTCCAAATCTAATTCGTAATCATCTCCCTTCCTACATGTACTTTCTTCCCTCTGATTAGTGACTATACACCATTACATCTGCACCTTTTTCATGGTAATAATTTCTGGCGCCGTGGTGGATAAGGCAAAGATCATGGTGAGGTCAATGTACTGCGCATTCTAGCTTTAACAAGGAAACAATCAAATGAATGACACATCAATACATCACGATTCACGCACAGAAAAGCAAAGAAAAGGTAAAGATGGAGACAAGGATCAGATCTTGCCCAACCACCCAGAGAATTTCGTGGCTCGTTAGTTTTACTATACATGCTTATGCTTACCTGAACAAGTCCGACCTCTTTCATTATCAGATTTCCCGTACTAACTGTTCCAGCTGTTGCAGCTCACTAAACAACTGCAGGCTGGTGATTGTTGAGTGTGTCTGATCAGGACGCTCAAGTGTTTGGTGCAAGGAGAAGCTGCTACATTACACAAAGGTGTGTTAATCTGTTAAGTGTAGGACATTAATTAGCCACCACCACAACTCGCAGAACGTTTCTTAATTTCGTACTGTTAATGAATATATAGCACAACAGTAATTCCGATTGCAAACCGTATTATGAAATTTATCAGTTAGCGGGTAAAGGGGTCCTTTGTGCAATTGATGAAGATGGATGAGGTATCCCTTTCAGCTCTCCATTCGGAAGATCAATGATTTAAATATTTCGAAGATTGTAGTCTTAGACTGAATAACACTAGTATCAGTGACCACTCCTAATTATTATTATATTATTGCACAGAACAGTTCCGGAAAAGTTAGTCTGCCTCTTTCAGATCATCATCAGATATACTGTCGACATAAGCGTCAACTATATGTATTTGTGCTATGTTCCTTTCACCCCTCACCTAACAGCACAATTAACCAGTGGCCCGGAAGCTTGATTGCCATCAAAACCTAATAAATATTGTAACTGTAAACGGCACCAGGCAGTTAGTTACAAGCTACACATACATGCGGTAGGTGCTTAAGGTCCCTTTTCTCTTGGTTTATGCTTACGGAAAAGCAAGCTTATGAAAACCGATGGAGATAAGCTAAGCTCCTAAAACTGTTGGCCCCTTTCCTTTGAGCTTATGTGGTTATCGCTCATGCGGTGTGTGATGTTATTCTTGATAAGTTAAGTGACATAGATAAGTGAAGCTACCATGTGTGTGCCACGTAGTAACATCAGGTGTCAACATATTATTCAGTACATGCCAAAATAAATAGTTTTAGTTAAAGCCATGAGCTGTAATAACTTTTGGATTTTTTTATTTTGCTACTTGTTATATCTGGATTCGTTTTAATAAAGAAAGCCGCATGCATCAATTGATGCAGAGGCTGGGGATACCCCATTTCGAAAAAAAAAGTAAAAAAATTACAATAGTAACTCCTCAAGCTACCAAACTTTTAGCAATCTCGACGGGCGGATGCGCGACGGCGATGCTAACCCTAGGAGGCGGCGTCGGCCTCCATTCTTGTGAGAAAAGAAGAGCACGGGACCGGGGGACTGGGCGTATGGGTAGACCAGGTTGGGCCAAATAGAAGAAAAAACAGACAAAGACATTTCAACCTGTCAGTTCTTCCATAATTTGATTGAAAAATAGGGGTATTGGTTGGTATTGATCTGGGATTACCGTTGAGTAGCCCAGGAGGCTGCCCACCGGGCGCTTCTCCAAGCCACAAAATTTGCATTATAAACCTAAATAGCGGGGGGGGGGATAGGGAAATACCAGGGTGTAGGTGCACCCGTTTTCTCTAATATTGAAAAAATGCTGTTCTGAACATTTCAAAAAAATTGAAATAAATATTTTCATCTACATATTCTGTTGATACTAACTTGTGTAAGTTTTCACGGAAAAATATACTTGTATGTAGCCTACACGAAAATGACAATGTCTAAATGGCATTATAATGATTGGTTGTGTATTGTTCACGGTAATAGAAAATCCCATTTTCACATTTATGTGTAGGTCACACATGGTTGTTTTTTATGCCAAAATCTGCACAAATAAGTATCAACATTGGATATACATGCGTGCATTTTTTTTAAAAAAAATCCTAAAACTTTAAAATAGCATTTTTTTTAAAATTTTCATTATAGGGTGCACGTGCATCCGGGTTCATATCCTCTGCGTCCAAGACATACACTTCTTTTAGGCCTATATGCGGTGGTGAACCTATAAGCCACTTGAGAAGACAAAAGAAGAGGCCTAAATCATTACTGGTGAGTGGATTTCCATGCTTATTAGCTTCTTCTGCTAGGTCAACTCTCAAGTCTCGACACAAATGTGGACCAAACGAGCCTGCTAGTCATCCACAGTTTTGCATATCTGAAAATGTTAACAATACATTTGTTGTACCATTACATGGGGCTTCCGGGCTTGGGTAATACTACTATCGTTCAGCCAAAAGTCCATGCCATCCATCCCATTATTTTCTCAGCTTGCTGCAACTTGCTCAATAGTCTGAACCAAATAAAGAAGAACTGCAGATTAAAAATTAAAATAACTGCTCTGAACCTTCAACGGCAAAAGTGATGATGATATTGAATCAAAGGGTCAGAAGGAGAAAAAAAAGAGAGGTGCAGATCAAAAGAAGATAAGAAATGGTGTGGTACAGAGAATGGATCACTGCCCTCACTGCCCTCTGCAGTCTGCCCAGCATGGCATGCACTACACCTGCGTGCATGCTTCAACGCCAAGAAATTGGTGCTGGAGCTGGTCTTCTTCTCCACCTCACGGATCCACACCATGAATGCACTGTTGTTAGTTGGCCCTGCACTCCCCTTTTAATGCATCCTTGACCAAACAATGGAACAGTGCAGTTAAACATACTATGAGGCAGATGATTTGCAGCCCTAATTACAGCGCACACAACTACTACTAGCTAACGGTTGCAAGAACAGACTGTCAGATTTTATCATCGTCTTCTTCGTCACCAACCAGTTTGGTTTGGAGACCACGGAGAGAAGCTTTTACCGATGCCAACAAACCCTTCACGTTCTCCACGACGTTGTTTTACACACTTGCAAGATGAGAAACTGATGTTGACTCTCTATCTCTCTAGATCACACGCACAGGGACAACCATGTGTCATGGTGGGTAGGGCCAGGAGGACCTTGGAGGTGCACATGGGGTGCCTAGAAAGAGAACAAGGCAACAACACATCTCCTAATAGTTAGTTAGGTAGTTGGTTATGCACACACTGCTCTGCTTGGAATGCCAGGTCCCAGTACCCAAGTATACATTGTCAGTCCTCTTTTCCTGCATTTAGCAGGACACTAAATGTACTCACATTCTGGTAAAATGGATTAAAAGATACACTGGCACTGCCATTGCCTTCTTCTCTCGTCAAGCCCCTCCCTCCTTCCCCTCATCCTCACACGTCTTCCTTCCTTCCTCTAATAGCAACTCCACAGTCATAGAGGAGCTTACCACCATTCTTGGTGCTTTTGGAGCACCTTCTTGCATCCCCTCTATCAGATAGGCCACCTCATCTGCTACCTGGAGCTGCAGAGGCCAGAGGGCGAGGCTGGCCATGCCCCTCGTGCTGTCTGCTCGGAGTCACAGCTCACAAGATCTCCCCCTCCTCCTCTGGGCTGCTCCCCTAGAAGAAAAAGTGATGGTGTGCTGAGATGTTCTTGTTCTTGAGCTGCTAGCAGGGAGGACCTGCTAGTTCGGCGCTCCTCCTCCCTGCATTCTGGGGATTCCTCTCGACGTGCTTGGTGGAAGGAGGAGGCGGAGATGCCGGCCAAGTACCTGCATGCGTTGGGAGAAGAGAGGCGGCCGGAGCTGCACCGGCAGATCGGGTGCGTCACCGGGATCCTGCAGGCGTTCGACCGCCGCTACCCCATCGCCGCCCACCACCACAAGAGGCTTCTCCCACCAGGTCTCATCTTCTCCTCCCTACTGCCTACTGCTCCCGCTTTCTTTCTGGTCATTCGATTGTCTATGTGTTTGCATTTTCATGCGATTAGCTTACTGGACGCGCTATTCACAATTTCCCAACGTTTTCATGCCATTTAGAGCTCTACTTTTGGAAGATAGATCGGGGATTTGTGTGGTCTTAGCATGAATTAAGGTTGCTGATGCGCTCTGTTTTTTCGGTTTTCTTTCATCCTGCATTGAATCACTAGCTGCTGGTGCCAATTATGTGGATCTAGCTTTTTCCCTTAATTTTGGGAGCAGGCCAGCGAGATGCGGGGATTTAACATTTTTTATAATCTAGGGTGGAAGCACACGGAAGTTTACTCCTGAAAAATGAAATCTTCAATTGAGCACCAGCACTGATTAGCCGGAAATTGGTCCCTGACGGCCGACAAAATAAGTCACTTTTTAGAATAAGTCACTTCTGTCATGCAGACAGATTTGAACCGTACTAGTACTATGGATAAAAAATCTATCTGTTAAATGTTGACAACACTGAGAATGACTCATTAAATTTAAAGAAGACTCTTTCTATAGAAAAAGTTTATATTTGGACAACAATGACACTGACATTTTGTTTCTCTTCTTTGGTGACTGTTTCTAGAACGAAAAATAAATAAATTTGGACAACACTGACACTTCATTTTGTTTTGTTTCTCTTCTTTTTTTATAACACAACAAGATTGATTATTTCTCTTGCTTTGCTACATGTATTTTTGGCTATAAGAGTTAATGTGTTTTCATTTTTCATTTTGCGCATTATATATTTTTAGGCTGACTCACCACTGACAATTATTTCTCTTACTAAAACAGGCAATGCACTGTCAAGCAGCCCGAGCGTCGGAGAAGAACGCACAAGATACGGGCCCCAGATTGTTCTTGTAAGTCTTACTAGTTATGTATACACTTCAGGACTTCAGGACTTCAGGTTCAGTAGGCATGCATGTATTGGCTTTCACAATCTGACTGATTTGCTTCGATCTGCATTCAGGACAAGAACTTGAGTAGAAGCTGGATTGAGAATCAAAGAGCGTCATCCACAGTGGAGTTATCACAGACCTCTTATTCATCCTCCTCATGTTCGTCATTCTCCTCCCTTGATGGCAACAGGTCAACACAACAGGACTTATCATCCACTGATCGAATGCTATTTCCGGAGAAACCATTCAAGTCCTCACCGAGGCTCAAGAGCTCTCCTGACAGTGACTATGGGCCAGATTACTACCCAGATGGTACCCTCATCGAGCCCTCCGACATGTCCTCGGCTCAATCAAGCCACCGGACTCTTGGTATAAGAAATCTTGTAAAGGATTCAATTTATAAAGATACTCATGATTTGTCGATCAGAATTTCCAGCAAAGAAGCGGTGAATGATCACAGATACAACTATGGAGATTCAGCTACACGCTTTGTTGAGCCCCCTAGCAGTTGTAATCAAGGAAAGAGCAAGGGAACCATGGACGTTAATGAGTCACTCAGAGTGTTAGCCAAGCTCAGGGAGTCCTCTTGGAATCCATCTGAATCTAGCCAGCAGCAAAGGCTGTCTTATGATGCTCCTCGGTTCTCGTATGATGGGAGGGAATCAACATCAAAACTTAGGGAGATGCCAAGATTGTCGTTGGACATCAAGGAAGGCCCTCTTAGGACCTGTGAAATGGACATGCGGCCAAAGGAAAGCATGAATGCTGAAGAAAGGACCATCAGTTCTGATAAAGAAGTCAATGCAGAGATCCAGCAAGAACAACCAGCCTGTAAGCGTCTCCCGAGTGTTGTTGCAAAACTCATGGGATTGGAAGAGCTACCTGAGCGCAACGATAGCAAGGCAACGACATCACAGGCATCCATATCAGTTCAAGAGAGGAAGCAAGAACCCATACTGATCCCCTTGAGCCTATCCTCGCATAATGAGCCTGCTCGTCGGCAACAAAGGATTCTGGATGCAACGATCAGGAATGTCCCTAACTCTAAGTTCCCAGCTGAATCTGCGCCGTGGAAACAGCAAGAAAGGATTGTGCTACCTAGAAAGTTGCCAAAGGGGTCCAAGGGAGCTCATGGAAAAGAGCAACCTGCTGCATCAGTTTACAGTGAGATAGAGAAACGGCTGAATGACCTTGATTTTCAGCACTCCAACAAGGACCTCAGGGCACTTAAGCAGATCCTGGACTCGATGCAAGCAAAAGGATTGTTGCAGAGCAAGAGGCGCGAGGAAGCATCTATGCTGAACTTATATGATGAAAACTACAATAGCCAAGCGGTAACTGATGTTAACCATAGACTGAATACTAACCCAAATCCCAATCAGATGTCTCAAGAGGCCTCATCACCATCAGTGGAAGAAGAGAGCGTTGCAGAAAGATTCTTTAAATCACCTATTGTGATCATGAAGCCTGCAAAATCTGCAGACTTGGGTGATGAAGATTCTTCTGTTGTTCCACTAGGGGGCTTATCCGATTTAACGCAGCCGCGGACAGTCAATAGCACTGATAAAAAGAAAATCTCGCGGATCAATAGGGCAACTATTGGGCAACATCCGAAATCTAGTCCAAGGGTGCCTGCTTCTCAGCCCCTTGTTTCTCCTGATGGAAAAGCGAATGGAAGGAACGAAATGATGACCAGGAGACAGAAGTCTAGTGCACAGTTGATGACTGAGAGCTCATCAAGAAAACAGCAGGCGCCAAGAGACAATAATGGAAGCTTTTCCAAGCATAAAAACTCCAGTAGCACCAGATTACCACAGAAAAAGCTCGAAGTGGAGCGGAGGGCTAGACCCCCAATTCCTTATATGGAGTCTAACAAGAACCAAAGGCAATCTGCAGATAGGAGTCACTTGGATACAGTATCACCTAGAAGCAAAATTAGAAGAAAACTTGCTCAAGGTGAAGATGGCCATCAAAATGGTGCAAAGAGCAGGGCAAGGAGCCTGAACCAGCCAGGCGATGATATGTCTACAAAGTCGGAAGGAAGTATGAGTGTAATATCAGAGCTGGACATTGAAGTAACAAGTGCTGACAGATCCGCAGAAGCTAATGCTTTGAGCTTCCAGCGAGGCAATCAAACTCCACCAGGAAGGAATCCACAAAAAGTGGTAAGCCATTCGTTCTTCCAGATAGTTTTTTTATTCAAAGGGAAGAAAAGGTGTATATTGCAAAGCTATATTAATGTGAAATAATATTATAATCCTTAATTCACCTTCACAAAACCACAAGAATGTAAAATGAACTACATGGTGAAGACCCTAGGTGGGATTAATACTGAAGACTTAAAATCTTACTAATGTGCCATGCCACTTTTCTAATTATTATTCTGTCCATTTGTTAATCAGAAAACCTGTTACGATGCAAACAAGGACCTGTCATCTTTGGATCCTGCAGCAAGTATCCCTGAGCGGCCAAGTCCAGTTTCTGTTTTGGACTCTTCTTTTGACCAAGAGAATTCCTTCTGTACCAGCAAGACCACAAATTCACCCAATGTTGGTAAGATCAGCTATTTTGCCAGCTCTGCTAACTTTGTTTCTTGATCATATTAACGGGAAATTGTGCTCCTTCGAAAAAAAGAACTCAAATAGAAGTTTATTAGAGATAGATGAAAAGAACTTACATGTTCTTAACTTTACTTGCTTCTTCGATACTTCAGTTTCCCTTGATCGGGTGATCTTGAATCTCCATGTGGTAGTTATTTTCATCTTTTGCACGGCATAGTGGCCTCTTTTGACCACAATGGCTACAGCCTGCAGATTAATAGTGCCGTGGCATACATAGACTGGTTGGTACCATCACTCAAGATTAATGCTTGCCCAATCATTGTAGAATCATCAATGAACCGCAAATACATTTGGTTGTTATCCAGCGCATGTTCACTCTAGCCAAACAAAAATGATAAAAGTAGTTTGTGGCATTGATGTGATGTTTTCTTCATCCTTTGTTGCAGATGATGAGTGGCATCCATCAGAAGAATCCCTGAAGCATTGCGGTCCAAAGCCAGCAAATCTCGCTGCTCAGCCCGGAAACAATAAGTTCGCGAACGTAGCGAGCCTTCTTCAGAAGCTCCAGCAATTGACTGTACACAAGGATGATGACGAGGCTCCTCCTGTCGATCACATTGCTTTCTTGTGCGAGGCACAAATTCCGGACCACCGTTACGTGTCTGAGATCCTGTTGGCCTCAGGACTTCTGATGAAAGACCTAAGTTCAGGCCTGTCGCAGATCCAGCTCCACGCTTCTGGCTACCCCGTCAACCCCGACCTGTTCCTCGTGCTCGAGCAACGGAAGTCAGGATGGATATCCAAACCCGACAGCGTCCATCAGAGCAGAAGGTCAGACGATCCCAAGAGAGCTCACCGGAAGCTCATGTTTGACGCTGTGAACAGTCTCCTACTTCAGAAGTATGAGAAGGAAACCTCTGCACATTCGACCAGCTCGCTCACCAGAGTGAGGGAGGTGTCCAGCGGTCAGCAGCTGGTGAAGGCCATTTGTTCAGAGATCGAGCACCTGAAGACGGAGAGATCACGGATGTGCCATGAAGACAGCAGCAGCGTGATACCTGATGCAGATATCTTGCACAGGCTGGAAGGGTGGACGACGAGCTTCGGCCGGCAGCAACTTCCTGGGATGGTGCTGGAGATTGAGAGGTCGATATTCAAGGAGCTTGTCGATGAGGTGGTGCGCGGCGAGTCCGCTGATGGCGCACAGGCAAAGGCCGGCAGGCGCGGCAGGAGGCGCCTCTTCACATGACTTTACGCCGGCAGTGGCAACAAACTGTTTGAAGATTTGGTTTGTCTGAATAGAGGAATGAGGTCTGTATAGGCTGGTTGTGTCTTGTGTGAGGTTTGAGCGAGCAGTGCAGAAACCTGAAGTAGGAGTGCATGTTTCGGACACCCACCTTATTATTCTCAATATTAACTTATATAAAGTCAGACAGCATTTCTCTCGAATTATATTGTCTCATGTATGTGCCTCTTCTGAATCTAAATAATCGCATGGATTTCCAAATCTAAAACAGGATATCTGAAAAGTTCCCCAACAAAGGGTTCCATGAGATGGGCTTGTCCTTGTTAGCACGCCACGTATATGAGCCTCGAAGCTCTGTAATTGCTAAATGATCTTGGGCTTCTTGAACCTTAGCAGGTCATCAAGTGGGCCTCTTGTTACACCACACACGACATATTAATGTAGGGCACCCGAAGGATCATGCACACATCAATAATTGCTTCACGAGATTCCTCACATGGGCAAGGGTAGACAGTGCGAGGAAGACGTGTCATCATCAGACAAGCCGCAGGAAACTGAAAATACAAATACAAAAAAGGCATAGTGTTTTTAAAATACAAATCATAAAGGTCAAAATAGAAAATCGACTAAGGAAACGAAGTCGGCACCTACCAAGAATTTTATAATAGAACTGGTCATGCTCATCCTTGTACCCAGCTATCTCTTATTGGCTGGTCTTGGCGGCGAGAACATGGTTTTCAGCATGCATGCTTACGTGCTTCTTCCAAGTTGGCCTTCATGGAGGCTAGCTCTTCACGCTGTTTGTTGAAGGCAATGTCGGCAGATTCCTCCATGGCTTTAATGTGCTCGGCATGCTCCTCCTTGTTGAGCTCAAGGTCCTTGAAAAGCTCTTGGTTTTTCTTGCGCAACACCTCCTCGGGCTCACCTGAGTCATACTTCTTCTTGAGCTCGTTGATTTGAAGGTCTTTGTCCTTTAGGATCTTCTTGAGAACTCGGATGTTGGTCCTCTACTCCTTAAGGGCACCCCAAAGATCCCGCGACTTAGAAATTAAAAGTACAACAAGTATTAGTCAAAATCGATAGGGCGAGGACTCCCACCCCCGGAGCTCTTGCACGCTTATTGAAGAAATGCTTGTCGTCCCTTTTCCGTATGGCGCCACAACCATGGCGGCAAATCGAGGACTTGCTTCGACGATTTCACCCACAACATAAATTCAATAGCCACATGGGACAACAACCTACAACTACACATATCTACAAGAGGAGGTCGGCCTCCCCTCCAACACACACACACACACAGTTCGTCCAGCGAGGCCGCCAGAATAGAGAGGAAGAGGAGCCAGGGCGGCCAAGAGAGCGAGAAGGTGGGAAATGAGCGGTTACCACTTTGGATCCCTTGTATCCAAACGAGTCTTAGGGGAAAAGGACTCTCCTTCTAGATGAAATTGCACATAACACTAGTGTTTGGTGTAGTTGTTGCATTGAACACATAAATCAAATCCCTTTTCCAGCTCACCCCATATTTCTGTCTAAAAGTTGCATCTAGCCCAAATAGAGAGATGTAGAGGCTTAATTTAAAGTGTATCTAACATGTTAACATGTATTATTATACTGTATACCGCAACTGTATGACAAATTAAAAAAAATTAAGAGCATGAAGGTAGAAAATATATAAAAATTATGTGAAAATACATCACAATATCTATACTATTATATTGGAGTTGGTCGTAGGTCATACAATGCGTTTGGTGAAGGAGATTCGGAGCATCCGGACCGTTCGATCTAATATCAGGTCTTCCTACGTATGACACATCACTTAAACGGATTCTCATTCAATTAGATATAATAGTATTTTCTTTATCTAATAAGGCAAGCCATTCAAACGCTAATCACGATAAGCGCCCCTCCCTTCCCGTGATAGCGATAATCAAGGTAATCAATACAAAGTAATAATTTCCTTCTCGAATGAGAGCTTTATACTTACCAAGAAATCAAATCTTTCCGTACTACGTCCTCCCTTCAGCATGGAAAGCCTAGAGACAGTGTGCTTATGGCCAGAATGCACAATTGGCACATGCTCTTGCTACCTGATGTCTACGCCCCCTCCTTTTCCTGTAGACAGTGTTGGGCCTCCAAGAGCAGAGGTTTGTAGAACAGCAGCAAGTTTCCCTTAAGTGGATCACCCAAGGTTTAGCGAACTCAGGGAGGAAGAGGTCAAAGATATCCCTCTCATGCAACCCTGCAACCACAAAGCAAGAAGTCTCTTGTGTCCCCAACACACCTAATAGGTGCACTAGTTCGGCGAAGAGACAGTGAAATACAGGTGGTATAAATAAGTAGTAGCAACGGCACCAGAAAAGTGCTTTGCCCAGGACAGTAAACAAGCAGTAGTAACGCAGCAGTAGTAACGCAGTAAAACAGTAAACAAGCAGCGATAGCAGTATTTAGGAACAAGGCCTAGGGATTAGACTTTCACTAGTGGACACTTTCAACTTTGATCACATAACAGAATAGATAAATGCATACTCTACACCCTCTTGTTGGATGATGAACACCACTAACAGTGTAGGATTACACGAACCCTCAATGCCGGAGTTAACAAGCTCCACAATATTCGATGTTCATATTTAAATAACCTTAGAGTGCACGACAGATCAACACAACTAAACCAAGTACTAACGTAGCATGCACACTGTCACCTTCACGCTACGAAAGGAGGCATAGATCACATCAATACCATCATAGCAATAGTTAACTTCATAATCTACAAGAGATCACAATCATAGCCTACGCCAAGTACTAACACGGATGCACACACTGTCACCATTACACCGTGCAGGAGGAATAAACTACTTTAATAACATCACTAGAGTAGCACATAGATAAATTGTGATACAAAACACATTGCAATCATAAAGAGATATAAATAAGCACTTCACTATGCCATTCATAACAGTGAATAAGTATTCTGTGAAATATAGCCTAAGAGACTCACACGGTGCACACACTGTCACCTTTACACACGTGGGACAAGGAGTCTCCGGAGATCACATAAGTAAAATTCACTTGACTAGCATAATGACATCTAGATTACAAGCATCATCATATGAATCTCAATCATGTAAGGCAGCTCATGAGATTATTGTATTGAAGTACATAGGAGAGAGATGAACCACATAGCTACCGGTACAGCCCCGAGCCTCGATGGAGAACTACTCCCTCCTCATGGGAGACAGCAGCGTTGATGGAGATGGCGGTGGTGTCGATGGAGGAGCCTTCCGGGGGCACTTCCCCGTCCCGGCGGCGTGCCGGAACAGAGACTCCTGTCCCCCAGATCTTGGCTTCGCGATGGCGGCGGCTCTGGAAGGTTTCTCGTACCGTGGCTTTTCCGTATCGAGGTTTTAGGTCGAGGGGGCTTAAATAGGCGAAGAGGCGGCGTCAGAAGGTCAACGAGGCGACGACACCATAAGGCGGCGCGGCCAGGGCCTGGGCCGCGCCGGCCTATCATCTGGGGCCCCTGTGGCCCCCCTCTGGCGACTCTCGGGTGTTCTGGATGCTTCCGGGGATTCTAAGATCTTCGGCGTTGATTTCGTCCGATTCCGAGAATATTTCCTTACTAGGATTTCTGAAACCAAAAACAGCAGAAAACAGGAACTGGCCCTTAAGCATCTCGTCAATAGGTTAGTTCCGGAAAACGCATAAATATGACATAAAATGTGCATATAACATGTAGATATCATCAATAATGTGGCATGGAACATAAGAAATTATCGATACGTCGGAGACGTATCAGCATCCCCAAGCTTAGTTTCTGCTCGTCCCGAGCAGGTAAACGATAAACAAAGATAATTTCTGGAGTGACATGCCATCATAACCTTGATCATACTATTGTAAGCATATGTAATGAATGCAGCGATCAAAACAATGGTAAATGACATGAGTAAACAAATGAATCATAAAGCAAAGACTTTTCATGAATAGTACTTTCAAGACTAGCATCAATAAGTCTTGCATAAGAGTTAACTCATAAAGCAATAATTCAAAGTAAAGGCATTGAAGCAACACAAAGGAAGATGAAGTTTCAGCAGTTGCTTTCAACTTATAACATGTATATCTCATGGATATTGTCAATGTAAAGTAATATAATAAGTGCAATATGCAAGTATGTAGGAATCAATGCACAGTTCACACAAGTGTTTGCTTCTTGAGGTGGAGAGAGATAGGTGAACTGACTCAACATAAAAGTAAAAGAATGGTCCTTCAAAGAGGAAAGCATCGATTGTTATATTTGTGCTAGAGCTTTGGTTTTGAAAACAAGAAACAATTTTGTCAACGGTAGTAATAAAGCATATGTATCATGTAGATTATATCTTACAAGTTGCAAGCCTCATGCATAGTATACTAACAGTGCCCGCACCTTGTCCTAATTAGTTTGGACTACCGGGATTATCGCAATGCACATGTTTTAACCAAGTGTCACAAAGGGATACCTCTATGCCACCTGTACAAAGGTCTAAGGAGAAAGCTCGCATCGGATTTCTCGCTATTGATTATTCTCAACTTAGACATCCATACCGGGACAACATAGACAACAGATAATGGACTCCTCTTTTATGCATAAGCATGTAGCAACAATTAATTTTCTCATATGAGATTGAGGATATATGTCCAAAACTGAAACTTCCACCATGGATCATGGCTTTAGTTAGCGGCCCAATGTTCTTCTCTAACAATATGCACGCTCTAACCATAAGGTGGTAGATCGCCCTTACTTCAGACAAGACGAACATGCATAGCAACTCACATGATATTCAACAAAGAGTAGTTGATGGCGTCCCCAGGAACATGGTTATCGCACAACAAGCAACTTAATAAGAGATAAAGTGCATAAGTACATATTCAATACCACAATAGTTTTTAAGCTATTTGTCCCATGAGCTATATATTGTAAAGGTAAAGGATAGAAATTTAAAGGTAGCACTCAAGCAATTTACTTTGGAATGGCGGAGAAATACCATGTAGTAGGTAGGTATGGTGGACACAAGTGGCATAGTGGCTGGCTCAAGGATTTTGGATGCATGAGAAGTATTCCCTCTCGATACAAGGCTTAGGCTAGCAAGGTTATTTGAAACAAACACAAGGATGAACCGGTGCAGCAAAACTCACATAAAAGACATATTGTAAACATTATAAGACTCTACACCGTCTTCCTTGTTGTTCAAACTCAATACTAGAAATTATCTAGACCTTAGAGAGACCAATTATGCAAACCAAATTTTAGCATGCTCTATGTATTTCTTCATTAATAGGTGCAAAGTATATGATGCAAGAGCTTAAACATGAGCACAACAACTGCCAAGTATCACATTATCCAAGACATTATAGCAATTACTACATGTAGCATTTCCCGTTTCCAACCATATAACAATTAACGAAGCAGTTTCAACCTTCGCCATGAAAATTAAAAGCTAAGAACACATGTGTTCATACGAACCAGCGGAGCGTGTCTCTCTCCCACACAAGCATTCATTCAAACAAAAACAAAAACAAAAACAAACAGACGCTCCAAGTAAAGTACATAAGATGTGACCGAATAAAAATATAGTTTCAAGAGAAGGAACCTGATAATTTGTCGATGAAGAAGGGGATGCCTTGGGCATCCCCAAGCTTAGATGCTTGAGTCTTCTTGAAATATGCAGGGATGAACCACTGGGGCATCCCCAAGCTTAGAGCTTTCACTCTTCTTGATCATATTGTATCATCCTTCTCTCTTGACCCTTGAAAACTTCCTCCACACCAAAATTGAAACAAACTCATTAGAGGGTTAGTGCATAATCAAAAACTTACATGTTCAGAGGTGACACATTCATTCTTAACACTTCTGGACATTGCCCAAAGCTACTGAAAGTTAATGGAACAAAGAAATCCATCCCACATAGCAAAAGAAGCAATGCGAAATAAAAGGTAGAATCTGTCAAAACAGAAAAGTCCGTAAAGACGAATTTTATTGAGGCACCAGACTTGCTCAAATGAAAATGCTAAAATTGAATGAAAGTTGCGTACATATCTGAGGATCACTCAAGTAAATTGGCATAATTTTCTGAGTTACCTACAGAGAATTTTGCCCAGATTCGTGACAGCAAAGAAATATGTTTCTGCGCAGTAATCCAAATCTAGTATGAACCTTACTATCAAAGACTTTACTTGGCACAACAATGCAATAAAATAAGATAAGGAGAGGTTGCTACAGTAGTAACAACTTGCAAGACACAAATATAAAACAAAATTGCTGTAGCAAAATAAACACATGGGTTATCTCCTAAGAAGTTCTTTCTTTATAGCCATTAAGATGGGCTCAGCAGTTTTAATGATGCACTCGCAAGAAATAGTATTTGAAGCAAAAGAGAGCATCAAGAAGCAAGTATGAAACAAATTTAAGCCTAACATGCTTCCTATGCAAAGGAATCTTGTAAATAAACAAGTTCATGAAGAGCAAAGTGACAAGATCAGGAAGATAAAACAAGTGTAGTTTCAAAAATTTCAGCACATAGAGAGGTGTTTTAGTAACATGAAAATTTCTACAACCATATTTTCCTCTCTCATAATAATTTCCAGTAGCATCATGAGCAAACTCAACAATGTAACTATCACATAAAGCATTCTTATCATGAGTCTCATGCATAAAATTATTACTCTCCACATAAGCATAGTCAATTTTATTAGTAATAGTGGGAGCAAATTCAACAAAGTAGCTATCATCAAATATAGGAGGCATATTGTAATCATAATCAAATTTATCCTCCATAACAGGTGGCACCAAAAGACTACTATAATTATAATCATCATAAATAGGAGGCAAAGTATCATCAAAGTAAATTTTCTCCTCAATGCTTGGGGGACTAAAAAGATCATGCTCATCAAAGCCAGCTTCCCCAAGCTTAGAATTTTCCATAGAATTAGCAACAATAGTGTTCAAAGCATTCATATTAATAACATTCCCATTAGCATGCATATAAAGTTCCATGGGTTTTTTAATTCTCTCTTCAAACACATCATGTCCTAATTCAAGATAAAGCTCATAAAGATCTCTCATTTTTTTGTTGTTTTCCATTATGCCTAACTAGTGTAAACAAGAAACAAAAAGTTGCAATTGCAGGATCTAAAGGAAATAGCTTCGAGCACAAATACAATGGCGCCAGAAAAGTACTTAACCTGGAACCGAAGTATGAGTGCCTTTTACCTTTCCTCCCCGGCAACAGCGCCAGAAAAGTGCTTGATGTCTACGCCCCCTCCTTTTCCTGTAGACAATGTTGGGCCTCCAAGAGCAGAGGTTTGTAGAACAGCAGCAAGTTTCCCTTAAGTGGATCACCCAAGGTTTATCGAACTCAGGGAGGAAGAGGTCAAAGATATCCCTCTCATGCAACCCTGCAACCACAAAGCAAGAAGTCTCTTGTGTCCCCAACACACCTAATAGGTGCACTAGTTTGGCGAAGAGATAGTGAAATACAGGTGGTATAAATAAGTAGTAGCAACGGCACCAGAAAAGTGCTTTGCCCAGGACAGTAAACAAGCAGTAGTAACGCAGCAATAGTAACGCAGTAAAACAGTAAACAAGCAGCGATAGCAGTATTTAGGAACAAGGCCTAGGGATTAGACTTTCACTAGTGGATACTCTCAACTTTGATCACATAACAAAATAGATAAATGCATACTCTACACCCTCTTGTTGGATGATGAACACCACTAACAGTGTAGGATTACACGAACCCTCAATGCCGGAGTTAACAAGCTCCACAATATTCGATGTTCATATTTAAATAACCTTAGAGTGCACGACAGATCAACACAACTAAACCAAGTACTAATGTAGCATGCACACTGTCACCTTCACGCTACGAAAGAAGGCATAGATCACATCAATACCATCATAGCAATAGTTAACTTCATAATCTATAAGAGATCACAATCATAGGCTACGCCAAGTACTAACACGGATGCACACACTGTCACCATTACACCGTGCAGGAGGAATAAACTACTTTAATAACATCACTAGAGTAGCACATAGATAAATTATGATACAAAACACATTGCAATCATAAAGAGATATAAATAAGCACTTCACTATGCCATTCATAACAGTGAATAAGTATTCTGTGAAATATAGCCTAAGAGACCCACACGGTGCACACACTGTCACCTTTACACACGTGGGACAAGGAGTCTCCGGAGATCACATAAGTAAAATTCACTTGACTAGCATAATGACATCTAGATTACAAGCATCATCATATGAATCTCAATCATGTAAGGCAGCTCATGAGATTATTGTATTGAAGTACATAGGAGAGAGATGAACCACATAGCTACCGGTACAGCCCCGAGCCTAGATGGAGAACTACTCCCTCCTCATGGGAGACAGCAGCATTGATGGAGATGGCGGTGGTGTCGATGGAGGAGCCTTCCGGGGGCACTTCCCCGTCCCGGCGGCGTGCCGGAACAGAGACTCCTGTCCCCCAGATCTTGGCTTCGCGATGGCGGCGGCTCTGGAAGGTTTCTCGTACCGTGGCTTTTCCGTATCGAGGTTTTAGGTCGAGGGGGCTTAAATAGGCGAAGAGGCGGCTTCAGAAGGTCAACGAGGCGACGACACCATAAGGCGGTGCGGCCAGGGCCTGGGCCGTGCCGGCCTATCATCTGGGGCCCCTGTGGCCCCCCTCTGGCGACTCTCGGGTGTTCTGGATGCTTCCGGGGATTCTAAGATCTTCGGCGTTGATTTCGTCCGATTCCGAGAATATTTCCTTACTAGGATTTCTGAAACCAAAAACAGCAGAAAACAGGAACCGGCCCTTCGGCATCTCGTGAATAGGTTAGTTCCGGAAAACGCATAAATATGACATAAAATGTGCATATAACATGTAGATATCATCAATAATGTGGCATGGAACATAAGAAATTATCGATACGTCGGAGACGTATCACTACCTCGAGTCATGGTGGTTACCTAGCGCCGCTGCTGGCCACCGGCCGCAACTACGAGCACTAGCATCGGTTCATCCATCGAAAAAAAGGAAGACAGGGCGGGGTGATGAAAGCGAGAGCACCTAGGATTCCGCTGTGGCCGGCCGCCGCCTAGCACTACCACGTCAAGACCCCGCTGCTTCATATGACCACGTCACGCCAGCGAAGTCTCGCACCACCGCGTCCCGTGACACCCAAGTCGCCACCTAGGAACTGTACCTTCGGACCAGCACAGGTCATATGCTTCTCTCTACTCGTCCCTTGTTTTTTTTTTTAACTGTGGGGCAAAAGCTTTGCCCCAACCATTTATTAAGAAGGAAGTGCCCAGTTTATTAATGGAAGAAACCGGGAATATCACGGCCCTGTGTGGTGCGTTCCTGGCTAAATTCACCGGTAGGCATGCAGTCGGCCCTGTGTGGTGCGTTCCTGGCTAAATTCACCGGTAGGCATGCAGTCGATGGCATCGACGACTGCTCCAAATAGGACCATCATGAGGTGCTGCCTAGCGTTGTTGGCCACCAGGTGCAGCGCCACTGCGACATCCCCAAATACGACCGGCACACTCCTTCTCTCCCGCTTCCGACATCCGTGACCTTCCTGCCTGCGGCCCATCGGGCGTTGCCGAGCGTCGAGACAACCAGTCTGCAGGCGCTGGACTTTGGCATATCCCAGTCATATTAGCGCTCCGTGTTGGTTTTTTGTTTTCAAGGAAATAACTCCATGTTCCTTGATGCTGAGAGCAAGAAACACCATGAGAAAATAAAAGGACAAGTATTGTATGGTGAAGATGCATTCATTTTTGTAAGATCCTACAACTTTGTGGGAATACTTTTTTGTACCAAATCGACATTGTGATTCCTTTTCCATGTAGTATATAAGTGATTCATTATAGATTCATTTAGTTCCTCATTGCAGAATCATGTTATACTATATAGGCTAAATATTTCTTGATTTATTGATTTAGCTATTATATTGGTTAATCTATGTACCGTGAAACTATGGGCTTATCAACTTATCATGATGTCAGCACTGTTTGCTTAGTAACATAAATTTTTCAAAATTATGTGTATAATTTGGAGCTCTTATTTATCTCCGCATTTGATTATTACTAGAGAAAAAATATAGCTTATTTGAAAGATTCCCTATACGATGGGGTTTAAACATGATTAATCCCAACGAGTTTCTGCTCTTGCATTTTTTAATTTTGTATAGTTTTGTTGCTCTAGCAATTAAGCTTCAGGTGTAGCCACTAGCTTTGTTTGGAGCTCATCATCTTGGCTCGTGATTTTCTTGACATCTTGTTTGGTGCTTAAACTTCACTTATGTTTGCATTCTTGTAGGCAGAAGAACAATATGAAAATAGGTCGATGCTTTAAAAACATCGACCGTAGGCACCGACACAAAGCTTACTGCTCCGCTGACAGCTATGACAAAGCGAGAAAGGGTATGCAATTATCATAAAACTGTTTTATATAAATGTGGCATCCTTAACTTCATCTGGGTAAATTTTAAGCAGATTTTGTATCTCTTTTGAAAGATGTTTTAATTCAGCATAATTTAGAAGGTCTATCCATTTACTTCATGAAACCTTATAGATATTTAATTTGTGTGCAAAACCAAAACATATGTTTCTGAATGAATCATTTGGTTTAGTTGATCAGTAGTTCTAAGGTTTACCTGTATTATTAGGGGTATTCGAAGAAATATTTTGTAGATGTCACTTATATGTGGGTGTATGCAAGTTATAATTTTTAACAAGAAATAAAGTACTCTAATCTAAGTTCATGCTCATTTGGCTTCGCTCCAACCTTCGTTGTGTCTCCCATTGTTACAAAGGACGGTGACCGCGAACTGGCACAACAAACTACTCTACGTAATGCCTACAAGAAAATGTATAGGAAAAAAATATAAACTGGACCGTTGCAACTGATGGACACATTGCTATACTTTCAAGTTTTGGTATACCATAGATATGTTCTAGGAGATGCTCCGAGACTAATGCAGAGACAATCACACTGCCGGCTCTGGTTGTTGGTTGGCCAATATAAAAAATGATGACACGACTAAGAATTAGCCTAACAACGTGAGGCGGTATTATGTACATCGGTAGGCACATGAAGCCATCCCTCGATAAAACGATAGACACCCCACAGTCAACCCATAAAGTCAGGTGGTGCGACCTGGGTGAGAGAAGAGGGCAAGGAAGGCGGATGGAACCAGTCCACACTAACACGTGTACATCTGTCGGGGGGGCCTGATAGCCGACCATGTAAGTCGGAGGACGCCCTACCCAACCTCAATAGGGGAATAGTCCAGGAGCGGGAGAAAAAAATGTCTGGCACCACAACGCTAGGCAGCCCTATGGGTTGGACCTGCCCCTACACACGCAGTCCTAAGATGGCCATTTCCAGGCAGCCCTACCAGTTGGACCCGCCCCCTACACATGCATGAACCACAGCGCAAAGATGATCATAGTGCAAGGAGCAGAAGACCCTGCTCGTGAAAAATGTCATGCCAGAAAAATCGCCGAGTCTCCAAAATAATCATATGCTACATAAATTAATATTTAGGGTACGAGCAAAGTGGAAACTTCGTTAATATTATAGATGGTACAACTGTAGAGTTATTTATTTCTATAAACATGATGTATAATTGTAGATTTTAACCGAATTATAGTTTAATTAAATAGAATTTTATTATACTAGAATATTGCGTGGCTGTCTTCTTAAAAATAAATTAGACTCGTAGCAACGCATGGGCATTCAACTAGTTTGAGTAATATAACAACATGTATATCATACAGTGCATCACCACCAAACCATATTGAGCGTCCCATGGGAGTTAATAAGCTCCAATTAGTCTTAGGGCACTTCACAAAATAACAATCAAAGTGATTCTTAACACATACAAAATACGGAGTCTTCAGATTATGCAATCACTACATGGCTTACATCATCTCATACAAATTAGAGGACAAACTGCCTCATTCTTCTCCCTCGTGCATTTCTTCATTCCGCTGTTGCGCATCAGGCCAAGGTGTGAAGTAGACATACAACCTAGAGTTTGGGGAGTTGGGGTTATGCTGCCGATGCCAACCTCTACTTCCCGTCCCACAAATACTGCATTGAACAAAGAAGCATATTAAAACTCTAAAATCTGATAAATAACTAGTTGCAATTGGTGTGCATCCTAAACTTAAATTTTTTCTTCCAGCTTGCATGATTTGTTTCATCAAATTGCACACTTAAGAAACAATTCTTGCAACTGATATCATCACCTCAAAAAATTAAGATAGTCATTGCACTTATACGGGATCTGAACCCAAAATTAGGGAGCAACCTAGAGTTGTTCAGCCTATGGTAGCCAAACCCTAGCAAACAATGAATTGATAGAAAATTCTCGAATTGCAGAGTAATTACCCATTTAAGCTAATGAGTCTGTCGGAATTCGTCGTCGTCACCGTCGAAGCACCGCCAGCGGCGCCTCTTCCTTAGTCGTTGCCTCCTTCATCTCTGGGTGGCACCTGTTGGGTGGGGAAGGGAACGAGCGGGGCTCCTCATCCAACAACCTAAAAGCCGGTCGTCCACCGCCACCATGTCCGCCGCTGCCGCTGGGTCTCATCTCCTGCTCTAGTACCCACACGCCTAGCTCCGTTCGAGTTTCTAGTTTCGTTTTGGCGCGACCGTGTGCCATTTTCTCTGATTCTCGTATGGGTTAAAAAAATGGGCCATGCGACCGTGTATTTTACAAGAGCCATACAATATAAGATACAGGCCCTAAGCCCCTAAATGGCTAAATCCCTCTATTTAGGCTAGCTGCAACTTCTCTATCTCTACTACTTAAAAAGAAGGAACGTGTTCCCCCTTCTCTCCCTACTTTGGTCGTCCTTTGGTCGTCCTCCACGCGTCCATATGGGCCAGGCCCAACTAAAACTGCCATCGTCTCCTGCTCTATACTCCCATCAAGCCAGGATGCCTAAGGTTTCGGCGCCGCCACGACCGGCGTGGTCTCCCTCGGAGAAAATCCTGACGCCCCCTTCTTCGCGCCTTGGTGGAGGGGAACACGGTAGGGCGCCGCAAGGCATCGGGGCAGAGATGGAGGCGCTGCACGGAGGAGATGGAGGTGCTACGACATTATTGAAGGACGCGGCTACACAGTGGAGGCGAAGGAGATGAGCAGCGGAGCAGCGGCCGTGGTGGCAAGAAAGACATCAGCGTGAGCTCCTCATTCCGATTGCTGCCTCCCTTAAGTAATTTAATTCTATTTCGCTTCTAGGGTTTGATGTCAAGGAGATTCCTATGCCAATGGTGTCAACAACCAGAAGTGATGCTCTGCTGCAGGTATCTCATCCTCTCCACGCCACTCTTTTCCCTCTCTGTTCCATTGAAACTCCTTTTTGATGTTTAGGTCTCTCAACACCATTATGCTTGCTGTCCATGAATACTCCGATAACATTTCTAAACTTATCTTTTATTTTGCAGCTTGGGTTTCCCACACAGTCTGAGCATTTATTTATCGTGTGTTCACCTATTATCTACAGGGGATATGCATAGTAAGGTCTTCTACACTGTACAAAGGCATAATGATTCCCAGTTCTGAGTTATGTGCTCTTTCAGAATTCGTTGGGTGGGTCATTTCAGGAAACTTCAGAGTTTGGACTCTCCAGATCAGGGTCCAGTTCACATCATCGTAGCTGATCAACCTTCTTAGGTATTGCTGCCTAATTCTTCCTCCATCGTTTTCATGTCAAGAAGTAGCGTGCGTTGGTGCTGCGTGCTCCCTCTCCTCATCTGTTTGATTTTGTTTTCCCTCTCCTCACATATCTGGATTTTTTGAATCAACCTCACATATCTTGATTATTTCAGGTTGGCCTTTGTCTCTTCAGGAGCGCGGCTAAGAAGATCAGATTCTTGCCATTCAGATTGGGGATGTCCCCCTTTCACAAAAATGCATGTGTTTGTGTTCATACATGGCAACTCAAACATTTTCTCATCTTATTACTGACGCACTAGGTGAATGTGAGCAGTTCATTGTTAGCCTCATCACCTCTCTGTTTCACGTTGTTGCAAATTTATAGCCTTGCTGATTCATATGAAGAAACTAAATTAAACTTCATGGTAGGTACACGTCAATCATACAAGCATAAGGACATGGAAATTAAAAGGCAAGGTGATTATGTGATTTTTATTGTGATGCCAAATCATCTTCCTTGCCTGTTGGTAGCTGCTCCTAAGAGAATAAGATTTTTAATTGTACCTCTTTAGATGCAAGCATCTTCTTATCAGTGGAACTGCAAGGATTTTTTTCAAAGTAAATTGAAGTGAACTAGATCTATCATTTGTACTTGAATGCTAACTGGATATGCAGGGACACTGGGTAGTAAAGTTTTCTAGCAGTGCATACGTAGATTAAGCAGTCTGATACTTTTCAGTGTATTCTCACGGTTATTCTTAGTGTATATTATGCAGCTTAAGTAGAGTCACATGAAGGTGAAGTGAAGCAACCATGACATGAAAGATGATTTTGATGCACACAACCTATTTAGTGAAATACAGGTACTTGGGTTGTCTCTCCGTAAGTTCCTGTGCAATTTATTTATCGTGCTGATTGTGTGGAGTTTGGAGAGCGGCCATATGCAAGGGGGAGCTGTCAGGTGTTAATTTAGAGAGTGGGTATATGCATGGTATCATGTGAATTACGTTGTTGATTATATGGTTAGTTATCTCATACACCTAGAGGCAAGTTCGTATTTACTATCTTATAACCTTTGTAACATTTCAGATTATGATATCATTTTAGTGAAAATGTGCATATACTGGTTAGAGCCTTGGTCTAGAAGTAGAGGTTCTGAACTAAATCAAAGGTAATTCTGTTACATCGCTGCATAGGGCACTTGGATGGAGGAAACTTAGTTTACCGTGGCCAGTCCAGACTGAAACCATATGTGTTTTTTAAAAATTACCCATCCTTAAAAGTTAGTGTTTCACTACTTTTATAGTGGTTTAGCACAGAAACTTTGGAAATGGCGGCGGACGTGGTTCTTCTGTGACGGCAGGCTGGGTCGACATCTCGTGGCTACGGGCATGCCTGTCACGGCTCTTGCCAGTCAGTTGTTCCTGGTATTTCGTCTCCGCATGGTGTGCCTTCTGTGTTCCTGTTGTCCTTTAGGTTTCCAAGTTGTTGGTTTAAATTATCACTTTTGATATCAGTATGTTTTCTTTTATTCCTTCACTAGGCAGTACAATTGTCATTTTGATATCGCCCCTCTGTCTAAATGGTCCATAAATCCTCTTCAACTAAATAGCACTTGCTATGCAGGTATGGTTATTATTTTAGACCCATGTGTTGTGTTTTGCTATGATGGATAATGACAAATTAGTGAAATCATAATTCCCAGATAAAGCCATCTGCAGAACAAGTTTATAAATAGATGTGCATATGCCATCAGCAAATCAGTATATGCATCTTACAGTTCTATTGATGCCCAAAAGCAACATATTTTTTAGAAGGCATCCTGCTGATTTTCTTTATATGCAGACCAAGTTCATAATTTGACAATGAGTTCTCAAACAACCTGAAAAATTCATGGAGTATGCATGGAGCCAATAGGATATGTGAACATGTTGGAGATAATATGAACTTCTATCCTCCTTTTAAGAAACAGATATGGTATTTGATTTGGTTTTATTCTTATCTTTTTTAATGGCAGTACTACCTTTTCTTCTATTTTAGTGGTGTTACTGATTTTATATTCCCCTTTCTGGAAAAAAAATATGGTATTTGATTTTAGCTATTTGGAGCTATTCTTCAGTAGTGGTCGTGCACCCCAAACCTGATACTTACTTTGCAGACTCGCAACGTATGTACGAGTTTGTCAAAAAATAATATGCATATTCATGTCCTGGTGTATCTGTCATTTGAAGCATGGATTGCTAATGGAAAGATCGAGGTGATTCGGTGAATCTACATAAGGAGGAAGACTCGTGTACGTGGTGGACCAAGGCAGGATCTTGGGGATACTCGGCTAAAACAAGCTTGGAGGAGCCAAGCAAATGCCGGTGCTAGCTTTTTGGAGGCCATGTGTAAGGATGACCACACCATGCGCACCCCGCGGTGTTTCTATGTAATGGCCTATCTCAGCTGCCCTTCGTTGTATCGCTTTTTGTGTGTACTTTTTCGCTATGCTTTTCTAATTTATATTGATTTATATGAACACAAAAATTATTAGCTTACTGTATTGACCAAACAGATAAAGAAAGTTCAGAACATAACAATCAATTTCTTTGGCTCAATAGGAAGAATTGGGAACTGATCAATACAGTTAGTTAGTACAGACAAATGAAATTTCTGGTTTGCACGGAATGAGCACTGATTACCTCAATGTAATTGTAGAACCAACATGATGTTTGGTCAATTCACTTCGGCGTCTACTCAAAATAGCTCCATATATTCAGTGTTGGAGTAACCTGCAGGAATTGACGGATCTTTAGCCATGCTAGGTGCAAGGTACAAATCGAGTGAAATCATAACAAGAGAAAAAATGCACATTAGGCATGTGTAGGATTTTTTGGGAACTTTTCTTGGCTGCACTTTGTGTTCTCCAAAATCTTAAAAGGTTCAGTTCGGCATCTGTAGGATTTATGCGATTGCAATGCCGATATGTAAAATAATCCTTTTGTAGCTTTTGGATTCCATAAACTTAAGGGATGGCTCATAGTAACTTAATTTCGGCTCATAGGGACGACTCCATAAACCACACATGCACAACATTGTTATCTTGTTATTGTGTTTAGTATTATCATGTTGTAATACATTATGATATCTCTTATTTATTTTAACGCAGTGAGTTGTGAATTATATATGTACATTGAGAAATTAAATTTCAGGACCCGTAGCAACGCACGGGCATTTGTACTATGTAATATTCATGCAGTAAAGATCATATGTCAAATACAAACATAAGTACTACTAAACCAATAGAAACATAAATGCAACAAAACTAAATAAGGATATGCATTCTGCATTGTTTTTGTTGATTCCATTGTTCATATCTACCTACTGAGAAAATACCACATAACATTAGAATAATCTCACTGAGCCCTTAGCCAATTCAATACCAAGTCGAAACTACATGCCAAGCTAATGCAACAAGAAGCTTCTAATGGGGTGATCCTAACAATCCGCCTCAAACATACTCCGAACCCGCCTCGGCGATCCTGGTAGTTGTTGAACCCTTTGGCGGTAGCACCACAATCCCTCCACCACGGGTATGAAGGTCGAGGAGGCCCAGGGCGGCAGCACCATAATCCCTGCGCCTCGGGTATCAAGGTCGAGGAGGCCCAGGGCGGAAGCACCACAGCCCCTCCGTCGTCGTTGACCAGCTCGAAGCGGTCTAGGGCGGCGCCGGTGCGCTGGGCCGAGCGTACTAGGGCATCAGGCTCCTCCGTGGCCTCCATCTTCGGCGAGGGCGAGCGCTAGGAGGACTAGGGCGTCGGGCTCCTCCGTGGCCTCCATATCCTACGACGGCGGGCGCCCGGCGCTGCGCCGCAGCCTCCATCTTCGTGCTACCTTGAAACCGCCGCTGCAGCCTCTGAAACCCGCCGCCACGCTTGCAGCCCCCAAAAAATACCAGCCCTGACTCCTCCAGCGAACAGCCCAGGTCGTGCCCTCACCAGACAGGCCGCGCCGCAGCTCCTCCTCCCGTTCCCGGCGTACTGAGAACCAGCAGCGGGGCAGTTGATTTGGGGGCGGTCACGGTACAGAGTGCATGGGGACTGGGGAGAGATGGAGAAAACGAGATACGAGCATATAAGGTACGTAATGGAGTTGGTGGGGCCCAAGGTAAGAATGTCAGAGGGATGCAGGAATCTGGACGCAACCTCCGGAGGAAATACATCATTTTCCTTTTATTAACGCTAAGTGGGATTTATTTACAGCTACAGTATATATAACTCCCTCCCTTTTAAATTAACAAAGTTGTGTAAATTAATTTACAATAGATTTTTTTGAGACAAATAATTTAATTTACAATAGATGAAGTATAAAATTTATTACTGTAGTTTTTATTGGAAGAGTAAATTTTGTATCATCAAAACATTGTAATCATCATTGGATAATATTATATGGTAACAAATTTTATGTGAAGATTTAGGAATTGTGCTTCTCACATGGTAAGGCATTAAGCACAGTTAAAGTGGCACGGTAGCTAAAAAAGAAATAAGATTTGAAATAAAAAATTATTAAGGCTACTTCTTGATAAAAAAAATTTATAAAAATTTATCATAAAAGAATACCATGAAATTCTATACAAGAATTATTTTGTCTAACACCCCTAGATGGATACATCTCACTCGGTATCATGACATTTTTTTATTTGAAACAAATTCTTATTACTACTTGCTAGGGTCATATGATGCATTGTTGAAAATTGAGTTTTGTCGACTTAAAACTAAATGACGACGACATGAAAAACTGAGACTTGAAAGATGACAAATAAGTTGTGTGATTGTGGATTCTAATGTCGGCCTTCTATTGTAATCATTGGTCATTTTACCATATGTCGATCCACAAAATGCCAACCTAATAGATAGATTTTGATTATTGTTCAAATGCAAGTTTGTTGGGCTATGAGACCTATTTAAGTGACCCCGACAACAAAACACAACTCAGTAAAAAAAGATTGAAGTTAGAAGACATGTGTTTTACTAAAAGGCAAGTTAAATTCAAAAGACAAGCCATATATTTTAGTGTATCTTCTACATCTTGAAAAACTAATTTCATTTATCATCTAAATCTTGCAGGTCACAAGTCATGTATTCACAGCCGCGGTAAATGCACTCTTCTACATCTTGAAAACATGCAACAGCAGCGGAATCCAGGTGGAGACAAGCCATGTATATGCACTCCCTTACATCTTGAAAAACTAATTTGTAGCTTATTTCAGGACTCAAGATCAATTGTATTCACAACAACGGAAATTAAGGAAATTAAAATTGCAGGAGACTGAATTTATGATTTCAGACAACAATCTGTTTACACAAATATTAAAAGAACAATAGGAACAGTGACTCCATTCTTTATGCAGCTTGCAACAAATATGACATATTGTTACAAGGTTGTATTACATTTATGCACCGCACCCGTGGCAACGCACGGGCATTTGTACTAGTTTAGACAGAAAGATGTGGTGAGATGCAAAAATAGTTTAATTTCTGTGTTCGGGTGCAACAACTACCAAACACGTTATGTGCAATTTGCTCCTTCTATCGTAAGCCCATTCAGCCCATCGTATGCCCAGCCCACTGCGGCCTTCACGGCCCAATCTCCGACCTCGCCGTCGCCTATAAATATATAAACCCTAACGCCTCCCCTCTTCCTCCTCTGCCGCCGCCACCCAAGACCAACACCGGAGCCGGAGGCAGAGACGAAGGGAGAGTCGACAAGGGAAGGCAACGATGGTGTCCGGCTCCGGTATGTCCGCGCGCCGCGTGGTGGTGGACGCGCGTCACCACATGCTGGGCCGCCTCGCCTCGATCGTTGCCAAGGAGCTCCTCAACGGGCAGCGCGTGGTGGTGGTCCGGTGCGAGGAGATCAGCATCTCCGGCGGGCTGGTCCGGCAGAAGATGAAGTACCTCCGTTTCCTCCGCAAGCGGATGAACACCAAGCCCTCGCACGGGCCCATCCACTACCGCGCCCCGTCCCGCATCTTCTGGCGCACGGTCCGTGGCATGATCCCGCACAAGACCGCCCGCGGCGAGGCTGCCCTTGCCAGGCTCAAGGCCTACGAGGGTGTCCCGCCGCCGTACGACCGCACCAAGCGCATGGTCATCCCAGACGCGCTCAAGTATGCGCCTCTCTCTTGCTTTCTGCTCTAATTGGTGATTTGATTGGTTCTGTAGTGATGATCTTTGTGTGACTTCTTGCTGGCTAGGGTTCTGAGGCTGCAGCCGGGCCACAAGTACTGTCTTCTCGGCGAGCTCTCCAAGGAGGTCGGATGGAACTACCACGAAACCATCAAGGTTCGTACCATTGATTCGATCGCTCTACTTGTCATCTCTATGAACAGAATATTGATGCTGTGATGCATGTATATTATGCTTTGATTAACTATGTTAGATGTGTTGTGATTGAGTCTACTTATGTCGTATCATTCCTGTGTTAGATATAAGCCAAACTTTTCCTGTTATATGTTAGCTTTGTTGAATCAAATGTAACTTAGACTAGCCATAGAGCAAGGGTATTGAATTGGGGGCTTCTTCTGTTCCTAATTTTGTTGAAGTCGCCTCTCTGTCTTTGTCCATGTAGATGTTTTCTTTTGTGATTGCCCTCTTATTTCTTAGTAAAACTTTTTCTATTCTTTTACTTACGAGGCTTTGTGCAACTTGAGCATGACTGGGATGATGCAGAAACTAGGACAGATGTCCATTGATTTTTCACAAAGATGATTTATAACCAGCTACTTTTGACCAGTCATGCTATCGTTTCTACAGTAAATGCTATTATTTTTTACTTCACAACTTAATGGATTTCTCTCATGTTTGTTTTACTTACTGAGCTGTTTGCAACATGAGCATGACTGGGATGATGCAAAAACTAGGACTCATGTCCATTGATTTTTCTCAAAGATGATCTATAACCAGCTACTTTTGACTAGTCATGCTATTTTTGTGACAGTAATTGCGAATTTGATTTATTATTTGTTTGTTTACAACTTAATGTCTCATGTTTGTTTTACTTACTGAGCTGTCTGCAAGATGATCATGACTGGGATGATGCAAAAAACTAGGACTGATGTCCATTGATTTTTCACAAAGATGATTTATAACCAGCTACTTTTGACTAGTCATGCTATTTTTGTGACACTGAGTGCTAATTTGATTTATTCTTTACAACTTAATGGATTTCCATCATGTTGAATGTTAGCTTTTGAATGGTCGTGCTTTGGATGAAGAACAAAATGTGTTCTCATTGATTTTGTAATGATGATTCCCATAACAGGCTACTTTTGATCAATTTTTTTATGAAGTTCTCTCGTAAGTATTTGGTTGTGGCTTTTGTGGCCTTTTGTTTGCTGCTTTTCTTGTGCTTCCATGACAAGCCTATGATGTGAGACTAATATTTGCTACTCTTGATGGGTAAATCCCAGTTGACGATCATAACCACCAAGATCTCTGAGGCCTCTTGTATAAACACGGATTACTTTGTATTGGTTTTCAATTTTTGATTTGTTGTTAGTTTCAATTTTTATTTGAAAAGCAAATCATAAATCGTGGCTGGGTTATGGGTGGTTGTCTTTACAGCTCTTTTTTTAGTTCAGGTATTGAATTGAACTTGCATGTCAGTGAAGTATCGTTCTACTATTGTGGAGAAAACCTTCTTATTTTTTGAAAATGCATGCTTATTTTTCATCTGCTGGATTTTTATAGATTGTGTAGAATGTTTACCTTAGCCAGCTACCTTTGATCAGTAATTCCACTAGGTTACTTTCACCGTGTGTGTTCTGTTTGCTTCTCTTTTACTAACATGTTAAGCCAATGATGTGAGATTAATATTTGCTACTCTTGATGGGTACTACCCAGTTGACGATCATAACCACCAAGATCTCTGAGGCCCCTGCCTATGGCAAAACAGGGATCGTTTTCTTACAGTTCAAATGTTTGGAAGTTTGTCTGTTCATTGTGTGATTTTTTTCAGAACATGCATTAAACGTCAGGAAATGGTTTTCTACCGTTGTGGATAAAACATTATTGGCCATGACGATGTTAGAAAATAACTTGCAATTCATAGTTATTGGCCATGACCAACAAGATCTCCAAGTCCTGTTAGATACTCTTGATTGGGGAGCCATTTTTATGCTTGCTTGTGGATCTATA
Source organism: Lolium perenne (assembly GCF_019359855.2). NCBI lineage: Eukaryota > Viridiplantae > Streptophyta > Magnoliopsida > Poales > Poaceae > Lolium > Lolium perenne. The sequence goes on from NC_067245.2 coordinate 185,413,028, forward strand.
GTGCACATCTCTATAGAATTGTATGTTGTCTCATGACATCTTTTGTTTGGATCTGGCAGGAACTTGAGGAGAAGCGGAAGGAGAAGGCTAAGGTCTCGTATGACAGGAGGAAGCAACTGACCAAGCTACGCATCAAGGCTGAGAAGGCTGCTGAAGAGAAGTTGGGTTCTCAGCTGGAGATCCTGGCACCAATCCAGTACTAGTGTGCTATTGGATTGTTGGACAATGCTTGTGATCTTTATTATTTACCTTAGTAGCCCGAGGATGTCAATGAGATTTCAAACTGCTGAGTACCTATACTGTTCCAATCTTGTAGCAAATGGATTGTTTGTTTTCTGGAAATGTGAGATTTTTGGGTTTGTTGGTCTACCCCTTGAGATACCTTGCTGTTCGTCAGTTATTCATTTCTACAGTTACGGTCATCTAGGGACCCCATAGTCTGCTTGCATTGAATTTTGTTACCGTCAATAGCGAGCCACATACACTGTCAACCGTTGGATCAGTCTCTTGAAGGTGCAGGTATGTTGTTTCGAAAATGAGCACTTGCGTCTAGGTTGACCGTTGAACTGAAATTGAAATTGTCTCCCTACTAATCTCCCGGTTGGTATAGGCGAACACACTCTGCTGCCCCGGTAGAGACTGGAGATGCGACTAGCAGGAGAGGACTCTGGCTGGGTATGGCTCCAACCCCATCCCATGGTTCATCTCCTTCCCTATCGACTCTCCTCCCCTTCTCCTGTAAAAATCCTTTTTTTATATGAGTGAATTTCACTTTCTACCCTCTAGTTATGCGTTGGTGACACTAATTACCACGCTGAGTGAAAATTCATGTAAATATACCTTTTAAAAGCATTGGAGTCCGGTTTTCTAATGTTTGTCTATTAGAAAAGTTGTTAGGTGATCATCAGGATCCAAAAATATTAAGACAACGACTAGGATTGAACCATGTGGATAAAATAAGTCATCGACGTAATCATCAATGATGTCCTTCTCTATTTACGCATTTTGTCGCGCCACATTGACGTATCATGCCTATTTCATCTAAAAAGCAAAATGTTAAACTGGAATTAAACCGTGCACAAAGTCTTCTAATTTGGATATTTTGGTAAAAGTTATAAATGAGGTAATATGTGTCGCAAAAGCACAACTACAGGGTAAAAAGTGAAATTTACTCTTTATAGTCTCCTCTAAAACCCTAGACCAACTGGAATGCCTCAAGCGTGTAATCTCCCTTTTGTAACTGAAGCTGAGCCTTCCACGATTTTATTTTCTAGGTCGAAACATTAATGAAACACATGCATCGCTTTTGTTCATTATTCACTAATTTGTGTGGAGTAAGTATTAGGAACAACGTTCTCATATTCAAACTCTCAGAAAACCAAATCGCTGAAGTTACACATCCAAACACAAGCTAGGATTGGTAAGACTTGATTCCCTTTGCAATTGCGAAACAACGAGACAACATAATTGGTACTCGACCTACGGTGTGACTAAACATCAATTACCCATTTTTCAATTCCTATAGGATAGGACATGCCATGACATCCTATCCCTATGTTTTGGAAATCCAAGAGGCCATTACCTTGCCGAGGAGGACAAGCCTGAGAGAAGGTCCAATAGAACCCACGCCTTTCAGGTGCTGGCATTCATATTGTTCAGCCCTGTGACAAGGAAACGATGCAAACAATTCCAGTCCAGCAACATCATCTCAAAGAGTGATTCAGGCATAGTCGCACCACATGTTTTAACAGCCAGCAAATTCGATTGCAATGGTATTTAATCATCTGAAGATGTTGGGGGATTAAGTTGTCTTTCTCATGAAAACAAGAAAAGAAAAGAAAAGAAAAACATGGCTTATCATCTTGCTAACTATACTAAGGGTGTTCCTCGAACACAAGGCGGCATATGTACATCTTATCCTCGAATCTGCTGCGCTAAATAGACCACTATTGACCATAACTAAGCTCCGGTGACCTGCACACAAGAAATAGCACATGTCAGTAACGACAGCTTCACAAATTTCGAATAAAAGACAAACATAAACTTCTGGAGGTGCTACAGAATTAGAGAAACAATCATTTCAGGTATTATTCGTTCCCCAAATTCTGCAAATAGGAACTCACTTTGTATACTGAACTATCACATGATTATGTCAGTCAGGCATGCCCATGAGCAAAGTGAGATTTCACTTGAATAATGAGAATAAAAAAATCTACCACTCTAACAGCTTGAAAAATGTCCCAAAAGAGAGGAGTTGCTTTTTAAGCCTCCATTGACACTTCATTTTGGAAAATAATTTCTGCATAGCAAATTATCCTCCCATCAACCCATCAGTTTCACCACCAAGCACCACGTTTGGCAACAACCTTAGTTTGCACACTTTTCTCCATATTTGGTTATGTAGGCAAATTTCTTGTATGGAAATAATTACCTAAGATGCTAATTATGACTACCAAGGAGACCATTTGAGATTATCAACACCTGTACTTCTGAGCTATGTGTGTCATGATGGTATACGAAGAGTCAGTAACAAATGCTAGCAACATTCACAGCGTCGTGGGAAAAAGAGAAAGACAACACTGCAATTCGCGTTTAAATTATCATGTCAACATAGCATATGGTATGAAATCTATCCCAAAGTAAACTAACTTAAAGTACAGTAAGAAGTGGATAAAATCAATCTACATAAAGGGACAAGCTTCTTACCTCCTTTCTTGCTGTTCCTAGTAAGAAGGCGGACGGAGTTCTCTTAGACGCCGAACAACATGCTTCATTGTGGGCCTAGAAGAAGGCACCTCCATTGTGCACATGACCCCCAGGTTCATAATCTCAACCAGGTCATCGTGTGGGGCCTTATCCCACAAGCCTTCGACGAAGAACTCACGAACTCTACCTCTTTGGATTAGCTTATTAGCCCAACTAACGATGTTGAAACCATTTCCATATGGAGAAAATGATGGATCCAGTGCTTTCTTATCGGATATCAGTTCAAGGAGTACAACTCCATAGCTATAAACATCTGCTTTATCAGACACGCGGCATGTCATTGCATACTCTGGTGCGACATAACCAAAAGTACCAGCGACGTTTGTGGTTGCATGGGTTTCTGAGTTCCGGAGAAGTTTTGCTAATCCAAAATCAGAGAGATATGCATTGAAGTGGTCGTCGAGCAATATATTGCTTGGCTTAACATCTCGGTGTAGAATGCGGGGGGAGCACTCGTCATGCATGAAAGCAAGAGCCTGAGCAATATCCAGAGCAATTTTGTGAAGCATTCTCCAACTAATTTGCATCTTAGTTCTCTCTTGAATGAACCTTTGCAAGTTGCCACCAGGCAGATAGTTGTATATCAGGAATGTCTCTTGGTCACTGATATGGAACCCAATGAGGGTGACAAGATTAGGATGGCGACACCGCCCAAGGGTTTCAACTTCTGTTTGAAATTGCTTGGCACCGTGCTGCCTCCCAATAGAAAGCCTCTTTATTGCCACCAAAATCCCAGGTGCAACCTCAGCTCTATATGTCGCGCCAAAGCCGCCACTACCAATGCAGTTGCTTGCATTAAAATTACCAGTGGCACGGACAACTGCCTCATAAGTCAAGGAAGCACCAATATCAAGACCATGAAAAACCTTCACCTCCCTTCTAATACCAGAACGTCTTGCTGGCCTCCCGGTACATCTCTTTTTGCAAATGTACAGGATGATCATTAGTAACAGAACAACAATAACTGCTGATGCTGAAGCAGCCACAATAATCTCCACGGTTCTCAAGTGACCACCACTGCTGCTGCCATCAGCTGGTGTGCCCGAGTTTGCCTCAGTCAGTACCCGCGAGCTTCGGAATGGAGGGATGACTGTAAATAATTCACTAGGCTGGGGAGGTGAATTTACCACTGAACTATCACCTGCCACCGAGGAAACGTTAACCACTTGGAGTGATGACATATGGGCTGGTACCTCCCCAGAGAGCAGATTGTTTGCAAGCAGTAGATCAGTGTGATTTCTTAGTGCCAGTAGATCAAAAGGAAGCTCTCCTGATAAAGAATTGGAGGACAAATTTAGAAACCTGAGTGTGCTGAGCTGACCCAGACCGGATGGTATCTCACCACTGAAATTGTTCCCAGCCAATGACAGAAACCTCAAGCTCCTGAGCTCCCTCAGAATGGAGGAAGGCACTTGACCATGAAGCAAATTTCCGCTGAGGTCGATCTTGACAAGAGAGCTGCAATGCCGGAGCTCCGGCGGGACGCCTCCGGCGAGCCTGTTCCCGGACAGCTCCAAAACCCGCAGCTCGGCGAGCCTCCCAATCTGCGGCGGGATGAAACCCTCCAACGAATTGGAGGACATCCGGAGCCGCCGGAGCGCCGTGCAGTCCCCTATACCAGGAGGGATTCTTCCGGCGAGCTGGTTGCCGGAAAGGTCCAAGCTCCGCAGTCCCTTGGGGAAGGTGACCGGAAGGGAGCCGCGGAGGGAGTTGCCCGCGAGGTTGAGAACCTCCAGGTGCTGTAGACTCCATAACTCACCGGGGATCTCTCCGCGCAGCCCGCGGAAGGGTAAGGAGAGTACTTTGAGCTCGGTGAGGCGAGCCACCGCCGGTGACAAGTGCCCAGCGAGGCCCCCGTCGGGTCGCGGAGGGAGGGAGACGGCGACGACCCGGGACCGCGCGTCGCAGCTCACCGACGTCCAGGAGCAGTGTTCCCCGCCAGACTCTGGTGACCAGTGGCGGGGAACGTCGCCGGAGACGGACGAGAGCCCGTTCTTGAGCTGGCGGAGCGCCGTCCTGTCCTGTTCTTGGGGTACCGAGGAGGAGGTGGAGGCGGCGGCGGTGGCGAGAAGGTGGAGGAGGAATATGGTGGCGGTGGTTGTGTAGCAGAGCGCGCTCCGGCGATGGGAGGCCATCTCCCCGACTATTCGCCGACGAGGTCCTGGCGGGCTGAGGCTGTCGAGTCAGTCAGTGTGAATAGAGAATTGTGTGGTGGGGTCGATGCTGAAGGCTCGTATATATAATGGCCGAAGCGATGACTCTAGAGTAAATTGAAGGAAACTTAAGGGGCTAGACTGCGAGAATTCGTATGCCTTTTCCAATCTTCCTGTCATTAATTTCTCAGTATTTCTCCCGTTTAATTTCGTATTCACTTCCTTAGTGGAGTACTTTACTTTTGGAAGGCAATTTCCTATATGCCAAATTTACCTTGTGGGTAGGAGCATTAGAATTGTAAGTTTGTTTTCTAGACCAGTGACTCTTTTGTTTTGAAATCGATTTTGAAAATCTAACCTTATTGGGCGCGTGATTTGTTTGGCAAATACATTTGTTTTTATGAACATAGTAGTTCATCCTTTTGGCGCCAAAATGTAGGTATATGGAAGTGTTCAAAATAATTTAGGCCCAACTCCAAGGGTTTGTTGCTTCCGGTGCCCATATCGATGCGATGCTCTCGAAATAGTCCACGGAATTTAACGGTACCGTCGATTGGGCTGAAAGTTGGGATGCAATGCCTGCCATATTCGCTCACCTTACAATGGCGGAGAACCCCCCCCCCCCCCCCTTCCCCTCCCCGACCGCAACCACAACATAATCGGCCCGCAAAGTTTTCGCGTAAAGCGACAACACGCGCGGTACACATGTTAAGGGTGTATTGCTCATTGCGCCGATACCAATGCAATGCTCTGGCTATGGTCCACAAAGTTTGGCGCCACCGCTAGCTGGGCTGAAAGTTTGGGCTTCAATGCCCGTCATATAAGGAGACCCCCTCCCCCCAACCCCAACATAATCGGCCCGCAAAGTTTCCGCGTAAAGCGACAACACGCGCGGTACACACCTTAAGGGTGTATTGCTCATTGCGCTGATACCAATGCAATGCTCTGGCTATGGTCCACAAAGTTTGGCGACAACGCTAGCTGGGTCGAAAGCTTGGGCTTCAATGCCCGCCATATTCGCTCACCTTACGATAGCGGAGAACCGCCTAGACCTAATCAGCCCGTAGCATTTTCGCGTAAAACGACAACACATGCGGTACACACGTTAAGTGTGTATTGCTCATTGCGTCGATACCAATGCAATGATCTGGCTATGGTCCACAAAGTTTGGCGCCAACGCTAGCTGGGCCTAAATGGCCGATATCTTCACGCACACAACACTCTTGACCTAATGAGCCCCCCACGAACACCGTTATACTTGTTGGTCGCTATCTTTGCGGATAATGGTGTCCCTGCATTCTCCGACGATTCCCACGCGGGTTTAAAGCTCAACTGTTTGTCCAACTTGCAGTAAGAAACTGTTTTCGTAGAAATGTAGATACGGTGATCGACATATCTTGTACGGGGCTCGTTAGAAGGCCGAACAAATTTAGAAACCCATGGCACATTGCCTTAGTTAGCGCACATGTGTCGGAGTTGCACTATATCGTCCATCATGCCGGAGCTGTTATCCTTTTTCGGTTGTCGTTAAATAGTCATCTATACATTTTTCTTCAAACATGGCATACAAACTTGAAACTCGCAAATGCTCCTTTTGAAACTAAATGTAGGGCGGTAGTTGAAATTCCACTCCATGAAGTTTCCAAACATTTGAAGTTTGAACCCTCGTCCACACATGTTGAATTGGCTCAGACCACCCATTATCACAGGTACCTAAATTTATTTAAAAATAAAAACGCGAACAAACTACATTAATAATTACCACCTTCCAGACATGTTGAACAGGCAGAGACCACCCATTATCACCGCATTAACAATTACCAAGTTGGTCGCTAAAGCAGAGTGGGGGAAAAAAAAGAAACAGCGGACTGGATCAATTATGCAGACTAGTCCTCCCGTGGATTAGTGGAAGGCGATATTAATTTGGACGTTGCCTGGAAGGAAGCGTGTGTGGCAAGACGCAGTGAAACCTGGGGCGGCCGTCGATGTCTGCCGTGCGTTGCTCGCCCAGGCCCCGCGTGGCAGCCAAACTATCAGGCCGCAGGATCGCAGTAATGGACATCTCTGGAAATATATTCTGGTTTATGGAGATCATTCATTGTGTGAGAGTTGTGTTATACTGTAATAAATAATGAAGAGGCATGAAGTATGTTTGGAGTATATCTATACATATCTATATCTATATCTATATCTGGAAGCAACATCTTTTCGTGGGTGTTGGTTGTTGGAGTAATGGACATCTCTGGAAATATTCTGGTTTATGGAGATTCATTCATTGCAGAGTATGTTTTGCACAATACTCGTCTGTTTGTTTGTTTGTTTGTTTGTTTGTTTGTTGTGTGTGAGAATTGTGTAATGATAGTACTGTGATAAATAATAAAGAGGCATAGAGTAGAGTATGTTCTGGAGTAGTAGTAATGCATATCTAATTATCTATATCTGGAAGCAATATCTTAGACTATGTTCTGGAGTAGTTGCACTAATGCATATCTCTGGAAGTGGAAGCAAGATAGTAGTATCTTTTTGTGGGTGTTGGTAGTTGGGAGGAAATGAAGCGACGGACGGTGCAGCCCTGCCCGATCGTCAGTCATAACTCTTTCTCGTATGGTTCCAAAAAGTGCAGATATAGTAGGAAAATAATACGAAAAAGCGCCGCTTGCTTTTCCAAGGCAGGAAGCCAGAAGGGCCTGTGTGTTGGACATATCTCTCGGACGTCACGGCGCCCCACCGCAGAAGAGAAGAGCAAAGCGGCCGAGGCGAGGCGCGTGTGTCGTTTGACAGGTAGGCCACCAGGTGTCGGCGTGGGCTCCACCTGGCGCGCGCGCCGACCGACGCACCGCCGTGGTCTCGAGATCGGCGAGGCTGTGTCTGTCTCGGCGGAGCGCGTCACTGGAGATGGATAGATAGATAGATGGAGGGTGACGCCGGTAGTAGGAGACAGTGGTCGTTGGTGTCGCTGCGGTGACGTTGACGTGTCGGTGCTGAAGCGGTCGTCGGTCTCTCTTGTTGAATGGAATCAAACAGAGAAAATAAGAAATTACTGGGAGTCTCTTTCCTGCGCCACCGGCTGCGATGCATCACCCATTCTTGTACAGCAGTAATAATATTCTTACTGATGTGTGTCATAGTTGAGGCGATCAATTCCTTGACTGGCAGAGAGATTGGGCGAACGAGCCCTACAATACGCACATGAATGCCTCGATTTTTCTCTATAGCGGGACCATATCAGTCACTGATAGTACAAAGGAACGACACCTTTTGTCCCTGATGATTATCTTATAACAGACAACTCACAACATCGTCCTTCATAAACCAACAACATTCAAACACACAGTCCATCCAATGCTTAACATCATTCTTTTTTTTTGGGCGAATCCTTAACATCATTCTTTCTAGGAGAGACCCACGTACGTTCTTTACGAGCTCTCCAAATGCGCTATACTCATTCATCATCGCTCCCCGCCTTGGCGGACTCCTCAGCACCAAAGAGCTCGAAAAATGGGTTGCACCGAGGTTGCAGCTTCCTTCGTCTCATCCATCGTTCACTCGTCATCGTCGCTGTCAAAAACGACGCCCTTCCGGCGATGGCCGGCCTGCTGCTTCCTCGGCGGGGAATCCTCGTCCGAGTCAACCTCCCTGCGCCTTTGGCTCCCGCTCGCACCTGACTCTCTCTTCCGCTTTGGTTCCTGCACAAGCAGGCAACACCAGTTCCAGTTTTGATTAGTGTTGTTAGAGCATGTCTAGTAGAGCCCCTAAACCCCTAAATCTGTAAAAATAACCGTTTTTTTACAGTTTTTGACGAAAAAATCGCAAAGACTAGAGCCCCTAAAACTGTAAAACTGTAAAAAAATTCCCAGGTCGGACCTGGGAATCCCTTCTTGGCCTGTAGAAACGAGGGTTGGGCAATCCAACCCGTCCCCGACCTGTAAACGTCCCGGACACGCGCGGGAGGGAACTTTCAGCTCGTTCCCTCTTCCTCCCTCTTCCTCCCCCGATCCCGCCGCCGCCGCCGCTTTCCTCGGCCCGCCGCGGCCCGCCTCCGCCCGCGCCGGCCTCCTCCGCCCGCCTCCGCCGCGCCCGCCTCCTCGCCGCGCCCCGCTTTCCGCCCGCCTCCGCCCCGCCTCGCCGCGGCCCGCCTCCGCTTCGGCCTCCTCCCCGCCCGGCCTCCTCCGCTCGGCCCGCCTCGCCGCGCCCCGCCTCCGCCCGTCCTCCTCCCGCCCGCCCTCCTCCCGCTGCTTCGCCTCGCCCGCCTCCTCCCGCTCGCTTCGCTTCGCTTCGCCTCCTCCCCTGCCCCGCGCGCCCGGCCTCCTCGCCTTGCCCGCCGCGCCCGGCCTCCTTCCGCCGGCCCCGCGCGCCGGCCTCCTCACTTTGCCCGCCCTCCTCCCGCCCGGCCTCCTCCGTATCGCCTTGGTCAAGGTATGTTCTTTTTTTCTTCTTTTGTTTCATTTTTTTGTTTCATTTTGTAGCACTAATTGACGGTTGATTTTTTTGCGAGATGGAGATGAACAACAACGTTGTCATGGACTCGATGTCGGATTCGTCGGATTGGTCGACATCCGACGATTCCGACATTGATGAGTTGTTGCAAGACGATGATGTCGAGATGATGAGCCTCCTCGTCGAGGTGCAATCGTTTGAAGACCGCGCGAAGCGATGGATCGAGGAGAGGGTCGACGATGGGGCGAACCACCATCTACGGAACCGCGCTCTCTGACACGAGCATTTGATGGAAGACTACTTCGCCGAGGTACCTACATACCCTCCTCGCCTCTTCCGCGAAGGTACCGAATGCGCCGTAGTCTATTTGTGAAGATTGTCATCGATCGTGAGGCGGCCTCCACATATTTCAAGCGTCGTAGATCCGCCACCGGTATCATGGGGTTTAGTGCATACCGAGAAGATATCGGCGGCAATGCGGGTGCGGCCTATGGTGTACTGCGGACTACACGGACGAGTATCTTCGCATTGGGCAAGATACAACCACGGAATCCGTCCGTAGATTTGCTAAGTTAGTTATCCGGTTGTATGGTGAGACATACCTTCGAGCACCAAACGAGGAAGATACAAAAAGATTGATGGAAACCAATGAAAAAAGGGGATGGCCGGGGATGCTAGGTAGCCTTGATTGCATGCATTGGACATGGAAAAATTGCCCAAAGGCATGGCATGGAATGTATTGCGGTAAAAGCCGTGATGCTACCATTGTGCTTGAGGCCGTGGCATCGGAGGACACATGGATTTGGCATGCATTCTTTGGGTTGCCGGGAACACTCAATGATATAAATGTGCTCAATAGATCTCCTTTGTTTAAAAGATTAATTTACGGAGATGCTCCAACTTGCAACTACAGTCAATGGCAATGACTACTCAATGGGATACTATCTCACCGATGGCATTTATCCCGAATGGGCAACTCTTGTGAAGTCCATCAAGGAGAAAAATGGGGTGCCCTTGTCCAGAAAAGAGGCTCATTTCACAAGGGCACAAGAGGCAGCCCGCAAGGATATAGAGAGAGCTTTTGGTGTCTTGCAAGCAAGGTTTGCCATAGTTCGGGGTCCGGCTCGGTTTTGGGACAAGAAAACCTTGGTGGACATCATGAAGTGTTGTGTGATTCTACACAACATGATCCTAGAAGATGAGAGGGGGTTAAACTTGCCTTGTTTCTATGACAATGTTGGCACACGTGTGCAACCGGAAAGAAACCCTTCTCGTGTAGAAGCTTTTCTTCAAGCACATCGTGAGATTGAAGATGCAGCCACTCATGGTCGTCTCCGTGATGATCTAGTCGAGCACCAGTGGCATTTGGATGGGCAGCGCCGTGCCGCATGATTTACCTTTGTTCTACTTGATTCGAACAATTATTGTTGTATGGTCCAACATTGTTGTAACAATTTGAATGATTATTGTTTTATGTGCGCGAATGTACTATTTGGTGTTGTAATAAATAACTACAATGCTTATTGTTTTATGTGAAATGTGATGATATTTGTGATATGTGAAATGATGATATGTGATGAAATCTGTGATATGGCATATGACAGTTTTAGGGGTTGGGGTTGAGCCAAAGACTAGAACCCTCAAACTGCATTCTTTAGGGGTTTAGGGGTTCTACTCTTTACCCCTGTTTTTCAACCTGTAAAAATGCACAAAAATGGCTATTTCCAACCTGTAAAACTGCTATAGAGGTTTGAGGGTTTAGGGGCTCTACTAGACATGCTCTTACACCACACGTGACGGCAACAGGTCTTTCCTTTCAATACCACATGCAATTTAGTGTTATAAGAATAAGTCAGCCACGACTGAATGACAAGCTCAATGGAAATCACAGCGACACAACACCTTCTGCTTCCTTCTATCTATTCTGTTTACCCATCTAATTGTCGGATCAGAATGGCAGCACGGCAGAGTAAAATTATCTACCGAGTCTGAATTTTAAATTTCAGTTAAAAACGGTGGGACATATTCCTAGTGTCAAAGTTACCAGCAATCTTCTACTAATCTGATACCAATTACATGTGAAATGACAGGACCTGAACCCTGCTAAATTGGAAGGTTACCGCGATCCACCACATCGCATACTTTGTAAAAGGAAATTTTGTAATTTGAGGCAAGTAAATTCGGAGTTTGAGGCAATGACATCTTACCTGGATTTCTTCATCTGACATAGCAGCCTCCTCCTCCACGTCTTCCTCGTATTCATCTTCCTCATCCAGCATGTCTTCCCTTCCAGCAGTTGGTGAGTGCTCAATGTCCTCGCCTTCAGTTTCATACTCTGATTCCTCCTCCCTTTCACTCTCAGAGTATTCCTGACGTCTTGGTGGACGAGAAGGAGGGAAGGATGGCTTGCGAGGAGCACCCCTACTCAAATTCGACTGGAAAATGGGAACAGAATACACATGAGCATTAACAGTAATAGATTACTTCAAATGAGGAAATTTCTTTCCTCAGTTACTCACCTTCTTTGCGTTAATTATACGCCTTTCCGCTTGTGCTTCAGCCTCCAAGTCATCCTCAAAACGACCACGGGATGCCATTCGCCGGGAGCTGTAGTGGTTATCGTTCTCCTCATCCTGCCAAAAACGGGTAATTTGAATGAATCCTCTCCACATTTGGATGCAAAGCTAGTAACGGGCATGCAGGATAACAGCATCCATGTCCCAACACACGCATAAGTCCCCAAGAGCTCATAAATGCAAATGTTGTTTATTGCTATGTCCTAAAAAAATTCCAGTCAAGTTCAAATCAGCAGAGCATTTGATACTCTCTAGTCTTTACAAAATAGCCACAACAGAGGACTGGAATTAACCACCCCAGAAACTGGAAATCTCCATTCAACAAGGTAACCCAAAAGATTTGAGTAAACTAGCGAAGCATGAAATGGATCTCATACAAAACTAAACTGCCAATGTTATGATCTATCATTTGCATCATTTAAGACAAACCATAGTAAGCTTTAATAAGTACACGATACACCTACGATAAAAACATAAACGACATATACACTTAGATCTAAATGGTTGGTGGATGTACAAATGGCATTTACTAGTGCAAGTTAAAAAAAAAATGTGCCTAGACTAAGTATATTGATTCTATCACTCTGTTCCATAATATAAGCCGTTTTCGCAAGGAAAACTTAAAACGGAGGCCAAGCTACACGTAGCTCTTTACTTGCGAATAGTCAGAATTCATATTTCAAAGTTTCAAAAAATCTGAAATAAAATTCTGGAGGTAGCCAATAATGTATACTACAATGGTTTAGGCTACACAAAAATGATAAATTCTGACAAATTTTATAGTGAATAGTGCACATTTCAAGACTACAAAATTTGTCAGATTCTGACAATTTCATGTAGCCTAGAATACAAATTAATTTGCATTGAGGTTTTACACCATTGTAGCATACAACATTGGCTACCTCTAGAATTTTGTTTCAATTTTTTTGAAACTTCGAAATATGAATTTTGTTTGAAAATAAAGAGCTACACGTAACTCGGCCTCCAAAACGCCACACTCATTTTTGCAAACTATTTTAGTTTGCTAAAACGGCTTATATTGTGGAACAGGGGTAGAAGATACTAACACTGTATATGCCGCAATAGCTAATTGTGCTATAACCTTTTTGATTGGCAAAAAGCAGAGAAAGAACAAACCCACCTCATCTAATGCATCTTCCAAAAACCCTGGAGAAAGCTGCCGTCGCCTGGATGGTTGTGTATATTTGCGGCTCACCTTTTCTCTTTTGCGTTGAAGAAGTGAATGGGCTCGAATATTTTGGCCCTCGGCCTGCACAGTTACTATGTTAGTGGAAAAGGACAAATTTCACTGGAAAGCGCATGAACTCGGCTTTGAACAAAAAAGGAAAAAGATCAGCAAGAAACACGATGAATATGCCTCACTAGCTAAGGGACATGTAAACATATACTGCCTTCATAAATGGCAACTTTACTGGATATAATGTTTGGAATGTTGGCACCTCATCAGATTCCAAACCAAATCATGACTACGATAAATTTTCGACCAAATAGGCTGAAAATGTTTAGATGGAACAAAAACACGAGTATAACTTCAGAAGTAACCGAACTCAAACTCCACAGAGATAACAGGTTTAATAATGTTGACTTGTGCTAGCTGGTATGCATTGGCAGAGTGTCAGACAAAATAAATGGTAACCAATACTGATTAATAGGTGACTAAGGAAATGAGTTTAAAGCTTCACGAAGTAAGAGCTTCAATGGGAAAGTAAGAGCTTCGTGTGCTCAGTGGCTTCAATGGGAAAGTAAGAGCTTCATGTGTCAAATGGTTATCTATGAAGTCAAAAGTGTAAAGTTCTTATCTTGGAATTCAAACTATCATTGTCTCATGATTAAAATCAATGGGGAGAAAGAAACAAAATTGCGGGCACATCCAAATGTTTTGGGAATGGAAGCTGCTAATGGACAGGGTGGCGGCCGCCCAACAGGATCTACCCCCAGCGCTCCCTCCCTCAACTCTGCCAACCTCCCTCTTTGATCTGGTAGGGAGGGAAAGCAGTTCGAAAGATCAATCAAAGAGAGGAAAAAAAAATGAGCGGAACAAAGGGCTGGACTGGATGCTGTTCTTTTCCTGGTGAAATGAGTTCCCTTTCTTTTGTGTTCTCTCACATACAAGGGAAGGCTTTGCTTGTATGCTTATTAATATGGTAAATACATGTTCTTCATGAGGTTACCAGCACCTGCATTTAATGCTGCAGACCCTGCTAAGAACTAGGAAGTCCTACTTGCACTATGTTAGAAAAAAAAAACATAAATGTGGAGAACATGTCAAGCCCTACGGCATCCCCTGAGATACATGTAAGAGGACGTGTAACATGACACAAGTGCTACTATATCTGAAGCCTTAGCTTAAGTAACACAAATCATGCGCAAGTCAATGAGCACATACAACAAGTGGACAAAATATTGAGTTTTTGTTACCTTTTCTTTTTCGTGCTTCACTCTCTCAGGATCCTTAGCATCAAACCATTTTTGCATCTTGACTGTTTTCTTATTTTGAGAATCAACAAGAGCAGTCAGTAAACGATGCGACTTTGAAGACAAGGAAGATGGCATAAATCTCAATTTCTGTAACAGTCTTCCTTGTGATTGTAGAACTCCCTGTATTACAATTCAAATTAATCAGGTCAGTGAAAAGTATTGTGGAAGCTACAGGCAATGCTGTTCAAATGCAGACACGAAAATAACCTACCTTCCCACTCCTCAAAAACAGATGGGACTGGTCGTGATTTGCTTCGTGTACAGATATATCAAGAACTTCATTGCCAATCAGCAGCTGCATGGTTCCATCTTTCCATTTGACAAAGCGTGCATTACTTTCAACCTGCAAGAAATCAATGTGCAAAAGCTTCAATAATCGAGGGAAGACAAATCCCACTAATACAACAGCAAAACATCGAAGAAAATACTGCATAGGAGTGCCAAACACCAGCAAAAACCTTCATTTGGTTACTCACAATGATAAAAAGAGAAGTTTCGGCAGGCAACTTATGTTAGCATAACAAACACACAGCTTAAAGGTGAGGCGTCAAATTGTGCTTTGAACACAAGAAGACAAGTTGGAAGCACATACAAGAGATCCAATGCAATCATCATATTATAAGTAGGCTAGCACGTTCATAAATAAGATATCCTACAAAATGCCTCGTCAACTTCAAGGAGAGAGAATACGGGAGATGGTGATGTAATATAAATGCGTAACTCTGAATCAATAGATATCATCATGCTAAAGCTACATAAAAAAACCAACTACTTACAGACGTAGTGCCATCAGCATTCCTAACATTTCTCCACCGCACAATGTTGTCCTCCAGTCGTATTTTTTTCTTGGTCCCAGATTCATCTGTAACATAAACATCTTCTTCCTCATACGTTTTGGGGTCAAAAGGCCTTGGATCAATCCCCATAATGTTCGATACCTTGATCACATTCATCTACAAGACAATAAATCATTAAGTGACAAAACCCTACTTGAATAGCTGTGGAAGTGCAAAACTATTTGGCATGGGTTATAACATTCCTACTGAAGCCAAAAAACATGACATGGTTTTATCTCTAATATGAGCATATCATAAAAAAAGATCAACAAGACCAAAATGCTTTTATCATCAAAGTATAGGAATGTTGTTCTTCACAGCATGAGTTCTTCCTTCGCGGCATTTTATTATACCAGCCAGGTGAGTACCAGGCATAAAATAGAACATCACGCATTGGATTATTAAGTAGTAACAGATATGAAGTCATAATAAGCAGCAATGTGCACGTATGCCATGCAGAACAGAAAAAGGCATGCAACAACAAAATAAAATTGATGGACATGATAAAGCAAATGGGCAAGCGAGCTTATGAAAACAGGCTTATACAGGAAAATAATACTGATTTTAGACTTCATGTTTCAATAGATGTTGTATAAAGATGTCAGGGAGTAGTTGGCAATATAATGATAAGCCGAGTGCACCAACATTCAATTATACATTTATACATCAGAAAGACAACAGTGCGTAACGGATGCATGGTCGAAGACTGAAAGATGTGGTTCTGTAGTCAGCTCACTTTGTCGGGTTGGGCTGGTGGTTGCTGAAGTGGAACCACCAAGTTCAATGGTGGCCCAACTGGTTTCTCTTTTGTTTTCAGTTCAAGGTTGTCATCCGATTCATACCGCATATTGTCATCACCCACAACATCCTCTGGCTGCAAGTCTTTCTCATATTGCTCTTCATCTTCCATAGGAGATCTCTACAAAAGAAGAATGAGGGAAACTTATTGCGTGCATAGGGCACATGAGAGGGCTCTAAACAAGATAATTAGCAATAGATGTGAAACATCAAATCTGATTGGAAGCGTCGGTCAATATTCATGCAGCACAAATGCAAGAAATGTAGAAAAATTACGGTGTTCACATGACCGCTTAATAAAGCTAGAAATTATATAGGGGAACACAAAAATGACAAAATCCCAAGGTACAGTGGGATTAAATAATGATAGTCCACCAAATTCTCCACTGTTCTGTATCAATAAAAAAATAGCTAAACTAACATGTACCACATTATCATTATCATCCAGTAAGCAACTAAACCAGTGCTTTCTATAGTCATAACTAACTGCAGAAAGTTTTGCCACTAGTGGTAACCCTTGTTAAGATCTCTTCTGTAGTTCTGAAATCCCTACATTTTACCTAGAATAGATGGAAGACAAGGAAAGTGAGTTTTGAGTCTTACACGTAAATCTTCATCAATTTCATCCGGGACACGATAAGGAGCAGGTTCGTCTTCATCACTATCACCAAACACATCGCGGACAACTTCATCTTCTCCTTCTTCCTCCATTGGTGATCTGTGTAATGACATTGTGATTCTTATGAGTAACTGAACTACTGGGAGGATCTATAAACAATTATTCGACCATCGAACTGGTTACTTAGTAATGTCAGGTCTTAAAAGCATATGATGCATAATTTAACAAGCAGAAGTTTGGTTTTCCTTGCCTTGGTTTCCTTTGAGGAGCTTCCTCATCTTGGTGAGCTTGATCTATGTAGTAATTATCTCCGGATCCCTCCGATTCGGAGGCAACAGCCGGCCTTCTTCTGCTTGCTACTGCCTGACGCTCGTAGCCCTCGTCTTCACTTTCCATGCCTCTTGCATCAGCTTGCATCACCCCGTCACTCAGTTCTCTTTCAGGTGAGCTCTGAACCTTTTCCACGTCACTTTCTCCTTGGTCAAGATCAGCAGGATGAGCCTCTCCTTCACTTTCCTCTTCCATCCCAATTTGGCCCTCACTCTCGCCTTCTCCTTCTGCTTCACCTTCCCCTCCATGCTCCGCCTCGCCTTCGCCTTCTTCCTGGGTAAACACAACAGTAATTAACCAAATGCAAGATCAGAAAATACTAGCTTTATTTGTGTCGATGGAGAATTAGGGCATATAGGGAAATCTGCAGGAACCTATCTTTTAACTCTTTAGCCATCGTTTTTCCAGATCAGTTGCTACACCTCTCAGAATTCCTCGTATATGCACAAGATTCTACCACACAAATAATTGTTATGAAATTTCTACTTGCAAATGTTTTCGGTTAGATTTCGGGGGGTCGCTAAAACAGGAATCGGCCCAATTTCTGAAAAAGTTACAGCCCCAACCGCGAGTCTTCGAACCGACGAAGACCCCGAGAAAAAGCTAAGCCCTAGCCCAGGATGGGGAGTAGAGCAGGAGAGATGAATCACGGCGAGATTGGGATGTGTGTTACCGAGTGGTAGGGGTCGTGGGCATGGGCGTGGCTGCGTCCATCGTCTTCTTCGTCGTCGTCGTCCTCTTGGTCCAGGTCGTGGTGGTGGCGCTGCTGCTGCTGTGGCGGCTGCTGGTCGTCCTCGTCGACGATCTCGAGGGGCTCCTCCTCCTCGTCGTCCTCCGACTGGTCGCCGAAGAGGTTCTGCATCATCTGGCTGCGCGTCGCCCCGTCGACGTCCCTCTCCCTGTCGTCGCCCGCCATCGCCGCCGCCGCCGCTCTCCGCTCCGGTTCGGGTTTTCCTCTGTTTCCGCTGTGAGGTGAGGTCCTGAGGTGTGCGTGGGGTCGCGTGGCGTTGGAGCAAGGAAAGGAAACCGAAAGGAATTGTGTGCGGACCGGCCGGCTAGACCAGACTGCACAACCCCTGTCATCGACTTAGAGCATCTCCAATAGGCGAGCTATATCGCGGCGAGTTAAATCTCCGATTGTGCGCGCTGTAAACCGATAGCGCACGCAGTGCCGATTTTTCCTCCGCTAGGCGCGGTAAAATGCAGCGCGTGCGCGGGCTGGAAAAATGGTGCTCCGACAGGCGCGGTAAAATACAGCGCGCGCGGGCGCGGAAAACAGATTTCTACACTATTTTGCATTCACAAAGATCAAATAAACACACATAAATCATGAAACAAATCACACAAAGTGCAACAACATCACGTAGTTCAACAACGACACAACAAAATGACGTAGTTCAACAATGACACACCACATATGGTTCAAATGGACAAAGTGGAACACAATGCATATCACACTTCCGCACTTTCCAAGTCAACACCTTCTTCTTCCTCCTCGTCATCTTGGGTTGAAGGAGGAATAGTAGCATTCATGGAAGACACGAAGCCTCCCGGTGGTGCTCCCATACTCCCATACACACCACTCACCGAGCCTCCCATGGTCCCTCCAAACACTCCTCCATAGCTTGGTCCTCCCATGCCGGCCATGCCTCCATAGCCTCCCATGCCAGCCATGCCTCCCATGCCGGCCATGCCTCCCATGGTGGGCATGGGCATGCTTCCCATGCCGGCCATGCCTCCCATGGTGGGCATGGGCATGCTTCCCATGCCCGCCATGCCTCCCATGCCTCCTCCAAACGTCGGCA
Organism: Lolium perenne; assembly: GCF_019359855.2. Lineage (NCBI taxonomy): Eukaryota > Viridiplantae > Streptophyta > Magnoliopsida > Poales > Poaceae > Lolium > Lolium perenne. Next base: position 185,431,847 of record NC_067245.2, read on the forward strand.
TGCCTCCTCCAAACATGCCGGTCGTGGAAGTGTTCATGTTGGCTACCAACAATCTCTTTTTTGCCAACACTTCATCGCGAAGAAGGTTGATGTACTCCTTTTGCCTCTCATCCATATGGGAAGTATCCATCAAGAAAAGCTTCCTCTCCTCCTCCGCTGGGCGTGCTTGCTCCTCGGTGGCTTGCCTCTTCTCCTCCAAAGCCAACTTCCTCTCCTCGTTGGCGGCAATCCTCTCCTCCAAAGCAGCTCTCCTAGCTTCAATAGCATCCATAGCCTCTTTCTCCCAGTTTCGTTGCATCTTTCTATCTTCATTTGCTTGCAACCTTGCATTTGCAATCCTTTCCATAGCCATGGCAATGTCATCATCTCCGGCCTTCTTTCCCTTCATTTCCTTGGCGGTCTTCCTACCATGCACATTCCTCCGCCCATTGTTGACGGAGTGAGGAGTGGAGCTTCTCTTCATCCGCCCTTCATCACTTGAATCATCATCATCGATGATTGTTGCATCACCGGTAGCATTGGCCGCCATAGTTGCCGCGTCCATCTTGCCGCGCGTCTTCCACTTCTCTTCATTCTCTAGCACTTCATAGCAATGATGCAAGGTGAATGGCTTGCCAAGAATCTTGTTGCCTTTCTTGTTCTTCTTTCCCACATCCCTAAACAATCCTTGAGCCATGGAGTTCTACACATATGCGGAAAAGAAAATAGATGAGCCATATGAAGTAGAACCGTATTCTTGTCATATGAGCCATATGGTGAACATAGTAGAATGACTTACCCTATCATTCTCATTAGTGCCACTTGGATTGAGAACATCGATGTTGGCTTGCACGCCCGCCCATTTTTGGCAATCGGTGTTGATACTGGACCAACGGGACCGAAGTGAGCGCATGGGCGCTCGATCCCACTTGTGTTGTGTGTGTTGAAGTAATCCGTCATCCTCATCCAATATGTTTCTCTTGTTTGGTCGGTACCGGTTGTTGGATCCATTCCAATTGTCAACCACGTCTTGCAAAGCAACTTGTCCTCCGCTATGGTGTAGTTGGCGGACCGGCCGGGAGGGCGAGGTTCAATCAACCCTTCTCCTTCCTCATCTACATCCTCATATTCCTCCTCCCCATCGGCGGCTTCATCGTGCAAGAACGAGGATCCAACATTCATTGTCTCCATGAATGCCGCATCATCCACTCTACATTGCAATGAAATTCATTACTACACGGCTAGGTATGCATCAATAAACTAGAATTCGACAAAAACTAGTGTTTTTTACCTCTCGGGCATTTCATCATCCACCATATGTGCGCCCGCGCGGTTGCCGGACGGAGGCGTCGGCTGGGTCGGCTGGGTAGGCGAAGGAGGAGGAGGCGCCTGGTTCGGCTGGGTCGGCTGGGTCGGCGGCGGAGGAGGAGGAGGAGGCTGCCGGCGGGCGACGGGCTTCTTTGCTTTCTTCGGCGGCGCGACGGCGGCGGGGCCGAGGTGTGACCGTTTGGTCGCCGTGCCTTCCCTCCTCGGCGCGGCGCCTGCGGCCATCTGCGCGCGGCGGCGCGCTGCGTGCGGTGCCGCGCGGCGGGATGAACAGCGCGCGCGCAGCCGTTGGGTTGCCGCCGTCGGCGCCGGCGCTAGGGTTTGGCGGCGGCGCGGCGGAAGTGGCGGCGGCGGAGGGTGCGACAGAGTAGGGAGGGGTCGGCGGGTTGCCGGAGGGGTCGTCCATCGTCGGGATCGCCGGCGGCGCGCGGAGACCACGGATTGGGCGCTCGGAGTAGCGACGCGGAAGAGGAAGTTTCAGCGCGGGGGATTTTTCGCGCTTGGACGAGCGATGCCGCGCGCTGTAGCCGACGCGCCAGATATGCCGCTCCCTTTTGTGCAAAACGCCGCGCGCCCTAAATTTTTTACAGCGCCGCGCCGTTTACCGCGCCTGCTGGAGCGCCGCATTTCCTCCCGCGCGCGCTATATCGGACGTTTTTATGCCGCGCGGCCTATATAGCGCGCCTGTTGGAGATGCTCTTAAAAAGAATCAATTTTTTGTATTTTACAAGCGAAATTGAGTATGCTTTAACCATGACTAATCAGGCAAAACACAATCGAACAAAAAAAAACCTTGTGTCTTAATCAAACAAATAGAAAAAAACGAATTAAAAAATGGAAAAAGGGACCAAAACCCCGAAGTGTAAAAGGTTGCAGTGATGAAAATATACGTCTCGTGATAGTTGGCATCAAAGAGTGTTATCGACGGAGGTGCACACACGATGAAGACAAGTAATCACAACACTCCACCTCGTGTACTAATTAGCAAAGTTCAATCGACGACAAGCCCGCCGAGGCCAGCAGACGTATCAGACTCAAGGATGTGGTTATATCTGTAGTCAAATGACTTTGTTGGGTCGAGCTAGTTGTTACTGAAGTGGAACCAAAAAAAACTAAGCCCTAGCCCAAGATAGGGAGTATAGCATGAGAGATCAATCAAGGCGAGAGGGGAAATTGGGATGTGTGGTAGTGGTCATAGGTAGGCCTACATCTAATGTTGTGGCGGCGGTTGATCGCCCTCGTTGATGATCTCGAGGGGGATCCTCCTCGTCGCCCTCCTATGGGACGCTAAGAGGTTTTGCATCATTTGGTTGAGCGTATCCACATCCACGTCCCTATCCCTGACGCCGCCTGCCATAGTCATCGTCGCTCCGCTCCGGATCGGGTTTTCTTATGTTCCCGCTTTGAGCTGAGGTGTGTGTGGGTTGTGTGGCGTTCGATCTAGGAAACCGAAAGGAATTGTGTGCGGGCCAGCTAGACCAGACCGTGGAACCCCCTTTCATCGACTTTAAAAATGATTTGAAATTTTAAAGCAAAATTGGAGTATACTTAAAATATAGAAAGCACTTACTCCCTTCCCTGATATTTGAGTATGTTTTTTCAGGAGATTATATGGTATGCTTTAATCGTGATTAATGAGGCATAAAACAATAGAACAATAAGTAAAAGCATTGTCTCTTCATCAAGTAGGAAAACCCAAATTAAAAAAATACGAAACAAGGACTAAAATCCCAAAGTGCAAAAGGTTGTTGTGAGGCAAATACACTTCTCCATTATAGATACCCTCAAAGAGTATTATCGACGGAGGTGCACAATCGATGAAGATAAACAATCACAACTTGACACCAAGATTTGTTAATGAGATTTAGTAGTCTGGCTTACAATCATGGACATGCTTAATGGCGCTCCTTCTCGTGTACTAATCAGCATAGTCCAATCGACAACAAGACTATTGAGGCCAGCAAACCTATCAGACTGGAGGATGTGGTTTAAATCTGTAGTCAAATTACTTTGTCGAGTCGAGTCGGTGGTTACTAAAGTGGAACCATCAAGTTAAAAGGTGGCCCAGCTAAAAAAAATCGAGCCCTAGACCAAGATGGGGAGTTGTCGTTTGTGGTGAACAAACAGACGCCATAGGTAGGCTTAAGTTGGGGCCGATGTGCCCCGGGGGATCCGGAGGAGGGAGATGGAAGAACGCACACACACAACACAAGGTTTACCCAGGTTCAGGGCCCTCGTGAGGAGGTAAAAACCCTACTCCTGCTTGTCTGCAATGTATAGAGTTGTATACGAGAGCTACAATGACGTTCCTTGAGCTGTATGGCGAGAGGTAGAAGATGAGATCCTATCGCTAAGGGGAGAATGAGAGAGCTCTAGAACCGTCACGTGCAAGGGAAGTCTGCCTCTCCTTATATAGGGGGGAGGCATGTTACAAGGGTGAAACCCTAGCATGGGTTAAAGCCGTATCTTGAGGGTCTTTGCTTACGTTTGCCTTTGGCATGCAGCTTTGATCCTCTCCCGTGAGGTACTCTCTGACCTGGCCTTCTGACACTGTACCGCTGACGACCGTACACTTCGTCATCGGCGTGCTTTACCCTCCCTTGGAATGGAGCGCTTGCCTTCGTCCTGAAGATATTCTCCGTATCTCTTCCGTGTCTGTAGCGGCATGACCGGATCTTGGACTTTGGGGACAGGCACATGACCGTTGGACTTGTATCGGACCCCTATTCCGGTTCCACGAAAGTATGTCAAATCTTCATTCTTTGATCATTGGATGTATCTTGACCCTGTCAGCTTACTGTATGTCGGTACCTTCAGTCTGGCATGGCTATGCCGGTATTCCGGATTACTCAAGCCGGTTGACCTTTAATCCGGTGAGCACCATATTAAGCGATAAGCAAGATCATCCGGCTTATCCGTGTAAGCCGGTAACTACGCACATAACTTAGCCATTTAGCTATGCACTCGAGCTAACGAGGGTCATCCCCCGACATTAGTCCCTGAAGCTGGTGTGGTCCAGCGGTGCCAGCTGATGGGCCGCAGTAGGTTCCCTGCTTAATCAATGTTCACGTTGTAAGAGCAAACTTTAAACCCCAAGTTTTGTGTGTTTGATGACAACACTTGAGTAATCTCACCGTGTGCCTTGAGTATCATTGTTAGATTTGCAAGAGCACGGTGACCTCGCTGGACTCGTCAAGATCGGAAGACTGAAGCGTAGTTGATAGGTTTTCTGGTTTTGTGTGTGTTTAGCGAGGTGACATGGATGGAGAGAAAAAGAGGAGAGAACCAGTTTTAGCCAGGCCGGTACTACCGGTACCTGTAGCGGTAGTACCGCTACCCCTATAGGTACCGCCCACGGTACCGCTCTGAGTTCTGAGTTGAAATTGACCCACAGTACGAGTTGTGGTACCTCTGCAGTACCTGGAGCGGTAGTACCGCTCACGAGCGGTAGTACCGCTCATGGTACCGCCTAGGTACCGTAACTAGTTACGGCTGTACCGCTTCGGTACCACTTCGAGTCCAGTAAGGTTTGGACCCTGTTGCGGTACCTAGAGCGGTACCTCGAGCGGTAGTACCGCTCTGCGTCTATTGACCAGATCTGGGGGAATTCGAACTCAGAGCGGTAGTACCGCTTCCCAGAAGCGGTAGTACCGTGATACGCGTACAGCACGCGACTGTTGGGAACCCCAAGAGGAAGGTGTGATGCGTACAGCGGCAAGTTTTCCCTCAGTAAGAAACCAAGGTTTATCGAACCAGTAGGAGCCAAGAAGCACGTTGAAGGTTGATGGCGGCGAAGTGTAGTGCGGCGCAACACCAGGGATTCCGGCGCCAACGTGGAACCTGCACAACACAACCAAAGTACTTTGTCCCAACGTAACAGTGAGGTTGTCAATCTCACCGGCTTGCTGTAACAAAGGATTAGATGTATAGTGTGGATGATGATTGTTTGCAGAAAACAGTAAAATAAGTATTGCAGTAGATTGTATTCGATGTTAAGAATGGACCGGGGTCCACAGTTCACTAGAGGCGTCTCTCCGATAAGAATAAGCATGTTGGGTGAACAAATTACAGTTGGGCAATTGACAAATAAAGAGGGCATGACCATGCACATACATGATATGATGAGTATTGTGAGATTTAATTGGCCATTACGACAAAGTACATAGACCGCTATCCAGCATGCATCTATGCCTAAAAAGTCCACCTTCAGGTTATCATCCGAACCCCTTCCAGTATTAAGTTGCAAACAACAGACAATTGCATTAAGTATGGTGCGTAATGTAATCAACAACTACATCCTTAGACATAGCATCGATGTTTTATCCCTAGTGGCAACAGCACATCCACAACCTTAGAACTTTCATCCTTTGTCCCAGATTTAATGGAGGCATGAACCCACTATCGAGCATAAATACTCCCTCTTGGAGTTACTAGCAAAAACTTGGCCAGAGCCTCTACTAATAACGGAGAGCATGCAAGATCATAAACAACACATAGATAATAGAGTGATAATCAACATATCATAGTATTCTCTATCCATCGGATCCCAACAAACACAACATGTAGCATTACAGATAGATGATCTTGATCATGTTAGGCAGCTCACAAGACCCGACAATGAAGCACAATTAGGAGAAGACGACCATCTAGCTACTGCTATGGACCAATAGTCCAGGGGTGAACTACTCACTCATCACTCCGGAGGCGACCATGGCGGTGAAGAGTCCTCCGGGAGATGATTCCCCTCTCCGGCAGGGTGCCGGAGGCGATCTCCTGAATCCCCTGAGATGGGATTGGCGGCGGCGGCATCACTGGAAGGTTTTCCGTATCGTGGCTCTCGGTACTGGAACTACTATCGACGAAGACTTCTTATAGCCGGAGAGGTAGGTTTAGGGGCGACGCGAGGGGCCCACACACTAAGCCGGCGCGGCCAGGGCCTGGGCCGCTCCGCCCTAGCGTCTGGTCGCCTCGTCGCCCCACTTCATTTCCTTCCCGGTGTTCTGGAATCTTCGTGGAAAAATAAGATCCTTGGCGTTGATTTCGTCCAATTCCGAGAATATTTCCTTACTAGGATTTCTGAAACCAAAAACAGCAGAAAACAGCAACTGGCTCTTCGGCATCTCGTTAATAGGTTAGTGCCGGAAAATGCATAAATATGACATAAATATGCATAAAACATGTAGATATCATCAATAATGTGGCATGGAACATAAGAAATTATCGATACGTCGGAGACGTATCAGCATCCCCAAGCTTAGTTCCTGCTCGTCCCGAGTAGGTAAACGATAACAAAGATAATTTCTGGAGTGACATGCCATCATAACCTTGATCATACTATTGTAAGCACATGTAATGAATGCAGCGATCAAAACAATGGTAAATGACATGAGTAAACAAATGAATCATATAGCAAAGACTTTTCATGAATAGTACTTCAAGACAAGCATCAATAAGTCTTGCATAAGAGTTAACTCATAAAGCAATAATTCAAAGTATAGGTATCGAAGCAACACAAAGGAAGATTAAGTTTCAGCGGTTGCTTTCAACTTGTAACATGTATATCTCATGGATATTGTCAATGTAAAGTAATATAACTAGTGCAATATGCAAGTATGTAGGAATCAATGCACAGTTCACACAAGTGTTTGCTTCTTGAGATAGAGAGAAATAGGTGAACTGACTCAACATAAAAGTAAAAGAAAGGCCCTTCGCAGAGGGAAGCATTGATTGCTATATTTGTGCTAGAGCTTTTGGTTTTGAAAACATATAGAGAGCATAAAAGTAAAATTTTGAGAGGTGTTTGTTGTTGTCAACGAATGGTAGCGGGTACTCTAACCCCCTTGCCAGACAAACCTTCAAAGAGCGGCTCCCATTTTATTTTTATTTTTGGGTGGCACTCCTTCCAACCTTTCTTTCACAATCCTCGGGTGCCTGCCAACAATCTCATACCATGAAGGAGTGCCTTTTTATTTTAGTTTTATTATGATGACACTCCTCCCCACCTTTGCTTTCTCAAGCTATGGCTAACCGAATCCTTCGGGTGCCGTCCAACAATCACATACCATGGAGGAGTGTCTATTTTTTGTTAATTAATTTGGGACTGGGAATCCCATTGCCAGCTCTTTTTGCAAAATTATTGGATAAGCGGATGAAGCCACTAGTCCATTGGTGAAAGTTGCCCAACAAGATTGAAAGATAAACACCACATACTTCCTCATGAGCTATAAAACATTGACACAAATCAGAGGTAATAAATTTTGAATTGTCTAAAGGTAGCATTCAAGCAATTTACTTTGGAATGGCAGAGAAATACCATGTAGCAGGTAGGTGTGGTGGACATAAATGGCATAGTGGTTGGCTCAAGGATTTTGGATGCATGAGAAGTATTCCCTCTCGATACAAGGCTTAGGCTAGCAAGGCTATTTGAAACAAACACAAGTATGAAGTGGTGCAGTAAAACTCACATAAAAGTCATATTGTAAACATTATAAGACTCTACACCGTCTTCCTTGTTGTTCAAACTCTTTACTAGAAATTATCTAGACCTTAGAGAGACCAATTATGCAAACCAAATTTTAGCAAGCTCTATGTATTTCTTCATTAATAGGTGCAAAGTATAATGCAAGAGCTTAAACATGAGCACAACAATTGCCAAGTATCACATTATCCAAGACATTTTACCAATTACTACATGTAGCATTTCCCGTTTCCAACCATATAACAATTTAACGAAGAAGATTCAACCTTCGCCATGAATACTATGAGTAAAGCCTAAGGACATATCTGTCCATATGCAACAGCGGAGCGTGTCTCTCTCCCACACAATGAATGCTAGGATCCATTTTATTCAAACAAAACAAAAACAAAAACAAATAGACGCTCCAAGCAAAGTACATAAGATGTGATGGAATAAAAATATAGTTTCACTAGAGGAACCTAATAATGTTGTCGATGAAGAAGGGGATGCCTTGGGCATCCCCAAGCTTAGACGCTTGAGTCTTCTTGAAATATGCAGGGGTGAACCACCGGGGCATCCCCAAGCTTAGAGCTTTCACTCTCCTTGATCATATTGTATCATCCTCCTCTCTTGATCCTTGAAAACTTCCTCCACACCAAACTCAAAACAACTCATTAGAGGGTTAGTGCATAATCAAAATTCACATGTTCAGAGGTGACATAATCATTCTTAACACTTCTGGATATTGCACAAAGCTACTGAAAGTTAATGGAATCGAAAAATCCATCAAGCATAGCAAAACAGGCAATGCGAAATAAAAGGCAGAATCTGTCAAAACAGAACAGTCCGTAAATACGAATTTAATTGAGGCACCATACTTGCTCAAATGAAAATGCTCAAATTTAATGAAAGTTGCATACATATCTGAGGATCACGCACGTAAATTGGCATAATTTTCCGAGTTACCTACAGAGAATTAGGCCCAGATTCGTGACAGCAAGAAATCTGTTTCTGCGCAGTAATCCAAATCTAGTATGAACCTTACTATCAAAGACTTTACTTGGCACAACAATGCAACAAAACTAAGATAAGGAGAGGTTAATACAGTAGTAACAACTTCCAAGACTCAAATACAAAATAAAAGTGCAGTAGTAAAATCATGGGTTGTCTCCCATAAGCGCTTTTCTTTAACGCCTTTCAGCTAGGCGCAGAAAGTGTGTATCAAGTATTATCAAGAGATGATGCATCTACAGCGGGGTTTGGAGTTTTCTCAACCATGCATTGTATTTTGGATACATAAGTTTCAGAGGCTCCCTTTTCATTAGTCTTGGGCTTGCTACTCTCATCAAACAAATTTTCAGGAACAAGCCAAGCATAATTATCATCTAGAGCTTCATGCATTGCTAGGAGCTTACAAGGTATTGGTGCTTTAATCTCCCCACCATCATTAACATTATTAGTGTACTTAATTCTATCCATATCCATCTTTTCAAGTGTTCTTTTAAAATCGGTGAACATACCAAGCCTCTTATGCTTAATAAAAACTTTTCTAGCTTCTTTGGCTATATCCTCAAATTCTCGCACTAGGACTTTTAAAACAACATCTCTCTTCTCTCCCCTCTCCATATCAGAAAGTGTAAGAAACATGTGTTGTATCATGGGGTTGAGACTAATAAATCTAGCTTCCATCATGCGTACCAAACAAACAGAGGCATCTTCATAAGTAGGGACAGCTTTTGCCAGGGGTATATCTTTAAGATCTTCTTGCATACTAACATGGGTGAAAAATTCTTCTATATTATCTCTACCAATTATAGACCCTTGTCCCACATGTATATCTTTTACAGTAAAATTAAGAGGAAACATGATGAAGTGAGTAAAGTAAATGCAAGTAACTAATTTTTTTGTGTTTTTAATATGGCAAACAAGATAGCAAATAAAGTAAAACTAGCAACTAATTTTTTTGTATTTTTGATTTAGTGTAGCAAACAAAGTACTAAATAAAAGTAAAGCAAGACAAAAACAAAGTAAAGAGATTGGAGGTGGAGACTCCCCTTGCAGCGTGTCTTGATCTCCCCGGCAACGGCGCCAGAAAACAGTCTTGGTACGCGTACAACACGCGACCGTTGGGAACCCCAAGAGGAAGGTGTGATGCATACATGATGTCTACGTTCCCCCTCCTTTCCTGTAGACAGTGTTGGGCCTCCAAGAGCAGAGGTTTGTAGAACAGCAGCAAGTTTTCCCTTAAGTGGATCACCCAAGGTTTATCGAACTCAGGGAGGAAGAGGTCAAAGATATCCCTCTCATGCAACCCTGCAACCACAAAGCAAGAAGTCTCTTGTGTCCCCAACACACCTAATAGGTGCACTAGTTCGGCGAAGAGATAGTGAAATACAGGTGGTATGAATAAGTATGAGCAGTAGCAACGGTGCCAGACAATAGCTTGCTGGCGTGTAGTTGATGGTGGTAGTATTGCAGCAGTAGTAACGCAGTGAAACAGTAAACAAGCAGTAGTAACTCAGCAGTATTTAGGAACAAGGCCTAGGGATTACGCTTTCACTAGTGGACACTCTCAATATTGATCACATAACAGAATAGATAAATGCATACTCTACACTTTTGTTGGATGATGAACACATTGCGTAGGATTACACGAACCCTCAATGCCGGAGTTAACAAGCTCCACAATAATGCTCATATTTTAGTAACCTTTAGTGTAAGATAGATCAACGCTACTAAACCAAGTACTAGCATAGCATGCACACTGTCACCTTCATGCATATGTAGGAGGAATAGATCACATCAATATTATCATAGCAATAATTAACTCCATAATCTACAAGAGATCATGATCATAGCACAAACCAAGTACTAACACGGTGCACACACTGTCACCTTTACACACGTGCAGGAGGAATAGAACTACTTTAATAACACATCACTAGAGTAGCACATAGATAGTAGTGATACAAAACTCAGATGAATCTCAATCATGTAAAGCAGCTCATGAGATCATTGTATTGAAGTACATAGAGAGAGATTAACCACATAGCTACCGGTACAGCCCCGAGCCTCGATGGAGAACTACTCCCTCCTCATGGGAGCGCGGCGGTGATGAAGATGGCGGTGGAGAGGGCAGCGGTTTCGATTGATAAGCCTGCCGGGGGGACTTCCCCGCTCCGGCAGCGTGCCGGAACAGAGATCCTGTCCCCCAGATCTTGGCTTCGCGATGGCGGCGGCTCTGGAAGGTTTTTGTGGGTTTCGTCAATCGTGATAGGGTTTTCTGATCCAGGGGCTTCTTATAGGCGAAGAGGCGGCGCAGGAAGGTCGAAGGGGGGCCCACACCCTAGGGCGCCCCCTAGGCCGCGCCGGGGTGTGGTGTGGTGGCCACTGCCTCCCTTCTCTCGGCGGTTCTCGTGTGTTACGGATGCTTAGGGTAAAATAGGAACCCGGGCGTTGATTTCGTCCGATTCGAGAATATTTCGTTACTAGGATTTCTGAAACCAAAAACAGCAGAAAACAGAACTGGCACTTCGGCATCTTGTTAATAGGTTAGTTCGAGAAAATGCACGAATATGACATAAAGTGTGCATAAAACATGTAGATAACATCAATAATGTGGCATGGAACATAAGAAATTATAGATACGTTGGAGACGTATCGGCATCCCCAAGCTTAGTTACGCTCGTCCCGAGCGGGTAAAACGATAACGAGATAATTTACGGAGTGACATGCCATCATAATCTTGATCATACTATTTGTAAAGCATATGTAGTGAATGCAGCGATCAAAACAATATATATGACATGAGTAAACAAGTGAATCATATAGCAAAGACTTTTCATGAATAGCACTTCAAGACAAGCATCAATAAGTCTTGCATAAGAGTTAACTCATAAAGCAATAATTCAAAGTAAAGGTATTGAAGCAACACAAAAGAAGATTAAGTTTCAGCGGTTGCTTTCAACTTATAACATGCATATCTCATGGATAGTTGTCAATGCAAAGCAATATAACAAATGCAATAAGCAAGTATGTAAGAATCAATGCACAGTTCACACAAGTGTTTGCTTCTTGAGGTGGAGAGAGATAGGTGAACTGACTCAACATTGAAAGTAAAAGAATGGTCCTCATAGAGGAAAAGCATCGATTGCTATATTTGTGCTAGAGCTTTGATTTTGAAAACATGAAACAATTTTGTCAACGGTAGTAATAAAGCATATGCATCATGTAAATTATATCTTATAAGTTGCAAGCCTCATGCATAGTGTACTAATAGTGCCCGCACCTTGTCCTAATTAGCTTGGACTACCTGGATTATCACCGCAATACATATGCTTTAACCAAGTATCACAAAGGGGTACCTCTATGCCGCCTGTACAAAGGTCTAAGGAGAAAGCTCGCATTTGGATTTCTCGCTTTTGATTATTCTCAACTTAGACATCCATACCGGGACAACATAGACAACAGATAATGGACTCCTCTTTTAATGCTTTAAGCATTCAACAACAATTAATTCTTTTCTCATTAGAGATTTGAGGATGTTTGTCCAAAACTGAAACTTCCACCATGGAACATGGCTTTAGTTAGCGGCCCAATGTTCTTCTCTCACAATATGCATGCTCAAACCATTCAACTCAGTGTAGATCGCCCTTACTTCAGACAAGACGAACATGCATAGCAACTCACATGAAATTCAACAATGAGTTGATGGCGTTCCCCAGTAAACATGGTTATCGCACAACCAGCAACTTAATAAGAGATAAAGTGCATAATTACATATTCAATACCACAATAGTTTTTAAGCTATTTGTCCCATGAGCTATATATTGCAAAGGTGAATGATGGAATTTTAAAGGTAGCACTCAAGCAATTTACTTTGGAATGGCTGGAAAATACCATGTAGTAGGTAGGTATGGTGGACACAAATGGCATAGTGGTTGGCTCAAGTATTTTGGATGCATGAGAAGTATTCCCTCTCGATACAAGGTTTAGGCTAGCAAGGCTTATTTGAAACAAACACAAGGATGAACCGGTGCAGCAAAACTCACATAAAAGACATATTGAAAACATTATAAGACTCTACACCGTCTTCCTTGTTGTTCAAACTCAATACTAGAAATTATCTAGACCTTAGAGAGACCAATTATGCAAACCAAATTTTAGCAAGCTCTATGTATTTCTTCATTAATGGGTGCAAAGCATATGATGCAAGAGCTTAAACATGAGCACAACAATCGCCAAGTATCACATTACCCAAGACATTATAGCAATTACTACATGTATCATTTTCCAATTCCAACCATATAACAATTTAACGAAGAAGAAACTTCGCCATGAATACTAAAAGCTAAGAACACATGTGTTCATATGCAACAGCGGAGCGTGTCTCTCTCCCACACAAGCATGATGTAATCCAATTTATTCAAACACAAACAAAAATAGAAACAAACAAACAGACGCTCCAAGCAAAACACATAAGATGTGATGGAATAAAAATATAGTTTCAGGGGAGGAACCTGATAATGTTGTCGATGAAGAAGGGGATGCCTTGGGCATCCCCAAGCTTAGACGCTTGAGTCTTCTTGATATATGCAGGGGTGAACCACCGGGTGCATCCCCAAGCTTAGAGCTTTCACTCTTCTTGATCATAGTATATCATCCTCCTCTCTTGACCCTTGAAAACTTCCTCCACACCAAACTCGAAACAACTCATTAGAGGGTTAGTGCACAATCAAAAACTCACATGTTCAGAGGTGACACAATCATTCTTAACACTTCTGGACATTGCATAATGCTACTGGACATTAGTGGATCAAAGAAATTCATCCAACATAGCGAAAGAGGCAATGCGAAATAAAAGGCAGAATCTGTCAAAACAGAACAGTTCGTATTGACGAATTTTAAAATGGCACCAGACTTGCTCAAATGAAAATGCTCAAATTGAATGAAAGTTGCGTACATATCTGAGGATCATGCACGTAAATTGGCTTAATTTTCTGAGCTACCTACAGGGAGGTGGACCCAGATTCGTGACAGCAAAGAAATCTGGAACTGCGCAGTAATCCAAATCTAGTACTTACTTTTCTATCAACGGCTTTACTTGGCACAACAAAACACAAAACTAAGATAAGGAGAGGTTGCTACAGTAGTAAACAACTTCCAAGACACAAATATAAAACAAAGTACTGTAGCAAAATAACACATGGGTTATCTCCCAAGAAGTTCTTTTCTTTATAGCCATTAAGATGGGCTCAGCAGTTTTAATGATGCACTCGCAAGAAATAGTATTTGAAGCAAAAGAGAGCATCCAGAGGAAAATACAAAACACATTTAAGTCTAACATGCTTCCTATGCAAAGGAATCTTGTAAATAAACAAGTTCATGAAGAGCAAAGTAACAAGCATAGGAAGATAAAACAAGCGTAGCTTCAAAAATTTCAGCACATAGAGAGGTGTTTTAGTAACATGAAAATTTCTACAACCATATTTTCCTCTCTCATAATAACTTTCAGTAGCAACATTAGCAAACTCAACAATATAACTATCACATAAAGCATTCTTATCATGAATCTCATGCATAAAATTATTACTCTCCACATAAGCATAATCAATTTTATTAGTTGTAGTGGGAGCAAATTCAACAAAGTAGCTATTATTATTATTCTCATCAAGTGTAGGAGGCATAGTATAATCACAACAAAATTTACTCTCCATAGTAGGTGGCACCAAAAGACCACTATCATTATCATCATAAATAGGAGGCAAAGTATCATCAAAGAAAATTTTCTCCTCAATGCTTGGGGGACTAAAAATATCATGAAAACCAGCTTCCCCAAGCTTAGAACTTTCTATATTATTGTCAACAATGGTGTTCAAAGCGTTCATACTAATATTACTACCAGCATGCAAAGAAGATTTCATAGGTTTTTTAATTTTCGCATCAAACAATCCATGTTTTAAATCAGGAAATAGAACAAGAAGCTCACTCTTGTACATTATGCCAACTAGTGTAAACAAGAAACAACAAGATGCAATTGCAGGATCTAAAGGAAATAGCTTCGAGCACACACACGACGGCGCCAGAAAAATACTTTACCTGAGACCGTAGTATGAGTGCCTTTTACCTTTCCTCCCCGGCAACGGCGCCAGAAAAGTGCTTGATGTCTACGTTCCCCCTCCTTTCCTGTAGACAGTGTTGGGCCTCCAAGAGCAGAGGTTTGTAGAACAGCAGCAAGTTTTCCCTTAAGTGGATCACCCAAGGTTTATCGAACTCAGGGAGGAAGAGGTCAAAGATATCCCTCTCATGCAACCCTGCAACCACAAAGCAAGAAGTCTCTTGTGTCCCCAACACACCTAATAGGTGCACTAGTTCGGCGAAGAGATAGTGAAATACAGGTGGTATGAATAAGTATGAGCAGTAGCAACGGTGCCAGACAATAGCTTGCTGGCGTGTAGTTGATGGTGGTAGTATTGCAGCAGTAGTAACGCAGTGAAACAGTAAACAAGCAGTAGTAACTCAGCAGTATTTAGGAACAAGGCCTAGGGATTACGCTTTCACTAGTGGACACTCTCAATATTGATCACATAACAGAATAGATAAATGCATACTCTACACTTTTGTTGGATGATGAACACATTGCGTAGGATTACACGAACCCTCAATGCCGGAGTTAACAAGCTCCACAATAATGCTCATATTTTAGTAACCTTTAGTGTAAGATAGATCAACGCTACTAAACCAAGTACTAGCATAGCATGCACACTGTCACCTTCATGCATATGTAGGAGGAATAGATCACATCAATATTATCATAGCAATAATTAACTCCATAATCTACAAGAGATCATGATCATAGCACAAACCAAGTACTAACACGGTGCACACACTGTCACCTTTACACACGTGCAGGAGGAATAGAACTACTTTAATAACACATCACTAGAGTAGCACATAGATAGTAGTGATACAAAACTCAGATGAATCTCAATCATGTAAAGCAGCTCATGAGATCATTGTATTGAAGTACATAGAGAGAGATTAACCACATAGCTACCGGTACAGCCCCGAGCCTCGATGGAGAACTACTCCCTCCTCATGGGAGCAGCAGCGGTGATGAAGATGGCGGTGGAGATGGCAGCGGTGTCGATGGAGAAGCCTTCCGGGGGCACTTCCCCGCTCCGGCAGCGTGCCGGAACAGAGATCCTGTCCCCCAGATCTTGGCTTCGCGATGGCGGCGGCTCTGGAAGCTTTTCGTGGGTTTCGTCAATCGTGATAGGGTTTTCTGATCCAGGGGCTTCTTATAGGCGAAGAGGCGGCGCAGGAAGGTCGAAGGGGGGCCCACACCCTAGGGGGGCGCGCCCCCCCTAGGCCGCGCCGGGGTGTGGTGTGGTGGCCCTGCCTCCCTTCTCTGGCGGTTCTCGTGTGTTCTGGATGCTTCCGGGTAAAATAGGAACCTGGGCGTTGATTTCGTCCGATTGAGAATATTTCGTTACTAGGATTTCTGAAACCAAAAACAGCAGAAAACGAGGAGCGGCACTTCGGCATCTTGTTAATAGGTTAGTTCCAGAAAATGCACGAATATGACATAAAGTGTGCATAAAACATGTAGATAACATCAATAATGTGGCATGGAACATAAGAAATTATAGATACGTTGGAGACGTATCAGTACAGCGGCAAGTTTTCCCTCAGTAAGAACCAAGGTTTATCGAACCAGTAGGAGCCAAGAAGCACGTTGAAGGTTGATGGCGGCGAAGTGTAGTGCAGCGCAACACCAGGGATTCCGGCGCCAACGTGGAACCTGCACAACACAACCAAAGTACTTTGTCCCAACGTAACAGTGAGGTTGTCAATCTAACCGGCTTGCTGTAACAAAGGATTAGATGTATAGTGTGGATGATGATTGTTTGCAGAAAACAGTAGAACAAGTGTTGCAGTAGATTGTATTCGATGTTAAGAATGGACCGGGGTCCACAGTTCACTAGAGGCGTCTCTCCGATAAGAATAAGCATAATGGGTGAACAAATTGCAGTTGGGCAATTGACAAATAAAGAGGGCATGACCATGCACATACATGATATGATGAGTATTGTGAGATTTAATTGGGCATTACGACAAAGTACATAGACCGCTATCCAGCATGCATCTATGCCTAAAAAGTCCACCTTCAGGTTATCATCCGAACCCCTTCCAGTATTAAGTTGCAAACAACAGACAATTGCATTAAGTATGGTGCGTAATGTAATCAACAACTACATCCTTAGACATAGCATCGATGTTTTATCCCTAGTGGCAACAGCACATCCACAACCTTAGAACTTTTTGTCACTGTCCCAGATTTAATGGAGGCATGAACCCACTATCGAGCATAAATACTCCCTCTTGGAGTTACTAGCAAAAACTTGGCCAGAGCCTCTACTAATAACGGAGAGCATGCAAGATCATAAACAACACATAGATAATAGATTGATAATCAACATAGCATAGTATTCTCTATCCATCGGATCCCAACAAACACAACATGTAGCATTACAGATAGATTATCTTGATCATGTTAGGCAGCTCACAAGACCCGACAATGAAGCACAATTAGGAGAAGACGACCATCTAGCTACTGCTATGGACCCATAGTCCAGGGGTGAACTACTCACTCATCACTCCGGAGGCGACCATGGCGGTGAAGAGTCCTTCGGGAGATGATTCCCCTCTCCGGCAGGGTGCCGGAGGCGATCTCCTGAATCCCCCAAATGGGATTGGCGGCGGCGTCTCTGGAAGGTTTTCCGTATCGTGGCTCTCGGTACTGGAACTATTATCGACGAAGGCTTCTTATAGTCGGAGAGGTAGGTTTAGGGGCGACGCGAGGGGCCCACACACTAGGCCGGCGCGGCCAAGGCCTGGGCCGCGCCGCCCTAGCGTCTGGCCGCCTCGTCGCCCCACTTCGTTTCCTTCCCGCTGTTCTGGAAGCTTCGTGGAAAAATAAGATCCTGGGCGTTGATTTCGTCCAATTCCGAGAATATTTCCTTACTAGGATTTCTGAAACCAAAAACAGCAGAAAACAGCAACTGGCTCTTCAGCATCTCGTTAATAGGTTAGTGCCGGAAAATGCATAAATATGACATAAAGTATGCATAAAACATGTAGATATCATCAATAATGTGGCATGGAACATAAGAAATTATCGATACGTCGGAGACGTATCATACCACTTAGGCAAAAACTGGACATAACGGTTGGGTTTGGAGGAACCTATTTAAGGGCTCCTTCTTCCCCAACATGATTTTATCTCTTCCCTCTCACTCTCCTCCATTGTTGTTGAGCTTAATCCTTGAGGATCTCCTTCATCATCCAACCAATCTTGCCCAAACTTTGAGGATTGGTGGAGGAGACCCCGATCTATAGTTCTACCAAGAGAGATTTCACCAATACTAGCTATTCCTTAGTGGATCTTGGTGGTAGGGTTCCTTTAGTGGAGCATTGGAGAAGAGTTCCTTTAGTGGAGCATTGGAAGGGTTCCTTTGGTGGAGCATTGGAAGGGTTCCTTTGGTGGAGCATTGGAAGGGTTCCTATGGTGGAGCATTGGAGAAGGGTTCCTATGGTGGAGTGATGTCTACGTTCCCCCTCCTTTCCTGTAGACAGTGTTGGGCCTCCAAGAGCAGAGGTTTGTAGAACAGCAGCAAGTTTTCCCTTAAGTGGATCACCCAAGGTTTATCGAACTCAGGGAGGAAGAGGTCAAAGATATCCCTCTCATGCAACCCTGCAACCACAAAGCAAGAAGTCTCTTGTGTCCCCAACACACCAAATAGGTGCACTAGTTCGGCGAAGAGATAGTGAAATACAGGTGGTATGAATATATATGAGCAGTAGCAACGGTGCCAGAAAATAGCTTGCTGGCGTGTAGTTGATGGTGGTAGTATTGCGACGGTAATGTGATAAAACAGTAAACAAGCAGTAGTAACGCAGCAGTAGTAAACAAGTAGCGATAGCAGTATTTAGGAGCAAGGCCTAGGGATTACACTTTCACTAGTGGACACTCTCAACATTGATCACATAGCGGAATAGATAAATGCATACTCTACACTTTTGTTGGATGATGAACACATTGCGTAGGATTACACGAACCCTCAATGCCGGAGTTAACAAGCTCCACAATAATGCTCATGTTTAAGTAACCTTATAGTGTAAGATAGATCAATAGACTAAACCAAGTACTAACATAGCATGCACACTGTCACCTTCATGCATATGTAGGAGGAATAGATCACATCAATATTATCATAGCAATAGTTAACTTCGCAATCTACAAGAGATCATGATCATAGCATAAACCAAGTACTAACACGGTGCACACCTTTGTCACCTTTACACACGTGCAGGAGGAATAGAACTACTTTAATAACATTGCTAGAGTAGCACATAGATGAATAGTGATACAAAACTCATATGAATCTCAATCATGTAAAGCAGCTCATGAGATTATTGTATTGAGGTACATGAGAGAGATGAACCACATAGCTACCGGTACAGCCCCGAGCCTCGATGGAGAACTACTCCCTCCTCATGGGAGCAGCAGCGGTGATGAAGATGGCGGTGGAGATGGCAGCGGTGTCGATGGAGAAGCCTTCCGGGGGCACTTCCCCGTTCCGGCGGCGTGCCGGAACAGAGACTCCTGTCCCCCAGATCTTGGCCTCGCGATGGCGGCGGCTACGGAAGGTTTCGTGGTTTCGTCGAACGCCTCGGGGTTTTCGATCCGGGGCTTTATATAGGCGAAGAGGCGGCGCGGGAGGGCTTCGGGGGCCCACACCATAGGCGGCGCGCGGCCCCCTGCGGCCGCGCCGGGTGTGGTGTGGGGCCCCCGGGGCTCCCCTACGGCGGCTCTCGGGTGTTACGGATGGTTCCGGGAAAAATAGGAACACAGGCGTTGATTTCGTCCGATTCGAGAATATTTCGTTACTAGGATTTACGAAACCAAAAACAGTGAAACGAGAAGCGGCACTTCGGCATCTTGTTAATAGGTTAGTTCCGAGAAAATGCACGAATATGACATAAAGTGTGCATAAAACATGTAGATAACATCAATAATGTGGCATGGAACATAAGAAATTATCGATACGTCGGAGACGTATCGGCATCCCCAAGCTTAGTTACGCTCGTCCCGAGCGGTAAAAGCGATAACAGAGATAATTTACGGAGTGACATGCCATCATAAACTTGATCATACTATTTGTAAAGCATATGTAGTGAATGCAGCGATCAAAACAATGGTAATGTCATGAGTAAACAACTGAATCATAAAGCAAAGACTTTTCATGAATAGCACTTCAAGACAAGCATCAATAAGTCTTGCATAAGAGTTAACTCATAAAGCAATAATTCAAAGTAAAGGCATTGAAGCAACACAAAAGAAGATTAAGTTTCAGCGGTTGCTTTCAACTTGTAACATGTATATCTCATGGATATTGTCAACATAGAGTAATATAACAAATGCAATATGCAAGTATGTAGGAATCAATGCACAGTTCACACAAGTGTTTGCTTCTTGAGGTGGAGAGAAATAGGTGAACTGACTCAACATTGAAAAGTAGAAGAATGGTCCTCCATAGAGGAAAAGCATCGATTGCTATATTTGTGCTAGAGCTTTGATTTTGAAAACATGAAACAATTTTGTCAACGGTAGTAATAAAGCATATGCATCATGTAAATTATATCTTATAAGTTGCAAGCCTCATGCATAGTGTACTAATAGTGCCCGCACCTTGTCCTAATTAGCTTGGACTACCGGATCATCACAATGCACTGTTTTTACCAAGTGTCACAAAGGGGTACCTCTATGCCGCCTGTACAAAGGTCTAAGGAGAAAGCTCGCATTGGATTTCTCGCTATTGATTATTCTTCAACTTAGACATCCATACCGGGACAACGTAGACAACAGATAATGGACTCCTCTTTTATGCATAAGCATGTAACAACAATTAATAATTTTCTCATTTGAGATTGAGGATATATGTCCAAAACTGAAACTTCCACCATGGATCATGGCTTTAGTTAGCGGCCCAATGTTCTTCTCTAACATATGCATGCTTAACCATAAGGTGGTAGATCGCTCTTACTTCAGACAA
Source organism: Lolium perenne (assembly GCF_019359855.2). Taxonomy (NCBI): domain Eukaryota; kingdom Viridiplantae; phylum Streptophyta; class Magnoliopsida; order Poales; family Poaceae; genus Lolium; species Lolium perenne. The sequence continues at coordinate 185,452,727 of NC_067245.2, forward strand.
GACGAACATGCATAGCAACTCACATGATATTCAACAAAGAGTAGTTGATGGCGTCCCCAGTGAACATGGTTATCGCACAACAAGCAACTTAATAAGAGATAAAGTGCATAATTACATATTCAATACCACAATAGTTTTTAAGCTATTTGTCCCATGAGCTATATATTGCCAAGGTGAATGATGGAATTTTAAAGGTAGCACTCAAGCAATTTACTTTGGAATGGCGGAAAATACCATGTAGTAGGTAGGTATGGTGGACACAAATGGCATAGTGGTTGGCTCAAGTATTTTGGATGCATGAGAAGTATTCCCTCTCGATACAAGATTTAGGCTAGCAAGGTTTATTTGAAACAAACACAAGGATGAACCGGTGCAGCAAAACTCACATAAAAGACATATTGAAAACATTATAAGACTCTACACCGTCTTCCTTGTTGTTCAAACTCAATACTAGAAATTATCTAGACCTTAGAGAAACCAAATATGCAAACCAAATTTTAGCATGCTCTATGTATTTCTTCATTAATGGGTGCAAAGCATATGATGCAAGAGATTAATCATGAGCACAACAATTGCCAAGTATCACATTACCCAAAACATTTATAGCAATTACTACATGTATCATTTTCCAATTCCAACCATATAACAATTTAACGAAGGAGAAACTTCGCCATGAATACTATGAGTAGAAACCAAGGACATACTTGTCCATGTGCTACAGCGGAGCGTGTCTCTCTCCCACACAAGCATGATGTAATCCAATTTATTCAAACACAAACAAAAACAAAAACAAACAGACGCTCCAAGAAAAGCACATAAGATGTGATGGAATAAAAATATAGTTTCAGGGGAGGAACCTGATAATTTGTCGATGAAGAAGGGGATGCCTTGGGCATCCCCAAGCTTAGATGCTTGAGTCTTCTTGAAATATGCAGGGATGAACCACCGGGGCATCCCCAAGCTTAAACTCTTCACTCTTCTTGATCATAGTATATCATCCTCCTCTCTTGACCCTTGAAAACTTCCTCCACACCAAACTCGAAACAACTCATTAGAGGGTTAGTGCACAATAAAAATTAACATATTCAGAGGTGACACAATCATTCTTAACACTTCTGGACATTGCATAATGCTACTGGACATTAGTGGATCAAAGAAATTCATCCAACATAGCAAAAGAGGCAATGCGAAATAAAAGGCAGAATCTGTCAAAACAGAACAGTTCGTATTGACGAATTTTAAAATGGCACCAGACTTGCTCAAATGAAAATGCTCAAATTTAATGAAAGTTGCGTACATATCTGAGGATCATGCACGTAAATTGGCTTAATTTTCTGAGCTACCTACAGGGAGGTAGACCCAGATTCGTGACAGCAAAGAAATCTGGAACTGCGCAGTAATCCAAATCTAGTACTTACTTTACTATCAACGGCTTTACTTGGCACAACAAAACACAAAACTAAGATAAGGAGAGATTGCTACAGTAGTAAACAACTTCCAAGACACAAAATAAAAACAAAGTACTGTAGCAAAATAACACATGGGTTATCTCCCAAGAAGTTCTTTTCTTTATAGCCATTAAGATGGGCTCAGCAGTTTTAATGATGCACTCATAAGAAATAGTATTTGAAGCAAAAGAGAGCATCATGAGGCAAATTCAAAACACATTTAAGTCTAACATGCTTCCTATGCATAGGAATCTTGTAAATAAACAAGTTCATGGAGAGCAAAGTAACAAGCATAGGAAGATAAAACAAGTGTAGCTTAAAAAATTTCAGCACATAGAGAGGTGTTTTAGTAACATGAAAATTTCTACAACCATATTTTCCTCTCTCATAATAACTTTCAGTAGTATCATGAGCAAACTCAACAATATAACTATCACATAAAGCATTCTTATCATGAGTCTCATGCATAAAATTATTACTCTCCACATAAGCATAATCAATTTTATTAGTAATAGTGGGAGCAAATTCAACAAAGTAGCTATCATTATTATTCTCATCAAGTGTAGGAGGCATAGTATTATCATCATAAAAATTACTCTCCATAGTAGGTGGCACTAAAAGACCAATATCATTATAATCATCATAAATAGGAGGCAAAGTATCATCAAAGAAAATTTTCTCCTCAATGCTTGGGGGACTAAAAATATCATGCTCATCAAAGCCAGCTTCCCCAAGCTTAGAATTTTCCATATCATTAGCAACAATGGTATTCAAAGTATTCATGCTAACATGTTCCATGGGTTTTTTAGTTTTCGCATTAAACCATTCATGTCTTGACTCAGGAAATAGTACAAAGAGCTCACAGATGTTTTCCATTATGCCTTACTAGTGTAAAACAAGAAACAAAAAGATGCAATTGCAGGATCTAAAGGAAATAGCTTCGAGCACAAACACAATGGCGCCAGAAAAGTACTTTACCTGGAACCGAAGTATGAGTGCCTTTTACCTTTCCTCCCCGGCAACGGCGCCAGAAAAGTGCTTGATGTCTAGTTCCCCCTCCTTTCCTGTAGGCAGTGTTGGGCCTCCAAGAGCAGAGGTTTGTAGAAACAGCAGCAAGTTTTCCCTTAAGTGGATCACCCAAGGTTTATCGAACTCAGGGAGGAAGAGGTCAAAGATATCCCTCTCATGCAACCCTGCAACCACAAAGCAAGAAGTCTCTTGTGTCCCCAACACACCAAATAGGTGCACTAGTTCGGCGAAGAGATAGTGAAATACAGGTGGTATGAATATATATGAGCAGTAGCAACGGTGCCAGAAAATAGCTTGCTGGCGTGTAGTTGATGGTGGTAGTATTGCAGCAGTAGTAACGCAGTAAAACAGTAAACAAGCAGTAGTAACGCAGCAGTAGTAAACAAGTAGCGTGATGTCTACTTCCCCCTCCTTTTCCTGTAGACAGTGTTGGGCCTCCAAGAGCAGAGGTTTGTAGAACAGCAGCAAGTTTTCCCTTAAGTGGATCACCCAAGGTTTATCGAACTCAGGGAGGAAGAGGTCAAAGATATCCCTCTCATGCAACCCTGCAACCACAAAGCAAGAAGTCTCTTGTGTCCCCAACACACCTAATAGGTGTACTAGTTCGGCGAAGAGATAGTGAAATACAGGTGGTATGAATCTATATGAGCGGTAGCAACGGTGCGAGAAAATAGCTTCTTTGGCGTGTAGTTGATGGTGGTAGTATTGCAGCGATGTAATGCGATAAAACAGTAAACAAGCAGTAGTCACGCAGCAGTATTTAGGAACAAGGCCTAGGGATTAGACTTTCACTAGTGGACACTCTCAACATTGATCACATAACAGAATAGATAAATCCATACTCTACACTCTTGTTGGATGATGAACACATTGCGTAGGATTACACGAACCCTCAATGCCGGAGTTAACAAGCTCCACAATAATGCTCATATTTTAGTAACCTTTAGTGTAAGATAGATCAAAAGACTAAACCAAGTACTAACATAGCATGCACACTGTCACCTTCATGCATATGTAGGAGGAATAGATCACATCAATATTATCATAGCAATAGTTAACTTCACAATCTACAAGAGATCATGATCATAGCATAAACCAAGTACTAACACGGTGCACACACTGTCACCTTTACACACGTGCAGGAGGAATAGAACTACTTTAATAACTTTGCTAGAGTAGCACATAGATAAATTGTGATACAAAACTCATATGAATCTCAATCATGTAAAGCAGCTCATGAGATCATTGTATTGAAGTACATGGAGAGAGATTAACCACATAGCTACCGGTACAGCCCCGAGCCTCGATGGAGAACTACTCCCTCCTCATGGGAGCAGCAGCGGTGATGAAGATGGCGGTGGAGATGGCAGCGGTGTCGATGGAGAAGCCTTCGGGGCACTTCCCCGCTCCGGCAGCGTGCGGAACAGAGATCTGTCCCCCGGATCTTGGCGTCACGATGGCGGCGGCTACGGAAGGTTTCTGTGGTTTCGTCGAACGTATCGGGTTTTCGATCCAGGGGGCTTTATATAGGCGAAGAGGCGGCGCGGGAGGGTCGAAGGGCGACGACACCATAGGGCGGCGCGGCCGGGGCCTGGGCGCGCCGGCCTATGGTCTGGGGCCCAGTGCCCCCTCTGGTCCTTCCCGGGTGTTGGATGCTTCCGGTGAAAATAGGAACTTGGGCGTTGATTTCGTCCGATTCCGAGAATATTTCGTTACTAGGATTTCTGAAACCAAAAACAGCAGAAAACGAGGCGGCACTTCGGCATCTTGTTAATAGGTTAGTTCCAGAAAATGCACGAATATGACATAAAGTGTGCATAAAACATGTAGATAACATCAATAATGTGGCATGGAACATAAGAAATTATCGATACGTTGGAGATGTATCAGCATCCCCAAGCTTAGTTCTGCTCGTCCCGAGCAGGTAAAACGATAACACAGATAATTTCTGGAGTGACATGCCATCATAATCTTGATCATACTATTTGTAAAGCATATGTAGTGAATGCAGCGATCAAAACAATGTATATGACATGAGTAAACAAGTGAATCATAAAGCAAAGACTTTTCATGAATAGCACTTCAAGACAAGCATCAATTAAGTCTTGCATAAGAGTTAACTCATAAAGCAATAATTCAAAGTAAAGGCATTGAAGCAACACAAAAGAAGATTAAGTTTCAGCGGTTGCTTTCAACTTGTAACATGTATATCTCATGGATATTGTCAACATAGAGTAATATAACAAGTGCAATATGCAAGTATGTAGGAATCAATGCACAGTTCACACAAGTGTTTGCTTCTTGAGATGGAGAGAAATAGGTGAACTGACTCAACAATAAAAGTAAAAGAATGGTCCTTCAAAGAGGAAAAGCATCGATTGCTATATTTGTGCTAGAGCTTTGATTTTGAAAACATGAAACAATTTTGTCAACGGTAGTAATAAAGCATATGTATCATGTAAATTATATCTTATAAGTTGCAAGCCTCATGCATAGTGTACTAATAGTGCCCGCACCTTGTCCTAATTAGCTTGGACTACCGGATCATCACAATGCACATGTTTTGACCAAGTGTCACAAAGGGGTACCTCTATGCCGCCTGTACAAAGGTCTAAGGAGAAAGCTCGCATTGGATTTCTCGCTATTGATTATTCTCAACTTAGACATCCATACCGGGACAACATAGACAACAGATAATGGACTCCTCTTTTATGCATAAGCATGTAACAACAATTAATAATTTTCTCATTTGAGATTGAGGATATATGTCCAAAACTGAAACTTCCACCATGGATCATGGCTTTAGTTAGCGGCCCAATGTTCTTCTCTAACAATATGCATGCTTAACCATAAGGTGGTAGATCTCTCTTACTTCAGACAAGACGAACATGCATAGCAACTCACATGAAATTCAACAATGAATAGTTGATGGCGTCCCCAGTGAACATGGTTATCGCACAACAAGCAACTTATTAAGAGATAAAGTGCATAATTACATATTCAATACCACAATAGTTTTTAAGCTATTTGTCCCATGAGCTATATATTGCAAAGGTGAATGATGGAATTTTAAAGGTAGCACTCAAGCAATTTACTTTGGAATGGCGGAGAAATACCATGTAGTAGGTAGGTATGGTGGACACAAATGGCATAGTGATTGGCTCAAGTATTTTGGATGCATGAGAAGTATTCCCTCTCGATACAAGGTTTAGGCTAGCAAGGTTGTTTGAAGCAAACACAAGCACGAACTAGTACAGCAAAACTCACATAAAAGACATATTACAAGCATTATAAAACTATACATCGTCTTCCTTGTTGTTCAAACATCTTACTAGAAAATATCTAGACTCTAGAGAAACCACTCATGCAAACCCAAATTTTAACAAGCTCTATGTATTTCTTCATTAATGGGTGCAAAGCATATGATGCAAGAGCTTAAACATGAGCACAACAATTGCCAAGTATCACATTACCCAAGACATTTATAGCAATTACTACATGTATCATTTTCCAATTCCAACCATATAACAATTTAACGAAGAAGAAACTTCGCCATGAATACTAAAAGCTAAGAACACATGTGTTCATATGCAACAGCGGAGCGTGTCTCTCTCCCACACAAGCATGATGTAATCCAATTTATTCAAACACAAACAAAAATAAAAGCATACAGACGCTCCAAGTAAAGCACATAAGATGTGACCGAATAAAAATATAGTTTCAAGAGAAGGAACCTGATAATTTGTCGATGAAGAAGGGGATGCCTTGGGCATCCCCAAGCTTAGACGCTTGAGTCTTCTTGATATATGCAGGGGTGAACCACCGGGGCATCCCCAAGCTTAGAGCTTTCACTCTTCTTGATCATAGTATATCATCCTCCTCTCTTGACCCTTGAAAACTTCCTTCACACCAAACTTCTCATAAACTTCATTAGAGGGGTTAGTACATAATCAAAAACTCACATGTTCAGAGGTGACACAATCATTCTTAACACTTCTGGACATTGCCCAAAGCTACTGGAGTTTAATGGAACAAAGAAATCCATCCCACATAGCAAAAGAGGCAATGTGAAATAAAAGGCAGAATCTGTCAAAACATAACAGTCCGTAAAGACGAATTTCTAATAAATACTTCCGTTGCTCAAATCAGAAAACTCAAAACTAATGAAAGTTGCGTACATATCTGAGGAACCTGCACGTAAATTGGCATATTTTTCTGATTTTTCTACAGAGAGAAAATCCCAGATTCGTGACAGATAGAAATCTGTTTCTGCGCAGAAATCCTAATCTAGTATCAACCTTCGATTAGAGGCTTCACTTGGCACAACAAAACACAAAACTAAGATAAGGAGAGGTTGCTACAGTAGTAAAGAACTTCCAAGACACAAATATAAAACAAAGTACTGTAGCAAAATAACACATGGGTTATCTCCCAAGAAGTTCTTTCTTTATAGCCATTAAGATGGGCTCAGCAGTTTTAATGATGCACTCACGAGAAATAGTATTTGAAGCAAAAGAGAGCATCCAGAGGCAAATTCAAAACACATTTAAGTCTAACATGCTTCCTATGCATAGGAATCTTGTAAATAAACAAGTTCATGAAGAGCAAAGTAACAAGCATAGGAAGATAAAACAAGTATAGCTTCAAAAATTTCAGCACATAGAGAGGCATTTTAGTAACATGAAAATTTCTACAACCATATTTTCCTCTCTCATAATAACTTTCAGTAGCAACATGAGCAAACTCAACAATATAACCATCACATAAAGCATTCTTATCATGAGTCTCATGCATAAAATTATTACTCTCCACATAAGCATAATCAATTTTATTAGTAATAGTGGGAGCAAATTCAACAAAGTAGCTATCATTATTATTCTCATCAAGTGTTGGAGGCATAGTATAATCACAACAAAATTTACTCTCCATAGTAGGTGGTACCAAAAGACTACTATCATTATAATCATCATAAATAGGAGGCAAAGTATCATCAAAGAAAATTTTCTCCTCAATGCTTGGTGGACTAAAAATATCATGCTCATCAAAGCCAGCTTCCCCAAGCTTAGAATTTTCCATATCATTAGCAACAATGGTGTTCAAAGCGTTCATGCTAACATGTTCCATGGGTTTTTTAATTTTTGCATTAAACCATTCATGTCTTGACTCAGGAAATAGTACAAAGAGCTCACAGATGTTTTCCATTATGCCTAACTAGTGTAAACAAGAAACAAAAAGTTACAATTGCAGGATCTAAAGGAAATAGCTTCGAGCACAAACACAATGGCGCCAGAAAAGTACTTTACCTGGAACCGAAGTATGAGTGCCTTTTACCTTTCCTCCCCGGCAACGGCGCCAGAAAAGTGCTTGATGTCTACTTCCCCCTCCTTTTCCTGTAGACAGTGTTGGGCCTCCAAGAGCAGAGGTTTGTAGAACAGCAGCAAGTTTTCCCTTAAGTGGATCACCCAAGGTTTATCGAACTCAGGGAGGAAGAGGTCAAAGATATCCCTCTCATGCAACCCTGCAACCACAAAGCAAGAAGTCTCTTGTGTCCCCAACACACCTAATAGGTGCACTAGTTCGGCGAAGAGATAGTGAAATACAGGTGGTATGAATATATATGAGCAGTAGCAACGGTGCGAGAAAATAGCTATTTGGCGTGTAGTTGATGGTGGTAGTATTGCAGCAGTAGTAATATGATAAAACAGTAAACAAGCAGTAGTAACGCAGCAGTATTTAGGAACAAGGCCTAGGGATTAGACTTTCACTAGTGGACACTCTCAACATTGATCACATAACAGAATAGATAAATGCATACTCTACACTCTTGTTGGATGATGAACACATTGCGTAGGATTACACGAACCCTCAATGCCGGAGTTAACAAGCTCCACAATAATGCTCATATTTTAGTAACCTTTAGTGTAAGATAGATCAAAAGACTAAACCAAGTACTAACATAGCATGCACACTGTCACCTTCATGCATATGTAGGAGGAATAGATCACATCAATATTATCATAGCAATAGTTAACTTCACAATCTACAAGAGATCATGATCATAGCATAAACCAAGTACTAACACGGTGCACACACTGTCACCTTTACACACGTGCAGGAGGAATAGAACTACTTTAATAACTTTGCTAGAGTAGCACATAGATAAATTGTGATACAAAACTCATATGAATCTCAATCATGTAAAGCAGCTCATGAGATCATTGTATTGAAGTACATGGAGAGAGATTAACCACATAGCTACCGGTACAGCCCCGAGCCTCGATGGAGAACTACTCCCTCCTCATGGGAGCAGCAGCGGTGATGAAGATGGCGGTGGAGATGGCAGCGGTGTCGATGGAGAAGCCTTCGGGGGCACTTCCCCGCTCGGCAGCGTGCGGAACAGAGATCCTGTCCCCCGGATCTTGGCGTCGCGATGGCGGCGGCTCTGGAAGGTTTCTGTGGTTTCGTCGAACGTATCGGGGTTTTCGATCCGGGGGCTTTATATAGGCGAAGAGGCGGCGCGGGAGGGTCGAAGGGGCGACGACACCATAGGGCGGCGCGGCCGGGGCCTGGGCGCGCCGGCCTATGGTCTGGGGGCCCAGTGCCCCCCCTCTGGTCCTTCCCGGGTGTTCTGGATGCTTCCGGTGAAAATAGGAACTTGGGCGTTGATTTCGTCCGATTCCGAGAATATTTCGTTACTAGGATTTCTGAAACCAAAAACAGCAGAAAACAGGAACTGGCACTTCGGCATCTTGTTAATAGGTTAGTTCCAGAAAATGCACGAATATGACATAAAGTGTGCATAAAACATGTAGATAACATCAATAATGTGGCATGGAACATAAGAAATTATCTATACGTTGGAGACGTATCATAGCGATAGCAGTATTTAGGAGCAAGGCCTAGGGATTACACTTTCACTAGTGGGCACTCTCAACATTGATCACATAGCGGAATAGATAAATGCATACTCTACACTTTTGTTGGATGATGAACACATTGCGTAGGATTACACGAACCCTCAATGCCGGAGTTAACAAGCTCCACAATAATGCTCATGTTTAAGTAACCTTATAGTGTAAGATAGATCAATAGACTAAACCAAGTACTAACATAGCATGCACACTGTCACCTTCATGCATATGTAGGAGGAATAGATCACATCAATATTATCATAGCAATAGTTAACTTCGCAATCTACAAGAGATCATGATCATAGCATAAACCAAGTACTAACACGGTGCACACACTGTCACCTTTACACACGTGCAGGAGGAATAGAACTACTTTAATAACATTGCTAGAGTAGCACATAGATGAATAGTGATACAAAACTCATATGAATCTCAATCATGTAAAGCAGCTCATGAGATTATTGTATTGAGGTACATGGGAGAGATGAACCACATAGCTACCGGTACAGCCCCGAGCCTCGATGGAGAACTACTCCCTCCTCATGGGAGCAGCAGCGGTGATGAAGATGGCGGTGGAGATGGCAGCGGTGTCGATGGAGAAGCCTTCCGGGCACTTCCCGTTCCGGCGGCGTGCGAAACGAGACTCTGTCCCCCAGATCTTGGCCTCGCGATGGCGGCGGCTCGGAAGGTTTCTGTGGTTTCGTCGAACGCCTCGGGGTTTTCGATCCAGGGGCTTTATATAGGCGAAGAGGCGGCGCGGGGAGGGCTTAGGGGGCCCACACCATAGGGCGGCGCGGCCCCCTCTGGCCGCGCCGGTGTGGTGTGGGGCCCCAGGGCTCCCCTCTGGCGGCTCTCGGGTGTTCTGGATGGTTCCGGGAAAAATAGGAACCTGGGCGTTGATTTCGTCCGATTCCGAGAATATTTCGTTACTAGGATTTCTGAAACCAAAAACAGCAGAAAACAGGAACTGGCACTTCGGCATCTTGTTAATAGGTTAGTTCCAGAAAATGCACGAATATGACATAAAGTGTGCATAAAACATGTAGATAACATCAATAATCTGGCATGGAACATAAGAAATTATCGATACGTCGGAGACGTATCATGGAGCATTGGAGATGTGCAGCTATGGAGTCTAGCTTGGTGATGTACTAGCTCCATAGGGTGTTGGGAGCATCCTTGTGTGTGGAGCTCGCCCCAACCTTGTGAAGGAATCACCGCCTCGACCGGTGCCTTAGTGGAAGAGGGAGAGCACCTCCGTGGAGCTCTCTCGAGGAAGAAGGTGAGGCCTTCCTTCGTGGTGTGGCCGTCTAGTCTCTTGTGTGAGACTAGCACCTCCTCAACGCAGACGTACTTCCTATTGTGGAAGGAACTGCGGGAAACAAACCTCGACTCGCCTCCGCGCCCCCGGTTGTCTCGCTCCTTACTCTCGTTATCTTGTTGATTCCTTTACTTGTTGCACTTGTCCGATAATCTTTGTAGGATCACCCCTATTGCTAAAGTTCTCACCTTTACCTTCCGTTGCATAAAAATTGAAAAAGACTAAAACTTGCCGTAGCGTCATTCACCCCCCCTCTTGTTCGCTACGATCCATTCAAGTGGTATCAGAGCAAGGTTTTCTTGCTCGGGCTTTACCGCCTAAGAAATGGCCGAACAAGAGGCGGATAAGAATGGGTCACCTTCCCTTGTGCCACCCGCTCCATCATCGCCCATCGATTCCACGACGGCTACGTTGGATGACCTCAAGAAATTGGAGTCATCCATCGTTGCCCAAATGAAGGCAATGATGATGGAGTTGGTTGCACAAAAACCAAACCCTCCACCAAAAGCAAGTGCCGAGGATACGCCACCAAAAGCTAACCCCCTTCCTCTTGTTGATTTTGTCGCGCAAGCGACAAAAGATCCACAAAAGGATGGGCTTGGGGATACCGGCACTTCAACAAAAGGGAAGGAGGATGAGACACCGGTTGCGGAACGTCTAGGGGGTTATCATGCGGTGCCACCACCAAATGATTACACCATAAACGTTCCAATACCTATGCCGCATATCTTGTCGCATGGTTCACCACCGTTACTTGAGTTAAACAACTTTGAGAATTGGCAATTCTTAATGCGTTCTCATGTGCGCAGCGCTTCTACCGAGCTTTGGCGTATCATCGAGGAGGGCTATTCACCACGAGATCCAAAGAGATTGACAAGAAGAGATGTGGTGGATGACCAACTCAACGCCACCGCCATCAACATGATTCACATGGCCATCACGCCCAAGGACCGTGCTCATATCCGCTCGCTCAAGACCGCCAAGGAAGCATGGGATAAACTTGAGAAGCTCTTCCTCGGAAATGCAAGCATCCAAAGCTCCCGTTTTGATGAAGTGAACAACATGGCCGACAACTTCGTCATGATTGAAGGAGAGTCCCCCGAAGAAATGTATCGGCGCCTCATCGCTCTTGCCGTACAAATGCAAGATCTTGGAGCAACGTTCATTGATGACCATTGGATCAAGCGCAAGTTCTACAACGCTCTCCTCCCTTATGAGGAAGTGAAGTTGACAGCCATCCGCCAAAACGCCTCCTTCCGTGCTATGACATCCGATGAAGTCCTTAGCGAAGTCATCGCTTTGGACATTTCCAAGAAGAATGCGGAGGATCTTGTTGCTCACGCCCACAACTCCCGCAAGCCCAACCTTGCATTGAAGATGAAGGTACATGAAGCTAGTGAAAGCGATGAGGATCCCGTTGAGTGGGGACCGGATGATCTCAAGGTCAACTATCATGAGCACATGGCTCTCGCCGCCAAGAAATTTTGGGATGGAAACATGTCCCGAAGCACAAGACCAAGAAGATCACGTGACTCTCCAAGAAGTCTCTCTAAGAGCCCAAAGGAGGGGCAAAGGGGAAGAACATGCTACAATTGCGGCGACAAGAATCATTTTGTCGCGGATTGTATGTTTGAGAGAAGAGAAGATCATGGTGGAAGGCTTATCCGCAAGGAAAAGTTCAAGTCACTCTCCAAAGGATTCTCCAAGTTCTCCCCCAAGTCCGATGACGACAAGGTCTCCTACACCAAGAAGCCTAGAGCCTTCATCATTCGAGAAGAGTACTCCTCCGACGAGGATGAAGAACATGTGGACAAGCGCTCCAACAAGGAAGGAGAGGGAGTGGCCGCCATCGCCATTTCCACTCCCTCTATCTCCCTCTTCGACTCTTCTAATGAGAACCTCGTCACCAACAATGCTCGTTGCCTTATGGCAAAGGTATCTACGGAGGTAAATCACCTTCCAAACCATCATCTTCGACTAATGCTATATATATTGATGATGCCACTAGTCTCACCGTCAAACGTGAGATTATGGGTTTGGATTCTTTGGATTCTTTTCTCACTAACATGAAAGGGGATACCAATACTCATGTTGGGGCTCTCTTAGCCCAACTTGGTGCGGCACAAGATCTTATTGAGGAGAGGGAGAGGTTGGAAAGGGAAGCGGCGAATGAGATTGCCTCTCTCAAAGAGGAGCTTGATGATGAACGAAATCTGCGCATGTCACTTGAAGCTAGCGTCATCGTCCTTGAAGACACCAACGAAGCTATTGTCTCTCGACTCACCAAGGATCGAGACCATGCTCTTGAGCTGATTGGTGAGCTCAAAAAGAAGATGCCCTCTCTTGAGGAAGCCAACAAAGTAAAAGATGATGAAGACCCCAATCCTTGTCATGATGAGCTTGTTGATCAAGTTACTTCCTTGAGGAGGCACAATGCTTTTCTCTTGGAAGTCAATGCTCTTCAAGAAGAAGCCTTGGATGAATATTACCGCTTGTTCAAAGAGAATGCCTCATGTTGCAACCATGAAGAAGAAATTGCTGCTCTTGAGATCACCAAGGCCAAGCTATTGAGTTTGAGTAGCAAGCAAGAAGAGTCTTTGGTGGAATGTCTCCGCATGAGCATGGAGAATGACAAGCGCATGCTCATGAAGATGAACGCTCTCCAAGAAGAAGCTTTGATGGAACACTTCCGGGTGAACAAGGCAAAGGAAGTCCAAGTGTTTGATATTTGCCATCCTCACCCGGAGCATGAAGATGAAGTCAATCGTTTGAAGGCCAAAGTTGATAGACTCCAAGTTCATGCCAAGTACTTGGAAGGAATCATTGAAGCTAAAGATGGAGCCAAAGAGGGCTCGTGCAATGAAGGAGGAGTGGCTACCAAGCCAAAGAGGAAGAGGAAGAAGAGGACCAAGAAGAAGAAGAACAAGGAGAACATGGAGACCAACCTTGAAGAGAGCAATGCTAGCTCAAGAAGGGATGGAGTACCCAACTCCACCTCGACGGGTTTCGCCGGCTCTAACAACCCTTCTCATATTCTTTTTGTTGATTACTATGGACATATTCGTGCTCGCTTTATTGGTCCTCAAAAGGACAATGTTGATTGGACTATTTGGGTTCCCAAACCCCTTGTTACTAACATGTTAGGACCCATTGAAAAATGGGTACCTAAATCCAAGACTTGATTCCTTGTAGGACTATGCTTCCGGTGGCGCTAAATGGGTGGTTGATAGTGGAGCCACAAGTCATATGACCGGAAGCAAGGATATTGTTGTCGACCTCGAGCCTTCTCTCTCTACCGTATCATATGGCGACAACACGTGCTCTAATGTATTGGGTCTTGGCAAGGTGGTGGTAACACCCGACATCTCACTTGTGAATGTCCTCCTTGTCGAGACCCTTGGTTACAACTTACTATCCGTTCATCAAATTGCTCGTATGGGTCTATGCACATTCTTTGATGAACATATGGTGGTCCTCTTGTGGAGCAAGACACTCAATGTAGCTTTTGTTGGATATGTAGAGAACGGTTTGTATGTTGTCGATTTCTCCGGAAAGACAACGTCTTCCGCTCTTTGCCTATTCGCCAAAGGTGACAAGGGTTGGTTATGGCATCGCCGACTAGCCCATGTCAACATGAGGACTTTGCAAAGTCTCCACAAGGGTGGCCACATTCTCGGACTAAAAGAAGATGTCTCTTTTTGCAAGGATCGTGTTTGTAGGGCTTGCGTACAAGGAAAAATGCATGGAGCTCCTCACAAGGCCAAGACTATCATCTCTACCACAAGATGCGTGGAAAAATAAGACCCTGTGCGTTGATTTCCTCCAATTCCGAGAATATTTCCTTTGTAGGATTTCTGAAACCAAAAACAACAGAAAACAGCAACTGGCTCTTCGGCATCTTGTCAATAGGTTAGTGCCAGAAAATGCATAAATATGACATAAAGTGTGTATAAAACATGTGAGTATCATCATAAAAGTAGCATGGAACATAAGAAATTATAGATACGTTTGAGACGTATCAAGCATCCCCAAGCTTAGTTCCTGCTCGTCCTCGAGTAGGTAAACGATAACAAAGATAATTTTTTAAGTGACATGCTATCATAATCTTGATCATACTATTTGTAAGCATATGTAATGAATGAAGTGATTCGAAGCAATTGTAAAGACAATGGTTAAACAACTGAATCATATAGCAAAGACTTTTCATGAATAGTACTTTCAAGACAAGCATCAATATGTCTTGCATAAGAGTTTAAAGCAATAAATTCTTAGTAAAGGCATTGAAGCAACACAAAGGAAGATTTAAGTTTCAGTGGTTGCTTTCAACTTGTAACATGCATATCTTGTAATGTCCCAGGTTTAGAGACGATCGAGGGGTAGATTTTAGAAAGGGATGTGCATTGCATCGTAAATTCCGGGGAAATTTCGCGCTTTTAAAACAAAACTGCATCGAAGGGGGACAGGTTTCTCTCTCGACATCCTACAAGTTAGGGTTTCGAGAGTGCGACAAACTTGTTCCTACTCAACTACATTAGGGTTTTGAGAAGAGAGAAGAGATATTACATCACAATCTTAAGTTGCATGATTGAATTCCAAATTAAGTTGCAAGATTGAATTCAAACCAAATTTGAATTTGAATTTCAAATTCAAACATCAAATTGATATTCCATAATTTAAACTTGAGATAATCCAATAAACAATTATAAGTAATCAAGAATATAAATAGTACAACACTTAGATAAAGCTCATTAAGGAAAACTTGAGCTTTATTGATAATCACACATAATACATTGTCATTTACAATATCCAGAATAAAAATATGAATTATTACAACACATTACAAAAATTGGAAAAAATAGAAAATGAAAATAAAAGAAAAGTACAAGTTAAGATTCTATCCTAAATACTACAAGGTAATCTTCATATGATCTTGGACTTGATGATCTTCAGGTCCATCTTGATCAATTGCTTGACCCCTGCACACAAACAAAACCAACACAACATTATGCCAAGTGGCAATGTCACTTGGCAGGTTAGCAAAGAATTGAGAATTGAGAGGATATGAACAAGGCTGCCGAGCTGATCCATCTCACCACCAAGTTCCAAGCCAAGTGCATAGTATCAGGTTACACACACACACACAGCCTACTCACAAGGCTGTGTGCATGGAGCACAACACACACACACACAGCTAGTGAGTCACCCAAGTATGCCAGGCTCAGCTGTCGACCATGTGAGCAAAGCAAAGATGGTATAAAACCTTTTCCACCACCAGAACCCACAGATCATCGGCAGAATTCACTGGGTAAGTCCACCAGAAACCAAGAACTAGCAAGAACAGCTCAAGAACACCAAGAACAGGTGAACAGCTAGAGCTGTTCCACCTATTGCCCAATCACCAGAAAGTAAACCAAGATATCAAGCTTGCAAGGAGGAGCAGGGCAAGCCAAGAACTCAATCAGCAGCTGAACCTTTACACCAACACCCATTTCTAGGAGCTGGAGTGAGGTATACACAAAGAATCATGAGCAAGCATCTGTCTTGCTCATAAATAAGCATGAACATCAATCACACACAAGCAAAAGGGTGTGAGTACCCAGTTTGTATCATCATCTGGCTACTAAGCCTTTTGGTGCAAGCAAACTAAAGGACAGTCAGAAGGAAATTACCAAGGGAACAATGGTATGTCAACATGGTGACATACCAGAGAAATCCAACCTGGATTAATCCCTAACTAGCCATTCAAAATCATCTAGCACCTAAAGCCAAGCAAACCATCAGACAGATAGACAGATTATGTCTATTCTTGTTGTCAACAGCAAAGGTAACTGGAAAACCAACAAGGTTTCTTCCAGTGAGATATTCACCAAATCACAGCAAGCCAACAAAGGTGGGAGCTACCCTAACAGCAAGGAATTGCTGTCAGGGCCACCTCAACCACTTTACCAAACCCAACAGAGAAGCCATGCACAGATATCATCACCCAGATGGGTTCAAAAAGGAGCTAGGGTCCCCAACAGATGTTGGCATCCCTCTAGCTCAATCAAATTAACTGTAAGATGATCACAACTGCCAGCAGTTCACATCATTTATCCACTTAGCCAAGCAAGGAATTATAGATAAATGAAACAGATAAGTAACCCAAAGTACTAACATCTTGTCAGTGACTGATGACCCACAAGTATAGGGGGTGTATCGTAGTATCTTCGATAAGTAAGAATGTCGATCCCAACGAGGAGCAGAAGGTGTTGACAAGCAGTTTCGATGAAGGATTCACTGTAAATGCTCACAGACAAGTATTCAGGGGGGTTTGATGTAACAGTTGAATAAAGTACGAGTATGTAAAGTGCGAGAGTAATAATTGCAGCGAGTGGCCCAATCCTTTTTAGCACAAAGGACAAGCCGGTTTGTTTACTTATAATGACCAAACGTTCTCGAGGACACACGGGATTTTAGTCTAGTGCTTTCGCTACATACGGCTAAATAATCTTCATTGTTGTGATAAGTGTTGTGTGGGTGAACCTATGCTAATGTACCGCCCTTCCTAGGACTAATACATACTTGTGATTATACCCCTTGCAAGCATCCGCAACTACAAGAAAGTAATTAAGAATTAAATCTAACCACAGCCTTAAACTCTGAGATCCTGCGATCCCTCCTGCATCGATATACCAACGGGGGTTTAGGTTTCTGTCACTCCGGCAACCCCGCAATTGGCAAACGAATACAAGATGCATTCCCCTAGGCCCATAAATGGTGAAGTGTCATGTAGTCGACGTTCACATGACACCACTAGAAGAATAACACCACAACTTAAATATCACACCATTGAATATTACTCAACCATAATTCACTACTAACATTTAGACTTCACCCATGTCCTCAAGAACTAAACGAACTACTCACGAGACATCATACGGAACATGATCAGAGGTGATATGATGATGAATAACAATCTGAACATAAACTTGGTTCAATGGTTTCACTCAATAGCATCAACAACAAGTAGAAATCGATACCGGGAGAGTTTCCCCTATCAAACAATCAAGATCAAACCCAAATTGCTACGGCGGTGGCGGTGTCCAGCGGTGATGACGGCGGTGATGATGGTGGAGATGATGATGATGGTGATGGCGATGATGTCCAGCTCGATGACGGTGACGATGGCGTCGATTTCCCCCTCCCGGAGGGAATTTCCCCGGCGGATTCCTGCCCGCCGGAGAGCTCTTTTCTCTCTGGTGTTCTCCGCCCCGCAGAGGCGGCTGTAACTCTTCGCGAGGTACCCTCTGTGGCTTAGGTCTTCGGGACGAAGGGTTTGGCGAAGAAAAGGAGGCGAAAAGGGTCGTGGGCCCCCTAGACCATAGGCCGGCGCGGCCAGGGCCAGGGCCGCGCCGCCCTAGGGTGTGGGCCCACCCTGGCTCCTCCTGGCTCCTCCTTCTGGCTTCCTTCGTCATCTTGAAAAATAGGATTTTTGGTATAATTTCCTTCCAGAGTTGATCTTCTGAAATATTGCGTTCTGACGGTGCTTTTTCCAGCAGAATCCTGGCAGAAACAGCTTGAAACAAAACACGTCAAGAAAACGATATACGGACCTCCAGGGGTCCGGGGGATTATATAGCAAAAATTTTCTCGTCAAAAGGAAAGCACCAGATCGAACCAGAGTCGGAAAGGGGCGACGAGGCGGCCAAACCATAGGCCGGCGCGGGCCCAGGTCAGGCCGCGCCGCCCTATGGTGGCACCCCCTCGTGCGTCCTTTCCACTCCGTTTCGAACTCGTAATTTCTCATATTTTCCAAAAACAGCAAAAATATAGTTCGGAAAGTAAATTGCGTACTTTTCATTACCAGTACTGTTACCTATTCGAAGTCGAGTTCTGGCGGACTGTCAATTTGCCCTTTGATGTAGGCCTCCGGTGTTTCCACTTGAATAATATCAACATCAACATTATAAGAATCACCCGAGATATAATGCTTGAGTCTTTGTCCATTCACCACTTGCGTAGCATTGCCTTGGAGAGAGCTAATTTTGATTGCTCCTGAACGATACACCTCCTCGACAACATATGGTCCTTCCCATTTCGAGAGTAATTTCCCTGCAAAGAATCTGAGACGAGACCGATACAATAGGACTTTATCCCCAATATTAAATTCTCTTTTGATAATCCTCCTATCATGCCATTTTTTAACTTTCTCTTTAAAGAGTTTAGCATTTTCATATGCTTCACTTCTCCATTCATCTAGAGAACTCAATTGCAACAACCTCTTATCACCGGCAAGTTTAGGATCTTTATTTAATTCTCTAACAGCCCAATAAGCTTTGTGCTCTAGTTCTAGAGGTAAATGACAAGCTTTCCCATAAACCATTTTATAAGGTGACATTCCCATGGGATTTTTATAAGCAGTTCTATAAGCCCAAAGTGCATCCTTCAATTTACTAGCCCAATTCTTTCTAGTTTTATTAACGGTCTTTCCCAAAATAGATTTAATCTCTCTATTTGATAATTCTACTTGACCACTAGTTTGAGGATGATAAGCAGAAGCAATTCTATGATTAATACCATACTTAGCAAGAGTTTTTCTAAAACCTCCATGAATAAAATGAGAACCTCCATCGGTCATAATATATCTAGGTACTCCAAATCTAGGAAAAATAATATCTAAGAGCATTCTTAAAGAGGTCTCACCATCAGCACTTTTTGTAGGTATAGCTTCCACCCATTTAGTAACATAATCAACAGCAACAAGTATATGAGTGTTACCTTCCGAAGACGGAAAAGGTCCCATGAAGTCAAATCCCCAACAATCAAACGGTTCAATAACAAGAGTATAATTCATAGGCATTTCATTGCGTCTGGAGATATTACCAACCCTTTGGCATTCATCACAAGATAAAATAAACTTTCTCGCATCTTTGAAGAGAGTTGGCCAATAAAAACCTGATTGTAAAACCTTTTGCGCGGTTCTTTCTCCAGCGTGATGTCCTCCATAAGCACTACCATGACATTTACTCAATATTTCTTGTTGTTCATACTCAGGAACACATCTTCGCATAATACCATCCACTCCTTCTTTATATAAGTGTGGGTCATCCCAGAAATAATGCCTCAAGTCATAAACGAATTTCCTCCTGTCATGAGCTGAACAGGTTGGAGGCAAGTACTTGGAAACAATAAAGTTAGCATAATCAGCATACCAAGGACTGTCTCGCGAGCTCACCTTTATTACAGCCAATTGTTCATTTGGAAAACTATCATTAACAGGAACATGATCATAAGCAATATTTTCCAATCTAGACAAATTATCGACAACAGGATTATCAGCACCTTTCCTATCTACAATATGTAAATCAAATTCTTGCAAAAGAAGTACCCATCTAATAAGCCTCGGCTTAGCATCTTTCTTTGTCATTAGGTATCTAATTGCAACATGATCAGTATGAATAGTAACTTTTGAATCAACAATATAAGATCTAAATTTATCACAAGCAAAGACTACAGCTAATAATTCCTTTTCAGTTGTAGCATAATTTCTTTGAGCAGCATCAAGAGTTTTACTAGCATAATGAATAACATTCAGTTTTTTATCTACTCATTTGTCCAAGAGCAGGCGCCTACAAAGAAAATCACTAGCATCACACATAATTTCAAAGGGTAAGTTCCAATCGGGGTTCAACTATAGGAGCAGTTGTTAAGGCTTTTAAGAGTTTCAAAAGCTTCCTTACAATCATCATCAAAAACAAATGGTACATCTTTTTGAAGAAGATTAGTAAGAGGCTTTGAAATCTTGGAGAAATCTTTAATAAATCTCCTATACAACCCATCATGACCAAGAACACTACGAATACCTTTAACATCCCTCGGATAGGGCATCTTCTCAATTGCTTCAACTTTAGCTCTATCAACTTCAATACCTCTCTCAGAAATTTTATGTCCCAATACAATTCCTTCATTAACCATAAAGTGGCATTTCTCCCAATTAAGAACAAGGTTAGTTTCTTCACATCTCTGCAAAACTTTATCAAGGTTTCGCAAGCAACTATCAAAAGAATTCCCATAGACGGAAAAATCATCCATGAATACCTCTACAATACTTTCACAAAAACCATGAAAAATAGCAGACATGCATCTTTGAAAAGTAGCAGGAGCATTACATAAACCAAAAGGCATGTGTCTATAAGCATAAGTTCCATAAGGACAAGTAAAGGTGGTTTTCTCTTGATCTTTAGCTTTAACGACAATTTGTGAAAACCCAGAATAACCATCAAGAAAGCAAAAATGAGTATTTTTAGACAATCTTTCTAGCATTTGATCAATAAATGGTAAAGGGTAATGATCTTTCTTAGTAACTTTATTAACTTTTCGAAAATCAATGCACATTCTATACCCTACAACTACTCTTTGAGGAATGAGCTCATCATTATCATTAGGCACAACAGTCATACCTCCTTTCTTGGGAACGCAATGCACAGGACTAACCCATCTACTATCAGCAATAGGATATATAATACCAGCTTCAAGAAGTCGTAATACCTCATTCCTTACCACTTCCTTCATCTTCGGAATTAGACGACGCCGAGGTTCAACAACAGGCTTTGCATCATCTTCCATATTAATAGCATGTTGGCATATAGACGGAGAAATCCCCTTCAAATCATCAAGAGTGTAGCCAATAGCGCCTCGATGCTTCTTCAATATTTCCAATAACCTTTCTTCCTCAATCTCTCGAAAGCTTAGAACTAATAATAACAGGATATATTTTCTTATCATCAATATGAGCATATTTAAGATTATCAGGTAAAGGCTTTAAATCAAAAACAGGATCTTCCTTTGGTGGCGGTGTTGTATCCAAATCTTCCACCGGTAAATCATGCTTGAGAATAGGTTGGCGAAGAAAAATTTCCTCAAGCTCATCTCTTTCTTTCCTAAAAATTTCGCTCTCGCTATCCTCCAAATGTTGCTGCAAAGGATTATTAGGAACAAGAACAATAGATGCACATTGCTCCATTTTAAAATCATTACTAGGCAAATCAGCTTTATAAGGAGTTTTAGTAAATTTAGAGAAGTTAAACTCATAAGATTCACCAGCAAATTTAGTCAAAATTTTCTCTTTCTTGCAATCTATAATAGCTCCACAAGTATTTAGAAAAGGTCTACCAAAAATAATAGGACAATAATCACTAGCAGCAGAACCAAGTACCAAAAAGTCAGCGAGGATATTTAATCTTACCGCATAAAACTTCCACATCTCGAACAATACCAATTGGAGAAATAGTTTCTCTATTAGCCAGCTGAATAACCACATCAATATCTTCAAGTTCACAAGAATCAATTTCGTGCATAATCTCCGTGTAAAGCTCACACGGAATAGCACTAACACTTGCACCAATATCACATAATCCATAATAACAATGATCACCAATTTTAACAGATATCATAGGAACACTAGCTTGTTTGGGTTTATTAGGATGTGAAACAATATTAGAAGCATCTTCACAGAAAATAATATGACCATCCTCCACATTTTCGGTCACAAGATCTTTAACTATTGCAACAAAGAGGTTCAACTTTTATTTGTTCTTCAGGTTCTACAGGTTTCTTTTCACTTTTATGAACCGCACTATTTATAACAGTACTCTTTCATTTTAGCGAGGAAAGGAGTTTTTTCAATATAAGCTTCAGGAATAACACGATCGCAGTTTCAACTACAACGCATTTATTAATAGATGAATCAATTTTATCTTTATACGGTTCATGATACTTATCAAAATTCTTCTTTGGCAATTCATAATGAGAGGCAAAAGCTTTATAAAGATTTACAGACAACTTGAGAATCAAGACCATATATAGCACTCATATTACGAAATTTATCGGTATCCATAAAAGCTTCAATGCACTTATAATCATAAATTATACCTGATTCTCTATCCTTGTCGTTCTCCCAACCTTCAGTATTTTCTTGGATCCGATCAAGAAGGTCCCTTTTAAACTCTTCTTTGTTGCGTGTAAATGATCCAGAACAAGAAGTATCCAGCAAGGTCTTGTCTTGAAAAGAAAGTCTTGCATAGAAATTATCAATAATAACATTACCAGGAAGCTCATGAATGGGGCATTTGAGCATTAAAGACTTCAATCTCCCCCAAGCTTGGGCGATGCTCTCTCCATCATGAGGCCAAAAATTATATATGCGATTCCGATCCTTATGAATTTCACTTGGAGGATAGAACTTAGAATAAAACCGGGCACAATATCATTCCATTCAAGAGAATCCCCATTATCCAGTAATTTATACCAATGCGCCGCTTTACCGGACAGCGACAAAGAGAATAGTTTCTTCCTCACTTCATCCATAGCAATACCTGCACATTTGAATAACCCGCATAATTCATGCAAAAAGCAGTAAATGATCACCGGGATGGACAGTTCCATCCCCTTCATAGCGGTTATCCATAACACGTTCAATAATTTTCATAGGTATTTTATATGGTATTACTTCCTCACTGGCGCCTCATCCACTACCGTTGCAGTAGTAGTAGATTTCCCAAATAGAAATTGAAGAGAAGATCTCTCCAGAATGCCTTATAGCAGAAAGGCAGAAATAAAATCAGCACAACAAGTAAAGGTTTTCCTTACCAATTCCACTTACCAATAGCGCTTCACTCCCGGCAGCGGCGCCAGGAAAATAGTCTTGATGACCCACAAGTATAGGGGTGTATCGTAGTATCTTCGATAAGTAAGAATGTCGATCCCAACGAGGAGCGAAGGTGTTGACAAGCAGTTTCGATGAAGGATTCACCGTAAATGCTCACAGACAAGTATTCATGGGGGTTTGATGTAACAGTTGAATAAAGTACGAGTATGTAAAGTGCGAGAGTAATAATTGCAGCGAGTGGCCCAATCCTTTTTAGCACAAAGGACAAGCCGGTTTGTTTACTTATAATGACCAAACGTTCTCGAGGACACACGGGATTTTAGTCTAGTGCTTTCGCTACATACGGCTAAATAATCTTCATTGTTGTGATAAGTGTTGTGTGGGTGAACCTATGCTAATGTACCGCCCTTCCTAGGACTAATACATACTTGTGATTATACCCCTTGCAAGCATCCGCAACTACAAGAAAGTAATTAAGAATTAAATCTAACCACAGCCTTAAACTACGAGATCCTGCGATCCCTCCTGCATCGATATACCAACGGGGTTTAGGTTCTGTCACTCCGGCAACCCCGCAATTGGCAAACGAATACAAGATGCATTCCCCTAGGCCCATAAATGGTGAAGTGTCATGTAGTCGACGTTCACATGACACCACTAGAAGAATAACACCACAACTTAAATATCACACCATTGAATATTACTCAACCATAATTCACTACTAACATTTAGACTTCACCCATGTCCTCAAGAACTAAACGAACTACTCACGAGACATCATACGGAACATGATCAGAGGTGATATGATGATGAATAACAATCTGAACATAAACTTGGTTCAATGGTTTCACTCAATAGCATCAACAACAAGTAGAAATCGATACCGGGAGAGTTTCCCCTATCAAACAATCAAGATCAAACCCAAATTGCTACGGCGGTGGCGGTGTCCAGCGGTGATGACGGCGGTGATGATGGTGGAGATGATGATGATGGTGATGGCGATGATGTCCAGCTCAATGACGGTGACGATGGCGTCGATTTCCCCCTCCCGGAGGGAATTTCCCCGGCGGATTCTGCCGCACGGGAGAGCTCTTTTCTCTCTGGTGTTCTCCGCCCCGCAGAGGTGGCTGTAACTCTTCGCGAGGTACCCTCTGTGGCTTAGGTATTCGGGACGAAGGGTTTGGTGAAGAAAAGGAGGCGAAAAGGGTCGTGGGCCCCCCAGACCATAGGCCGGCGCGGCCAGGGCCTGGGCCGCGCCGCCCTAGGGTGTGGGCCCACCCTGGCTCCTCCTGGCTCCTCCTTCTGGCTTCCTTCGTCATCTTGAAAAATAGGATTTTTGGTATAATTTCCTTCCAGAGTTGATCTTCTGAAATATTGCGTTCTGACGGTGCTTTTTCCAGCAGAATCCTGGCTCCGGTGTTCGATCCTCCAATAATGATGAAGCATGCAAAATAGATGAAATAACATAAGTATTGTGTCCCAATATGAAATATATCAATGAATAACAGCAAATTATGATATAAAATACTGATGCAAATTGGACGTATCAGTGACCCAATGGCTCACTCCAAGCATCAGATGATGCTTGAGCAAGCATCAACACACACCAGCACAGGTATGTGTGTCACACAGACACCAGGATGAGCCCCAGATAGGCACAGGCAGTAGATAGTGAGCAAACAACATACAACAGATGATCACTGGATCATCAGTGCTTGACAAATTATGCAAGTGCTTGTTAGAGACAAGCCTGGCATCAATTCATGAATTACAAAAATAAAATAGCCCAATTAAACAATAGATGCTTCACAGATAATCACATAATAACTCATGATTGTATCCAGAGCACATCAAAGGCATGATGAGCCACTGGATCAAGATGCACAAGCAAGGCACACATCAAATTCCAATTTAATAACACTGTTAAGCCCACAGTAATGCTCAATTGAGCACAATCATAAATCTGAGCACCAGAATAAGCCACAATGGCTCTGGCACTTGCAAACTTGCAAGAAATTGCACACTGTAATCAAGCCAGGGTATCACACATGAACACACTTGAATTCTAGCAAGCATAGCAACTAGAATAGAGGCACAGATCAGGAAATGAGTGAAAACAACAAGCACTGGCGTGGCCAGGGTAACACTGGCTAAGGTCAGAAGGGCCAGTAACAAGAGCAGCAGCATCACAGCTATGGCCATGGCAGTAGAGCGATAGCAGCAATTAGCCAGAAGAGCAGCAACAGCACACACGCATGCACAGCAAGTGCAAGCAGTGGATCACGGCACAACATCTCCATGGGGAGAGGCAGGCCAGCCACTCGAGCAGAGCACAGAGAAGGAAGAAGAAGGGGAAAATGGAGGCGCGTACCTGGAGTGGAGCACCACAGCGTGCCATAGCGGCACGGCGGCACGTGCCAACCACGGCAGCGCCAAGCTGCGGCCAGGCCTGGCGTCGCCGAGCGCGAGCGCTCCATAACACCACGGCAGCACCCACGGCGGCGCCACAGCGCCAGGGACGCCGTTGAACGACGAAGCTTCACGGATCCAAGCGGCCATGGTACAGCAGGGTTGGGGGCGAGCAGGAACGGCGGAGAAATCCAGATCGACGCGGACCAGACGGTGCGCCATCGAACGGCGGTTCGTCTGGCACCGATCTCGCCGGCGGAGAGGGCCGGTGGCGGTCGGATTAAATCGACGACGGCGAGGCGACCACGGCATCGCCAGCGCGTCGAGGAGGGGGTTAGGGTTTCTGCGCGAAGAGGAGAGGAAGGAGCGAGTGGGCCGACCAAGCCAAAAGGGTGGCTCGGGTGCGACCTAACCCACTGGGCCGCACTGACATGTGGGCCCAGGGGCATAATTGTCATTTCACAAAATCACTTAATTATAGAAACTTTAAAATTACATAAGAAATGTTTTAAAGCTCTAAAAAATAATTAAAAAATATGAAAATTGATCAGCATAAAATTCTCTATCTGAATAAAATATCAAAGAGAATTTTTGAAGACAACCAAGAATAAGTCTTAATTTGATGATTTAAATAATCATTTAAATCACACATAATATTTTCAATAATGAAAATAAGTCCATTAATGCCTTTGGACTTTAAAAACACCTTGACAACATTTCAAGGTTGTATTTTACTTTAAATAGAGTATCTCCAAATCATTCTTAGTATTAACCTCTAACATGAAATA
Source organism: Lolium perenne (assembly GCF_019359855.2). Lineage (NCBI taxonomy): Eukaryota > Viridiplantae > Streptophyta > Magnoliopsida > Poales > Poaceae > Lolium > Lolium perenne. The sequence continues at coordinate 185,479,279 of NC_067245.2, forward strand.
ATAATGACATCGGAAGGGGGGAACAAACCCTAAAACTGGAATCATGCATAATTGCTTCTTTAACCATTGCCCTTATCGGACAATGATGCTATTTTTCAGAAACAGAGGACAAGGGTCAGTCCACACCATCCAACTGCAAAACTTTGCAGTGTTCAGGCAAGTTCATCGCTTGCTCATACCATTTGAGTATCTTTATCAAATTACTTGCAAAGTACTATGATTATCACTATTGCATAAAAACCAAAACCACTATTTTCATAACTATGAATATGACTATGTGGTGGGCAATGGAACCATGGATTGTGTGGATATGGTGGAGGTTCCATTGCAAGGGTTTATATCCATCTAGGATTAACAACAAATGTCGTCCAGTGATTCTTGTGCCGTAATACCCGTGTTAACCATAAGATCCGGAGTGGGACGGAGTAGTCAAAAGTGTTTCCACCTCTCGTACATCAGCGGATGCACTCTACCGTAGACACTTGTATCTGTCGGGGGCGAGCGGTTGGCTGGGGAAGTCTTAAGTCCCCACGGCATAGTCCGTAGACACTTGTCGCCCGAAGAATAAGCGGTTGGCTGGGGAAGCCTTAAGTCCCCACGGTATTGCGGTCTATGATGGGTTGCAGCTACCGGTGAAGGAGTTTGGTTAACGAGTCCCAAACTGTTGTCGTGGTCGGGGTCCACCCGTGAGTGGGAATAATGGGACCGGCGAGGACCCAGGGTCGGGGTATGCAACAAAGGGTGGGTGTGCGAGGTAGCGGAGGAACATGATTGGCTAGACCTTATACCGGGCCTCACACCATAGGAAGTGTGAACGGGAAAGCTGCCCGGTTGGCACCAAGGTTAAGATCTCTTATGGGTAAAGCAACACACCTCTGCAGAGTGTAAAGAACCGTGACATGTCACTCCCTGTTCCGGGATATGGAACTGCGAACGCGGCCGGAAAGGAGCTCCATGAAGTTCTAGTAAACCGGTGAAGGCTGACGGACATAGCTCTTTGAAATAAAAGCAACCTCTTGAAGAAATGTTTATCAAAACCTGCATTGGTATTAGACTTTCCGGTCTAATATCGTAGCTAGTGCATTAAACACCTCTTATCTATAATGAACTTGTTGAGTACGCTCGTACTCATCCCACTCTTAAATCCCTTGCTTAGATTGTCTGAACCATCTGGAGGAGGACTACGACAACCCTGAAGGAGCCGAGATCATCAGCTATGAAGAACCAGACCTCTCTGGAGGTGTTGAAGGCGTAGACTACCTTATAGTCTACGGAACCGGGGAGGCTTCCGGAGGAGATCAAGCCTAGAAGCACCGAGTAGTAGCAGTAGCCGAGCAGTGCGAACTCTTAATACTTAGCTGCTCGAGAGAATAAATGTACAACTTAGTGAAACTTCTATATTGTAAGTTAAGATGGGTTCGCCTCGAACCCAGGAGTATCCCTCTTAGGACCCAAGAGGAGCTCCAAGACGATATGTGTATTATGCTTGTAATAATAAATGAATGAGTTATGGACCTGCTATGTTCTGTTGTACTACTCTGAGGGATGTAATATTTGCGGAATGGTACTTCGTGAATGTTATATCAACGACTGGCATACTACAACATGCAGTGGTATGCAGGGTCACCACATATCTCATGGATAGTTGTCAACATAAAGTAATATGATGAATGCAAATATGCAAGTATGTAAAAATCAATGCACAGTTAACACAAGTGTTTGCTTCTAAGATGGAAGGAAGTGGGTAAACTGACTCAACATAAAAGTAGAAGAATGGCCCTTCGCAGAGGGAAGCAGGGATAAATCATGTGCTAGAGCTTTTCAAGTTTTGAAATCATAAAGGGGCATAAAAGTAAAGTTTTGAGAGGTGTTTGTTGTTGTCAACGAATGGTAGTGGGCACTCTAACCCCCTTGCCATACAGACCTTCAAAGAGCGGCTCCCGTGAAATTTTTTATTTTTGGGTGACACTCCTTCCAACCTTTGCTTTCACAAACCATGGCTAACCGAATCCTCGGGTGCCTTCCAACAATCTCATACCATGAAGGAGTGTCTTTTTGTTTTAGTTTTATTTAGATGACACTCCTCCCCACCTTTGCTTTCTCAAGCCATGGCTAACCGAATCCTCGGGTGCCTTCCAACAATCACATACCATGGAGGAGTGTCTTTTTTCTTGCAAAATTATGAAGGTTAATTAATTGGGGCTGGGAACCCCATTGCCAGCTCTTTTTGCAAAATTAATGGATAAGCGGATGAAGCCACTAGTCCATTGGTGAAAGTTGCCCAACAAGATTGAAAGATAAACACCACATACTTCCTCATGAGCTATAAAACATTGACACAAATAAGAGATAATAAATTTTGAATTGTTTAAAGGTAGCACACGAAATATTTACTTGGAATGGCAGAAAATACCATCTAGTAGGTAGGTATGGTGGACACAAATGGCATAGTATTTGGCTCAAGGATTTTGGATGCACGAGAAGTAATCCCTCTCAATACAAGGCTAGGCTAGCAAGGTTGTTTGAAGAAAACACAAGTATGAACCGGTACAGCAAAACTTACATAAGAACATATTGCAAGCATTATAAGACTCTACACTGTCGTCCTTGTTGTTCAAACCCTTACTAGAAAATATCTCGACTTTAGAGAGACCAATCATGCAAACCAAATTTCAACAAGCTCTACAGTATTTCTTCACTAATAGGTGCAAAGTATATGATGCAAAAGCTTAAACATGAGCACAAAAATTGCCAAGTATCAAATTATTCAAGACATTATACCAATTACCACATGTAGCATTTTCTGTTTCCAACCATATAACAATTAACGAAGCAGTTTCAACCTTCGCCATGAACATTAAGAATAAAGCTAAGAACATATGTGTTCATATGCAACAGCGGAGCGTGTCTCTCTACCACACAATGAATGCTCGGATCCAATTTATTCAAACAAAACAAAAACAAGAACATAAAGACGCTCCAAGTAAAGCACATAAGATGTGACGGAATAAAAATATAGTTTCACTAGAGGTGACCTGATAATTTGTCGATGAAGAAGGGGATGCCTTGGGCATCCCCAAGCTTAGATGCTTGAGTCTTCTTAAAATATGCAGGGATGAACCACCGGGGCATCCCCAAGCTTAGATCTTTCACTCTTCTTGATCATATTGTATCCTCCTCCTCTCTTGATCCTTGAAAACTTCCTCCACACCAAACTCAAAACAAACTCATTAGAGGGTTAGTGCATAATCAAAAATTCACATGTTCAGAGGTGACATAATCATTCTTAACACTTCTGGACATTGCACAAAGCTACTGAAGTTAATGGAATAAAGAAATCCATCAAACATAGCAAAACAGGCAATGCGAAATAAAAGGCAGAATCTGTCAAAACAGAACAGTCTGTAAAGACGAATTTTTCTGGGGCACCAGACTTGCGCAGATGAAAATGCTCAAATTAAATGAAAGTTGCGTACATATCTGAGGATCACTCACGTAAATTGGCAGATTTTTCTGAGTTACCTACAGAGAACACTGCCCAAATTCGTGACAGCAAGAAATCTGTTTCTGCGCAGTAATCCAAATCTAGTATGAACCTTACTATCAAAGACTTTACTTGGCACAACAATGCAATAAAATAAAGATAAGGAGAGGTTGCTACAGTAGTAACAACTTCCAAGACTCAAATATAAAACAAAAGTGTAGAAGTAAAATAATGGGTTGTCTCCCATAAGCGCTTTTCTTTAACGCCTTTCAGCTAGGCGCAGAAAGTGTGAATCAAGTATTATCAAGAGACGAAGCATCAACATCATAATTTGTTCTAATGATAGAATCAAAAGTTAACTTCATTCTCTTTCTAGGGAAGTGTTCCATATCTTTCTTGAGAGGAAATTGATATTTAATATTACCTTCCTTCATATCAATAATAGCACCAACAGTTCGAAGAAAAGGTCTTCCCAATATAATGGGACAAGATGCATTGCATTCAATATCCAAGACAACAAAATCAACGGGGACAAGGTTATTGTTAACCGTAATGCGAACATTATCAATCCTCCCCAAAGGTTTCTTTGTAGAATTATCAGCAAGATTGACATCCAAATAACAATTTTTCAATGGTGGCAAGTCAAGCATATTATAGATTTTCTTAGGCATAACGGAAATACTTGCACCAAGATCACATAAAGCATTACAATCAAAATCATTGACCTTCATCTTAATGATGGGCTCCCAACCATCTTCAAACTTCCTAGGAATAGAAGTTTCAAGTTTTAGTTTCTCTTCTCTAGCTTTTATGAGAGCATTTGTAATATATTTTGTAAAGGCCAAATTTATAGCACTAGCATTAGGACTCTTAGCAAGTTTTTGTAAGAACTTTATAACTTCAGAGATGTGACAATCATCAAAATCTAAACCATTATGATCTAAAGCAATGGGATCATTGTCCCCAATATCTTGAAAAATTTCAGCAGTTTTATCACAAGCAGTTTCAGCAGTTTTAACAGTTTCAGGCAGTTTTTCACGCTTTGCATTAGGAGTAGAAACATTGCCAACACCAATTATTTTACCATTAATAGTAGGAGATGTAGCAACATGTGAAGCATTAGCATTACTAGTGGTGGTAATAGTCCAAACTTTAGCTACATTATCATCTTTAGCATTTTCTTCTTTTTCCCACCTAGCACACAATTCGGCCATCAATCTAATATTCTCATTAATTCGAACTTGGATGGCGTTTGCTGTAGCAAAAGACTTAATATCTTTAGTTTCATTAGGCATAACTTTCGATTTCAAAAGATCAACATCAACAGCAAGACTATCAACTTTAGAAGCGAGAATATCAATTTACCAAGGTTTTCTTCAACAGATTTGTTAAAAGCGGTTTGTGTAGTAATAAATTCTTTAAGCATGGCTTCAATACCAGATGGTACATTCCTATTATTGTTGTAAGAATTACCATGAGAATTACCATAACCATTATTATTATGAGAAGGGCATGGCCTATAATTGTTACTAGAATTATTCCGATAAGCATTGTTGTTGAAATTATTATTTTTAATGAAGTTCACATCAACATGTTCTTCTTGGGAAACCAATGAAGCTAACAGAACATTATTAGGATCAACATTAGATCTACCATTCACAAGCATAGACATGATAGCATCAATCTTATCACTCAAGGAGGAGGTTTCTTCAACAGAATTTACCTTCTTACTTTGTGGAGCTCTTTCCGTGTGCCATTTAGAGTAATTAATCATCATATCATCAAGAAGCTTTGTTGCGGCGCCTAGAGTGATGGACATAAAAGTACCTCCAACAGCTGAATCCAATAGGTTCCGCGAAGAAAAATTCAGTCCTGCATAAAAGGTTTGGATGATCATCCAAGTAGTCAGTCCATCGGTAGGGCAATTTTTAACCAAAGATTTCATTCTTTCCCATGCTTGAGCAACATGCTCATTATCCAATTGCTTAAAATTCATTATGCTACTTCTCAAAGATATAATTTTAGCAGGAGAATAATATCTACCAATGAAAGCATCCTTACATTTAGTCCATGAATCAATACCATTCTTAGGCAAAGATAGCAACCAATCTTTAGCTCTTCCTCTGAAGGAGAAAGGAAACAATTTTAATTTTATAATGTCACCATCTACATCCTTATACTTTTGCATTTCACATAGTTCAACAAAATTATTAAGATGGGCAGCAGCATCATCAGAACTAACACCAGAAAATTGCTCTCTCATGATAAGATTCAGTAAGGCAGGTTTAATTTCAAAAAATTCTACCGTAGTAGCAGGTGGAGAAATAGGTGTGCATAGGAAATCATTATTATTTGTGCTAGTGAAGTCACACAACTTAGTATTTTCAGGAGTACCCATTTTAGCAATAGTAAATAAAGCAAACTAGATAAAGTAAATGCAAGTAACTATTTTTTGTGTGTTTTTAATATGGAGAACTGATACGTCTCCGACGTATCGATAATTTCTTATGTTCCATGCCACATTATTGATGATATCTACATGTTTTATGCATACTTTATGTCATATTTATGCATTTTCCGGCACTAACATATTAACGAGATGCCGAAGAGCCAGTTGCTGTTTTCTGCTGTTTTTGGTTTCAGAAATCCTAGTAAGGAAATATTCTCGGAATTGGACGAAATCAACGCCCAGGGGCCTATTTTCACACGAAGCTTCCAGAAGACCGAAGGGAAGACGAAGTGGGGCCACGGGGCGCCGCCACACTAGGGCGGCGCGGCCCAAGGGGGGCCCGCGCGGCCCTAGCGTGTGGGGCCCCCGTGTGGCCCCCTGACCTGCCCTTCCGCATACATATAGTCTTCATCGCGAAACCCCCAGTACCAAGAGCCACGATACGGAAAACCTTCCAGAGACGCCGCCGCCGCCAATCCCATCTCGGGGGATTCAGGATATCGCCTCCGGCACCCTGCCGGAGAGGGGATTCATCTCCCGGAGGACTCTACACCGTCATGGTCGCCTCCGGAGTGATGAGTGAGTAGTTCACCCCTGGACTATGGGTCCATAGCAGTAGCTAGATGGTTGTCTTCTCCTCATTATGCTTCATTGTCGGGTCTTGTGAGCTGCCTAACATGATCAAGATCATCTATCTGTAATACTATATGTTGTGTTTGTTGGGATCCGATGGATAGAGAATACTATGTTATGTTGATTATCAATCTATCTTTGTGTTGTTTATGATCTTGCATGCTCTCCGTTACTAGTAGATGCTTTGGCCAAGTTGATGCTTGTAACTCCAACAGTACCTTTTATTTTATATTTGAGTCTTGGAAGTTGTTACTACTGTAGCAACCTCTCCTTATCTTAGTTTTGTGCATTGCTGTGTGATACGTCCAATTTGCAGCACTATTTTATATCATAATTTGCTGTTATTCATTGATATATTTCATATTGGGACACAATACTTATGTTATTTCATCTATTTTGCATGTTTCATCATTATTGGAGGATCAAGCACCGGAGCCAGGATTCTGCTGGAAAAAGCACCGTCAGAACGCAATATTTCGGAAGATCAACTGTGGAAGGAAATTATACCAAAAATCCTATTTTTCAAGATGACGAAGGAAGCCAGAAGGAGGAGCCAGGAGGACCCAGGGTGGGCCCACACCCTAGGGCGGCGCGACCCATGGCCTGGCCGCGCCGCCATGTGGTGTGGGGGGACCCACAGCCCCTTTCGCCTTTTTTTCTTCGCGAAATCCTTCGTCCCGAAAACCTAAGCCACAGAGGGTACCTGGCGAAGAGTTACAGCCGCCTCTGCGGGGCGGAGAACACCAGAGAGAAAAGAGCTCTCCGGCGGGCATGAATCCGCCGGGGAAATTCCCTCCGGGAGGGGGAAATCGACGCCATCGTCACCGTCATCGAGCTGGACATCATCTCCACCACCATCATCATCATCTCCACCATCATCACCGCCGTCTCCACCGCTGGACACCGTCACCGCCGTAGCAATTTGGGTTTGATCTTGATTGTTTGATAGGGGAAACTCTCCCGGTATCGATCTCTACTTGTTGTTGATGCTATTGAGTGAAACCATTGAACCAAGTTTATGTTCAGATTGTTATCCATCATCATATCACCTCTGATCATGTTCCATATGATGTTTCGTGAGTAGTTCGTTTAGTTCTTGAGGACATGGGTGAAGTCTAAATGTTAGTAGTGAACTATGGTTGAGTAATATTCAATGGTGTGATATTTAAGTTGTGGTGTTATTCTTCTAGTGGTGTCATGTGAACGTCGACTACATGACACTTCACCATTTATGGGCCTAGGGGAATGCATCTTGTATTCGTTTGCTAATTGCGGGGTTGCCGGAGTGACAGAAACCTAAACCCCCGTTGGTATATCGATGCAGGAGGGATAGCAGGATCTCGTAGTTTAAGTTTGTGGTTAGATTTATTCTTAATTACTTTCTTGTAGTTGCGGATGCTTGCAAGGGGTATAATCACAAGTATGTATTAGTCCTAGGAAGGGCGGTGCATTAGCATAGGTTCACCCACACAACACTTATCATAACAATGAAGATTATTTAGCCGTATGTAGCGAAAGCACTAGACTAAAATCCCATGTGTCCTCGAGAACGTTTGGTCATTATAAGTAAACAAACCGGCTTGTCCTTTGTGCTAAAAAGGATTGGGCCACTCGCTGCAATTGTTACTCTCGCACTTTACTTACTCGTACTTTATTCAACTGTTACATCAAAACCCCCTGAATACTTGTCTGTGAGCATTTACAGTGAATCCTTCATCGAAACTGCTTGTCAACACCTTCTGCTCCTTGTTGGGGATCGACATTCTTACTTATCGAAGATACTACGATACACCCCCTATACTTGTGGGTCATCAAGACTATTTTCTGGCGCCGTTGCCGGGGAGTGAAGCGCCATTGGTAAGTGGAATTGGTAAGGAAAACCTTTACTGTTGTGCTGATTTTATTTACACTGCTGCTATAAGTCATTATGGAGAGATCTTCTCTTCAATTTCTATTTGGGAAATCTACTACTACTGCAACGGTAGTGGATGAGGCGCCAGGTGAGGAAGTGATACCATATAAAATACCTATGAAAATTATTGAACGTGTTATGGATAACCGCTATGAAGGGGATGGAACTGTCCATCCTGGTGATCATTCATCGTTTTTGCATGAATTATGCGGGTTATTCAAATGTGCAGGTATTGCTATGGATGAAGTGAGGAAGAAACTATTCTCTTTATCGCTATGCAGTAAAGCGGCGCATTGGTATAAATTACTGGATAATGGGGATTCTCTTGAATGGAATGATATTGTGCCCCGATTTTATTCTAAGTTCTATCCTCCAAGTGAAATTCACAAGGATCGGAATCGCATATATAATTTTTGGCCTCATGATGGAGAGAGTATTGCCCAAGCTTGGGGGAGATTGAAGTCTTTAATGCTCAAATGCCCCATTCATGAGCTTCCTGGTAATGTTATTATTGATAATTTCTATGCAAGACTTTCTTTTCAAGACAAGACCTTGCTGGATACTTCTTGTTCTGGATCATTTACACGCAACAAAGAAGAGTTTAAAAGGGACCTTCTTGATCGGATCCAAGAAAATACTGAAGGTTGGGAGAACGACAAGGATAGAGAATCAGGTATAATTTATGATTATAAATGCATTGAAGCTTTTATGGATACTGATAAATTTCATAATATGAGTGCTACATATGGTCTTGATTCTCAAGTTGCTGTAAATCTTTATAAAGCTTTTGCCTCTCATTATGAATTGCCAAAGAAGAATTTTGATAAGTATCATGAACCTTATAAAGATAAAATTGATTCATCTATTAATAAATGCATTGTAGTTGAAACTGCTGATCATGTTATTTCTGAAGCTTATATTGAAAAAACTCCTTTCCCTGCTAAAATGAAGGAGTACTCTGTTATAAATAGTGCGGTTCATAAAAGTGAAAAGAAACCTGTAGAACCTGAAGAACAAATAAAAGTTGAACCTGCTGTTGCAATAGTTAAAGATCTTGTGACTGAAAATGTGGAGGATGGTCATATTATTTTCTACGTGAAGATGCTTCTAATATTGTTTCACATCCTAATAAACCCAAACAAGCTAGTGTTCCTATGCTATCTGTTAGAATTGGTGATCATTGCTATTATGGATTATGTGATATTGGTGCAAGTGTTAGTGCTATTCCGTATGAGCTTTACACGGAGATTATGCACGAAATTGATTCTTGTGAACTTGAAGATATTGATGTGGTTATTCAGCTGGCTAATAGAGAAACTATTTCTCCAATTGGTATTGTTCGAGATGTGGAAGTATTATGCGGTAAGATTAAATATCCTGCTGACTTTTTGGTACCTGGTTCTGCTGCTAGTGATTATTGTCCTATTATTTTTGGTAGACCTTTTCTAAATACTTGTGGAGCTATTATAGATTGCAAGAAAGAGAAAATTTTGACTAAATTTGCTGGTGAATCTTATGAGTTTAACTTCTCTAAATTTACCAAAACTCCTTATAAAGCTGATGTGCCTAGTAATGATTTTAAAATGGAGCAGTGTGCATCTATTGTTCTTGTTCCTAACAATCCTTTTGCAAAGAACATTTGGAGGATAGCGAGAGTGAAGTTTTTAGGAAAGAAAGAGATGAGCTTGAGGAAATTTTTCTTCGCCAACCTATTCTCAAGCATGATTTACCGGTGGAAGATTTGGGTACAACACCTCCACCAAAGGAAGATCCTGTTTTTGATTTAAAGCCTTTGCCTGATAATCTTAAATATGCTCATATTGATGATAAGAAAATATATCCTGTTATTATTAGTTCTAAGCTTTCAGAGATTGAGGAAGAAAGGTTATTGGAAATATTGAAGAAGCACCGAGGAGCTATTGGCTACACTCTTGATGATTTGAAAGGGATTTCTCCTTCTATTTGCCAACATGCTATTAATATGGAAGATGATGCAAAGCCTGTTGTTGAACATCAGCGTCGTCTAATTCCGAAGATGAAGGAAGTGGTAAGGAATGAGGTATTACGACTTCTTGAAGCTGGTATTATATATCCTATTGCTGATAGTAGATGGGTTAGTCCTGTGCATTGCGTTCCCAAGAAGGGAGGAATGACTGTTGTGCCTAATGATAATGATGAGCTCATCCCTCAAAGAGTAGTTGTAGGGTATAGAATGTGCATTGATTTTCGAAAAGTTAATAAAGTTACTAAGAAAGATCATTACCCATTACCATTTATTGATCAAATGCTAGAAAGATTATCTAAAAATACTCATTTTTGCTTTCTTGATGGTTATTCTGGGTTTTCACAAATTGCTGTTAAAGCTAAAGATCAAGAGAAAACCACTTTTACTTGTCCCTATGGAACTTATGCTTATAGACGCATGCCTTTTGGTTTATGTAATGCTCCTGCTACTTTTCAAAGATGCATGTCTGCTATTTTTCATGGTTTTTGTGAAAGTATTGTAGAGGTATTCATGGATGATTTTTCCGTCTATGGGAATTCTTTTGATAGTTGCTTGCGAAACCTTGATAAAGTTTTGCAGAGATGTGAAGAAACTAACCTTGTTCTTAATTGGGAGAAATGCCACTTTATGGTTAATGAAGGAATTGTATTGGGACATAAAATTTCTGAGAGAGGTATTGAAGTTGATAGAGCTAAAGTTGAAGCAATTGAGAAGATGCCCTATCCAAGGGATGTTAAAGGTATTCGTAGTGTTCTTGGTCATCTTTGGGTTTTATAGGAGATTTATTAAAGATTTCTCCAAGATTTCAAAGCCTCTTACTAATCTTCTTCAAAAAGATGTACCATTTGTTTTTGATGATGATTGTAAGGAAGCTTTTGAAACTCTTAAGAAAGCCTTAACAACTGCTCCTATAGTTGAACCTCCCGATTGGAACTTACCCTTTGAGATTATGTGTGATGCTAGTGATTTTCTTTGTAAGTGACTGTTCTTGGACAATGAGTAGATAAAAAGCTGAATGTTATTCATTATGCTAGTAAAACTCTTGATCTTGCTCAAAGAAATTATGCTACAACTGAAAAAGAATTATTAGCTGTAGTCTTTGCTTGTGATAAATTTAGATCTTATATTGTTGATTCAAAAGTTACTATTCATACTGATCATCTTTGCAATTAGATACCTAATGACAAAGAAAGATGCTAAGCCGAGGCTTATTAGATGGGTACTTCTTTTGCAAGAATTTGATTTACATATTGTAGATAGGAAAGGTCTTGATAATCCTGTTGCTGATAATTTGTCTAGATTGGAAAATATTGCTTATGATCCTGCTCACATTAATGATAGTTTTCCAAATGAACAATTGGCTGTAATAAAGGTGAGCTCGCGAGACAGGTCCTTGGTATCTTGATTATGCTAACTTTATTGTTTCCAAGTACTTGCCTCCAACCTTTTCAGCTCAGCAAAGGAGGAAATTCTTTTATGATTTGAGGCATTATTTACGGGATGACCCACACTTATATAAAGAAGGAGTGGATGGTATTATGCGAAGATGTGTTCCGAAGTATGAACAACAAGAAATATTGAGTAAATGTCATGGTAGTGCTTATGGAGGACATCACTGGAGAAAGAACCGCGCAAAGGTTCTACAATCAGGTTTTTATTGGCCAACTCTCTTCAAGGATGCGAGAAAGTTTATTTTATCTTGTGATGAATGCCAAAGGGTTGGTAATATCTCCAGACGCAATGAAATGCCTATGAATTATACTCTTGTTATTGAACCGTTTGATTGTTGGGGATTTGACTTCATGGGACCTTTTTCGTCTTCGGAAGGTAACACTCACATACTTGTTGCTGTTGATTATGTTACTAAATGGGTGGAAGCTATACCTACAAAAAGTGCTGATGGTGAGACCTCTTTAAGAATGCTTTTAGATATTATTTTTCCTAGATTTGGAGTACCTAGATATATTATGACTGATGGAGGTTCTCATTTTATTCATGGAGGTTTTAGAAAAACTCTTGCTAAGTATGGTATTAATCATAGAATTGCTTCCGCTTATCATCCTCAAACTAGTGGTCAAGTAGAATTATCAAATAGAGAGATTAAATCTATTTTGGGGAAGACTGTTAATAAAACTAGAAAGAATTGGGCTAGTAAATTGAAGGATGCACTATGGACTTATAGAACTGCTTATAAAAATCCCATGGGAATGTCACCTTATAAAATGGTTTATGGGAAAGCTTGTCATTTACCTTTAGAACTAGAGCACAAAGCTTATTGGGCTGTTAGAGAATTAAATAAAGATCCTAAACTTGCCGGTGATAAGAGGATGTTGCAATTGAGTTCTCTAGATGAATGGAGAAGTGAAGCTTATGAAAATGCTAAACTCTTTAAAGAGAAAGTTAAAAAATGGCATGATAGGAGGATTATCAAAAGAGAATTTAATATTGGGGATAAAGTCCTATTGTATCGGTCTCGTCTCAGATTCTTTGCAGGGAAATTACTCTCAAAATGGGAAGGACCATATGTTGTCGAGGAGGTGTATCGTTCAGGAGCAATCAAAATTAGCTCTCCCCAAGGCAATGCTACGCAAGTGGTGAATGGACAAAGACTCAAGCATTATATCTCAGGTGATTCCTATAATGTTGATGTTGATATTATTCAAGTGGAAACACCGGAAGCTTTCATCAAAGGGCAAATTGACAGTCCGCCAGAACTCGACTTTGAATAGGTAACAGTACTGGTAATGAAAAGTACGCAATTTAATTTCCGAACAATATTTTTGCTGTTTTTGGAAAATATAAAAATTTACGAGTTCAAAACGGAGTGGAAAGGACGCACGAGGGGGCGCCACCATAGGCCGGCGCGGCCAAGCCTGGGCCCGCGCCGCCCTATGGTTTGGCCGCCTCGTCGCCCCTTTCCGACTCTGGTTCGATCTGGTACTTTCCTTTTGTCGAGAATTTTTTTGCTATATAATCCCCCGGACCCCTGGAGGTCCGTATATCGTGTTCTCGACGTGTTTTGTTTCGAGCTGTTTCTGCCAGGATCTGTTTTCGGTCTAGAAGCACCATGGCCTCCAACAACAAGGGCAATGGGCTTTCGGAGGAAGAAGTGAAGGAGATGCTATCAAGACAAGAGCAGCAAGCCGGAGGGAGCAAGCAAATCTTGGTGGGATCTGTTGACACTCGACGTTCTTTTTCTCATAACCTGCAGGGACCTTTACCACCCGCTCTTAGCCTCGACTCCTTCCCCATGTTGGAAGAAGTTCTACGGACTACCGATGAGTTTTGTGATCAATATCGGGCTCTAAGAAGAGAAGTGGAGATACTCCAAGAGGAGAATTGCCGTCTCCGAAGAATGCTGGAATACCACTCGATTCGCATCACAAGTTCGTCATCGCCAACTTCAGATAACAATGAATCTCTTCGAGTCTTAGTGCAGAATTGTCAAGCTGAGAAACTGAAGTTGAAGGAGTTTATTAAGAAGCGCGGGAGGAGTTCATCACCACCATCTCCGCAGGAGTAATTCATCATCGGTATTGGCATCCCCTTGGTTTGTTCCAAGCTTGGGGGAGTGCCGCGGTATCACATTATCACTACCTTTTACTTTTATTGTCAAGTAGTGTCATATCATGAGTAGGGAAGTTGTCATATAAGATGGATTGCAGTTGGAAGTATCTCTCTTTAGTTGGTTATCTATGTATCCCTTGGTGTGAGTTATCGTTATGGAATATTAATGAGAAGTCTTATCATTTACATATTGCACATCTTATTTTAGTTTGCAATCTCTATTATATGATTTATCTTGTCATTAGTATTGGTATCTTTGGGAGCATTGAATAAATCTATTTGGTTTTGGCAAACTTAGCATCGGTCAATAGCAACAACACTTTGAGGTTTAAGTAGAAAAGAGAAATACATGTAGATGTTTCATTGTCTTTCTTTCTTGTTAGCTCATAGCTTATTATTCTGAAGTTAAAATTGTTTGTGCTTACAAGGAAGATGCATGATTGCTTCTATCATATGTATATTTGTTTGTTTCCCTCGACTCTTATGCTTGCTAATTAACCTTGCTAGCCAAAGACCTGTACTGAGAGGGAATACTTCTCGTGCATCCAAACCTTAACCCAAACTTATGCCATTTGTGTCCACCATACCTACCTACTACATGGTATTTTCTGCCATTCCAAGTAAATACTTCATGTGCTACCTTTAAACAATTCAAAACTTAGTATCTCTTATTTGTGTCAATGTTTCATAGCTCATGAGGAAGTATGTGGTGTTTTATCTTTCAATCTTGTTGGGCAACTTCCACCAATGGACTAGTGGCTTCATCCGCTTATCCAATAATTTTGCAAAAAGAGCTGGCAATGGGATTCCCAGTCCCAAATTAATCAAACTAAATAGACACTCCTCCATGGTATGTGATTGATGGACGGCACCCGAAGGATTCGGTTAGCCATGGCTTGTGTAAGCAAAGGTTGGGGGGAGTGTCATCATCATAATAAAGCTAAAATAAAAAGGCACTCCTTCATGGTATGAGATTGTTGGCAGGCACCCGATGATTCGGTTAGCCATGGTTTGTGAAAGAAAGGTTGGAAGGAGTGCCACACAAAATGAAAATAATATGGGAGCCGCTCTTAGGAGGTTGTCTGGCAAGGGGGTTAGAGTACCCGCTACTAGTCGTTGACAACAACAAACACCTCTAAAAATGTTACTTTTATTCTCTTTATATGATTGCAAAACTGAAAAAGCTCTAGCACATGATTTAATCCCTGCTTCTCTCTGCGAAGGGCCTGTCTTTTACTTTATGTTGAGTCAGTAAACCTATTTCCCTCCATCTCAAGCAAGCATTTGAG
Source organism: Lolium perenne (assembly GCF_019359855.2). Taxonomy (NCBI): domain Eukaryota; kingdom Viridiplantae; phylum Streptophyta; class Magnoliopsida; order Poales; family Poaceae; genus Lolium; species Lolium perenne. The sequence continues at coordinate 185,494,618 of NC_067245.2, forward strand.
TAGTTGTGATCAAACCATTATATTGTGATTTGCTTCATCATGTCTTTTATTCTTCCTTGTTTAGTACAAGTTTTATCTGAATGAATATAGCTTTGCAAGTTATCAATGATCATGAAGAGACCATTATGATTGAGTATGCAAGTTGTGCTTTATAAACTTTAACATGAGAGCGCTGCTCAATGAGATAAGTATAATCTGTTAATTGTTCTCTGACCAAGAACGAAGTTTGCCATCACCAATTATGATTTCTTATGCACCTTTACTTGTGATTACCTTATACTTGTTTCAAGTTGAGTTATATGAGGAAGTCGTTTACTATAATGTCTGGTGCGAATGAATATGATGCTTCTTGTCCGTATTTTATTTATCGACTCTTCACTCCATAAACATGTGGTCCTGTTTATCGAGCTCAGTTTCGCTTGGGGACAAGCGAAGTCTAAGCTTGGGGGGAGTTGATACGTCCAATTTGCATCACTATTTTATATCATAATTTGCTGTTATTCATTGATATATTTCATATTGGGACACAATACTTATGTTATTTCATCTATTTTGCATGTTTCATCATTATTGGAGGATCAAGCACCGGAGCCAGGATTCTGCTGGAAAAAGCACCGTCAGAACGCAATATTTTGGAAGATCAACTGTGGAAGGAAATTATACCAAAAATCCTATTTTTCAAGATGACGAAGGAAGCCAGAAGGAGGAGCCAGGAGGACCCAGGGTGGGCCCACACCCTAGGGCGGCGCGGCCCATGGCCTGGCCGCGCCGCCATGTGGTGTGGGGGGCCCACAGCCCCTTTCGCCTTTTTTTCTTCGCGAAATCCTTCGTCCCGAAAACCTAAGCCACAGAGGGTACCTGGCGAAGAGTTACAGCCGCCTCTGCGGGGCGGAGAACACCAGAGAGAAAAGAGCTCTCCGGCGGGCAGGAATCCGCGGGGAAATTCCCTCCGGGAGGGGGAAATCGACGCCATCGTCACCGTCATCGAGCTGGACATCATCTCCACCACCATCATCATCATCTCCACCATCATCACCGCCGTCTCCACCGCTGGACACCGTCACCGCCGTAGCAATTTGGGTTTGATCTTGATTGTTTGATAGGGGAAACTCTCCCGGTATCGATCTCTACTTGTTGTTGATGCTATTGAGTGAAACCATTGAACCAAGTTTATGTTCAGATTGTTATCCATCATCATATCACCTCTGATCATGTTCCATATGATGTTTCGTGAGTAGTTCGTTTAGTTCTTGAGGACATGGGTGAAGTCTAAATGTTAGTAGTGAACTATGGTTGAGTAATATTCAATGGTGTGATATTTAAGTTGTGGTGTTATTCTTCTAGTGGTGTCATGTGAACGTCGACTACATGACACTTCACCATTTATGGGCCTAGGGGAATGCATCTTGTATTCGTTTGCTAATTGCGGGGTTGCCGGAGTGACAGAAACCTAAACCCCCGTTGGTATATCGATGCAGGAGGGATAGCAGGATCTCAGAGTTTAAGGCTGTGGTTAGATTTATTCTTAATTACTTTCTTGTAGTTGCGGATGCTTGCAAGGGGTATAATCACAAGTATGTATTAGTCCTAGGAAGGGCGGTGCATTAGCATAGGTTCACCCACACAACACTTATCATAACAATGAAGATTATTTAGCCGTATGTAGCGAAAGCACTAGACTAAAATCCCATGTGTCCTCGAGAACGTTTGGTCATTATAAGTAAACAAACCGGCTTGTCCTTTGTGCTAAAAAGGATTGGGCCACTCGCTGCAATTGTTACTCTCGCACTTTACTTACTCGTACTTTATTCAACTGTTACATCAAAACCCCCTGAATACTTGTCTGTGAGCATTTACAGTGAATCCTTCATCAAAACTGCTTGTCAACACCTTCTGCTCCTCGTTGGGATCGACATTATTACTTATCGAAGATACTACGATACACCCCCTATACTTGTGGGTCATCACTGTGCCAAGTAAAGTCGTTGATAGTAAGGTTCATACTAGATTTGGATTACTGCGCAGAAACAGATTTCTTTGCTATCACGAATCTGGGTCTAATTCTCTGTAGGTAACTCAGAAAATTATGCCAATTTACGTGAGTGATCCTCAGATATGTACGCAACTTTCATTCAATTTGAGTATTTTCATTTGAGCAAGTCTGGTGCCTCAATAAAATTCGTCTTTACGAACTGTTCTGTTTTGACAGATTCTGCCTTTTATTTCGCATTGCCTGTTTTGCTATGCTTGATGGATTTTTCGATTCCATTAACTTTCAGTAGCTTTGTGCAATGTCCAGAAGTGTTAAGAATGATCATGTCACCTCTGAACATGTGAATTTTAATTGTGCACTAACCCTCTAATGAGTTGTTTTGAGTTTGGTGTGGAGGAAGTTTTCAAGGATCAAGAGAGGGAGATGATACAATATGATCAAGGAGAGTGAAAGCTCTAAGCTTGGGGATGCCCCGGTGGTTCACCCCTGCATATTTCAAGAAGACTCAAGCGTCTAAGCTTGGGGATTCCCAAGGCATCCCCTTCTTCATCGACAACATTATCAGGTTCCTCTAGTGAAACTATATTTTTATTCCATCACATCTTATGTACTTTGCTTGGAGCGTCGGTTTATTTTTGTTTTTGTTTTGTTTGAATAAAATGGATCCTAGCATTCATTGTGTGGGAGAGAGACACGCTCCGCTGTTGCATATGGACAAATATGTCCTTAGGCTTTACTCATAATATTCATGGCGAAGGTTGAATCTTCTTCGTTAAATTGTTATATGGTTGGAAACGGAAAATGATACATGTAGTAATTGCTATAATGTCTTGGATAATGTGATACTTGGCAATTGTTGTGCTCATGTTTAAGCTCTTGCATCATATACTTTGCACCTATTAATGAAGAAATACATAGAGCTTGCTAAAATTTGGTTTGCATAATTGGTCTCTCTAAGGTCTAGATAATTTCTAGTATTGAGTTTGAACAACAAGGAAGACGGTGTAGAGTCTTATAATGTTTACAATATGTCTTTTATGTGAGTTTTGCTGCACCGGTTCATCCTTGTGTTTGTTTCAAATAAACCTTGCTAGCCTAAACCTTGTATCGAGAGGGAATACTTCTCATGCATCCAAAATCCTTGAGCCAGCCACTATGCCATTTGTGTCCACCATACCTACCTACTACATGGTATTTCTCCGCCATTCCAAAGTAAATTGCTTGAGTGCTACCTTTAAAATTTTCATTCCTTATCTTTACAATATATAGCTCATGGGACAAATAGCCTAAAAACTATTGTGGTATTGAATATGTACTTATGCACTTTATCTCTTATTAAGTTGCTTGTTGTGCGATAACCATGTTCCTGGGGACGCCATCAACTACTCTTTGTTGAATATGATGTGAGTTGCTATGCATGTTCGTCTTGTCTGAAGTAAGGGAGATTTACCAATAAAATGGTTAGAGCATGCATAATGTTAGAGAAGAACATTGGGCCGCTAACTAAAGCCATGATCCATGGTAGAAGTTTCAGTTTTGGACAAATATCCTCAATCTCATATGAGAAAATTAATTGTTGCTACATGCTTATGCATAAAAGAGGAGTCCATTATCTGTTGTCTATGTTGTCCCGGTATGGATGTCTAAGTTGAGAATAATCAATAGCGAGAAATTCAATGCGAGCTTTCTCCTTAGACCTTTGTACAGGCGGCATAGAGGTACCCCTTTGTGACACTTGGTTAAAACATATGCATTGCGATGATAATCCAGGTAATCCGAGCTAATTAGGACAAGGTGCGGGCACTATTAGTAAACTATGCATGAGGCTTGCAACTTGTAGGATATAATTTACATAACACATATGCTTTATTACTACCGTTGACAAAATTGTTTCTTGTTTTCAAAATCAAAGCTCTAGCACAAATATAGCAATCGATGCTTCCCTCTGCGAAGGGCCATTCTTTTACTTTTATATTGAGTCAGTTCACCTATTTCTCTCCATCTCAAGAAGCAAACGCTTGTGTGAATTGTGCATTGATTCCTACATACTTGCATATTGCATTTGCTATATTACTCTATGTTGACAACTATCCATGAGATATACATGTTATAAGTTGAAAGCGACCGCTGAAACTTAATCTTCCTTTGTGTTGCTTCAATACCTTTACTTTGAATTATTGCTTTATGAGTTAACTCTTATGCAAGACTTATTGATGCTTGTCTTGAAGTACTATTCATGAAAAGTCTTTGCTATATGATTCTTTTGTTTACTCATGTCATTTACATTGTTTGGATCGCTGCATTCATTACATATGCTTACAATAGTATGATCAAGGTTATGATGGCATGTCACTCCAGAAATTATCTTTGTTATCGTTTACCTGCTCGGGACGAGCAGAAACTAAGCTTGGGGATGCTGATACGTCTCCAACGTATCGATAATTTCTAATGTTCCAAGCCACATTATTGATGATATCTACATGTTTTATGCATACTTTATGTCATATTTATGCATTTTCCGGCACTAACCTATTAACGAGATGCCGAAGAGCCAGTTGTTGTTTTCTGCTGTTTTTGGTTTCAGAAATCCTTGTAAGGAAATATTCTCGGAATTGGACGAAATCAACGCCCAGGGGCCTATTTTCACACGAAGCTTCCAGAAGACCGAAGGGAAGACAAAGTGGGGCCACGGGGCGCCGCCACACTAGGGCGGCGCGGCCCAAGGGGGGCCCGCGCGGCCCTAGCGTGTGGGGCCCCCGTGTGGCCCCCTGACCTGCCCTTCCGCATACATATAGTCTTCGTCGCGAAACCCCCAGTACCGAGAGCCACGATACGAAAAACCTTCCAGAGACGCCGCCGCCGCCAATCCCATCTCGGGGGATTCAGGATATCGCCTCCGGCACCCTGCCGGAGAGGGGATTCATCTCCCGGAGGACTCTACACCGTCATGGTCGCCTCCGGAGTGATGAGTGAGTAGTTCACCCCTGGACTATGGGTCCATAGCAGTAGCTAGATGGTTGTCTTCTCCTCATTATGCTTCATTGTCGGGTCTTGTGAGCTGCCTAACATGATCAAGATCATCTATCTGTAATACTATATGTTGTGTTTGTTGGGATCCGATGGATAGAGAATACTATGTTATGTTGATTATCAATCTATCTTTGTGTTGTTTATGATCTTGCATGCTCTCCATTACTAGTAGATGCTTTGGCCAAGTTGATGCTTGTAACTCCAAGAGGGAGTATTTATGCTCGATAGTGGGTTCATGCCTCTATTGAATCTGGGGGAGTGACAGAAACCCCTAAGTTGTGGATGTGATGTTGCCAATAGGGATAAAACATTGATGCTATGTCCGAGGATGTAGTTATTGATTACATTACGCACCATACTTAATGCAATTGTCTGTTGTTTGCAACTTAATACTGGAAGGGGTTCGGACGATAACCTGAAGGTGGACTTTTTAGGCATAGATGCATGCTGGATAGCGGTCTATGTACTTTGTCGTAATGCCAAATTAAATCTCACAATACTCATCATATCATGTATGTGCATTGTCATGCCCTCTCTATTTGTCAATTGCCCAACTGTAATTTGTTCACCCAACATGCTATTTATCTTATGGGAGAGACACCACTAGTGAACTGTGGACCCCGGTCCATTCTTTACATCGAATACAATCTACTGCAATACTTGTTCTACTGTTCTCTGCAAACAATCATCATCCACACTATACATCTAATCATTTGTTACAACAAGCCGGTGAGATTGACAACCTCACTGTTTCGTTGGGGCAAAGTACTTTGGTTGTGTTGTGCAGGTTCCATGTTGGCGCCAGAATCCCTGGTGTTGCGCCGCACTACATCTCGCCGCCATCAACCTTCAACATGCTTTTTGACTCCTACTAGTTCGATAAACCTTGGTTTCTAACTGAGGGAAACTTACTGCTGTACGCATCACACCTTCCACTTGGGGTTCCCAACGGTCGCGTGCTGTACGCGTGTCAAGCTAAATTTCTGGCGCTGTTGCCGGGGAGATCAAGACACGCTGCAAGGGGAGTCTCCACATCCCAATCTCTTTGCTTTGTTTTTATCTTGCTTTATTTTATTTACTACTTTGTTTGCTGCACTAAATCAAAACACAAAAAAATTAGTTGCTAGTTTTACTTTATTTGCTATCTTGTTTGCTATATCAAAAACACAAAAGATATACCGGTGGGACAAGGGTCTATAATTGGAAGAGATAATATAGAAGAATTTTTCACCCATGTTAGTATGCACGAAGATCTTAAAGATATACCCCTTGCAAAAGCTGTCCCTACTTATGAAGATGCCTCTGTTTGTTTGGTACGCATGATGGAAGCTAGATTTATTAGTCTCAACCCCATGATACAACACATGTTTCTTACACTTTCTGATATGGAGAGGGGAGAGAAGAGAGATTTTGTTCTAAAGGTCTTAGTGCGAGAATTTGCGGATATAGCTAAAGAAGTTAGAAAAGTTTTTAGTAAGCATGATAGGCTTGGCATGATCACCGATTTTAAAAGAACACTTGAAAAGATGGATATGGATAGAATTAAGTACACTAATAATGTTAATGATGGTAGGGAGATTAAAGCACCAATACCCTGTAAGCTCCTAGCAATGCATGAGGCACTAGAAAATAACTATGCTTGGCTTGTTCCTGAAAATTTGTTTGATGAGAGTAGCAAGCCCAAGACTAATGAAAAGGGAGCCGCTGAAACTTATGTATCCAAAATACTATGCATGGTTGAGAAAACTCCACACCCCGCTGTAGATGCACCATCTTTTGATAATACTTGATATACACTTTCTGCGCCTAGCTGAAAGGCGTTAAAGAAAAGCGCTTATGGGAGACAACCCATATTTTTACTACAGTACCTTTTATTTTATATTTGAGTCTTGGAAGTTGTTACTACTGTAGCAACCTCTCCTTATCTTAGTTTTGTGCATTGTTGTGCCAAGTAAAGTCGTTGATAGTAAGGTTCATACTAGATTTGGATTACTGCGCAGAAACAGATTTCTTTGCTGTCACAAATCTGGGTCTAATTCTCTGTAGGTAACTCAGAAAATTATGCCAATTTACGTGAGTGATCCACAGATATATACGCAACTTTCGTTCAATTTGAGCATTTTCATTTGAGCAAGTATGGTGCCTCAATAAAATTCGTCTTTACGAACTGTTCTGTTTTGACAGATTCTGCCTTTTATTTCGCATTGCCTGTTTTACTATGCTTGATGGATTTTTCGATTCCATTAACTTTCAGTAGCTTTGTGCAATGTCCAGAAGTGTTAAGAATGATCATGTCACCTCTGAACATGTGAATTTTAATTGTGCACTAACCCTCTAATGAGTTGTTTTGAGTTTGGTGTGGAGGAAGTTTTCAAGGATCAAGAGAGGGAGATGATACAATATGATCAAGGAGAGTGAAAGCTCTAAGCTTGGGGATGCCCCGGTGGTTCACCCCTGCATATTTCAAGAAGACTCAAGCGTCTAAGCTTGGGGATGCCCAAGGCATCCCCTTCTTCATCGACAACATTATCAGGTTTCTCTAGTGAAACTATATTTTTATTCCATCACATCTTATGTACTTTGCTTGGAGCGTCGGTTTATTTTTGTTTTTGTTTTGTTTGAATAAAATGGATCCTAGCATTCATTGTGTGGGAGAGAGGCATGCTCCGCTGTTGCGTATGGACAAATATGTCCTTAGGCTTTACTCATAATATTCATGGCGAAGGTTGAATCTTCTTCGTTAAATTGTTATATGGTTGGAAACGGAAAATGATACATGTAGTAATTGCTATAATGTGATACTTGGCAATTGTTGTGCTCATGTTTAAGCTCTTGCATCATATACTTTGCACCTATTAATGAAGAAATACATAGAGCTTGCTAAAATTTGGTTTGCATAATTGGTCTCTCTAAGGTCTAGATAATTTCTAGTATTGAGTTTGAACAACAAGGAAGACGGTGTAGAGTCTTATAATGTTTACAATATGTCTTTTATGTGAGTTTTGCTGCACCGGTTCATCCTTGTGTTTGTTTCAAATAAACCTTGCTAGCCTAAACCTTGTATCGAGAGGGAATACTTCTCATGCATCCAAAATCCTTGAGCCAACCACTATGCCATTTGTGTCCACCATACCTACCTACTACATGGTATTTCTCCGCCATTCCAAAGTAAATTGCTTGAGTGCTACCTTTAAAATTTCCATTCTTTATCTTTACAATATATAGCTCATGGGACAAATAGCCTAAAAACTATTGTGGTATTGAATATGTACTTATGCACTTTATCTCTTATTAAGTTGCTTGTTGTGCGATAACCATGTTCCTGGGGACGCCATCAACTACTCTTTGTTGAATATGATGTGAGTTGCTATGCATGTTCGTCTTGTCTGAAGTAAGGGAGATTTACCACTAAAATGGTTAGAGCATGCATAATGTTAGAGAAGAACATTGGGCCGCTAACTAAAGCCATGATCCATTGTAGAAGTTTCAGTTTTGGACAAATATCCTCAATCTCATATGAGAAAATTAATTGTTGCTACATGCTTATGCATAAAAGAGGAGTCCATTATCTGTTGTCTATGTTGTCCCGGTATGGATGTCTAAGTTGAGAATAATCAATAGCGAGAAATCCAATGCGAGCTTTCTCCTTAGACCTTTGTACAGGCGGCATAGAGGTACCCCTTTGTGACACTTAGTTAAAACATATGCATTGCGATGATAATCCAGGTAATCCGAGCTAATTAGGACAAGGTGCGGGCACTATTAGTAAACTATGCATGAGGCTTGCAACTTGTAGGATATAATTTACATAACACATATGCTTTATTACTACCGTTGACAAAATTGTTTCTTGTTTTCAAAATCAAAGCTCTAGCACAAATATAGCAATCGATGCTTCCCTCTGCGAAGGGCCATTCTTTTACTTTTATGTTGAGTCAGTTCACCTATTTCTCTCCATCTCAAGAAGCAAACGCTTGTGTGAATTGTGCATTGATTCCTACATACTTGCATATTGCATTTGCTATATTACTCTATGTTGACAACTATCCATGAGATATACATGTTATAAGTTGAAAGCAACCGCTGAAACTTAATCTTCCTTTGTGTTGCTTCAATACCTTTACTTTGAATTATTGCTTTATGAGTTAACTCTTATGCAAGACTTATTGATGCTTGTCTTGAAGTACTATTCATGAAAAGTCTTTGCTATATGATTCATTTGTTTACTCATGTCATTTACATTGTTTGGATCGCTGCATTCATTACATATGCTTACAATAGTATGATCAAGGTTATGATGGCATGTCACTGTAGGAGAACGTTGCATAGAAAACAAAAATTTTCCTACCGCGAACACGCAATCCAAGCCAAGATGCAATCTAGAAGATGGTAGCAACGAGTGGTTTATCGAGTCTCACCCTTGAAGAGATTCCAAAGCCTACAAGAGTAGGCTCTTGTTGCTGCGGTAGACGTTCACTTGCCGCTTGCAAAAGCGCGTAGAAGATCTTGATCACGATCGCTTTCGGCGCCACGAACGGGCAGCACCTCCGTACTCGGTCACACGTTCGGTTGTTGATGAAGACGACGTCCACCTCCCCGTTCCAGCGGGCAGCGGAAGTAGTAGCTCCTCCTTGAATCCGGCAGCACGACGGTGTGGTGGCGGTGGCGGTGGAGATCTCCGGCAGAGCTTCGCTAAGCATATGCGGGAGAAGTGGAGGAGGAGAAGAAGCTAGGGTTTGGGGAGAGAGGGGGGTTGGGCGCCGGCCCTCTAAGGGGTGCGGCCAAGGCTGAGCCAAAGAGTGGCTGCCCCCCTCCCTCTCCTCCTCATTATATAGGTGGAAGCCCCAAGAGTTCTAGTCCAAGTCTTCGAATAAGACCCCAACACTAAAACCTCCCATATGTGGGAAACCTACTCAAGGAGGGAGTCCCACTCAAGGTGGGATTCCCACCTTTCCTTGAGGTGGGGTGGCCGGCCACCTCTAGGTGGAGCCCACCTGGGACTCCTCCTTTAGGGTTTGGCTGGTCAAGCTTGTGGAGTCCTTCCGGGACTCCACCTTCCATAGTGCGTTTCTTCCGGACTTTTCTAGAACCTTCTAGAACCTGCCATAAATGCACCGGATCATTTCCAAACTTGGAATATGACTTCCTATATATGAATCTTATTCTCCGGACCATTCCGGAACTCCTCGTGATGTCCGGGATCTCATCCGGGACTCCGAACAAACATTCGAACTCCATTCCATATTCAAGTTCTACCATTTCAACATCCAACTTTAAGTGTGTCACCCTACGGTTCGTGAACTATGCGGACATGGTTGAGTACTCACTCCGACCAATAACCAATAGCGGGATCTGGAGATCCATAATGGCTCCCACATATTCAACGATGACTTTAGTGATCGAATGAACCATTCACATACAATACCAATTCCCTTTGTCACGCGATATTTTACTTGTACGAGGATTGATCTTCGGAATCACTATAAACCTTGTTCAACCTCGTCAACTGACAAGTACTCATTACTCTTAAGTGGTATGTGGTCTCTTACGAACACATTCATATGCCTGCAAGACATTAGACGACATTCCACCGAGAGGGCCCAGAGTATATCTATCCGTCATCGGGATGGACAAATCCCACTTGTTGATCCATATGCCTCAACTCATACTTTAGGATACTTAATCCCACCTTTATAGCCACCCATTTACGCAGTGGTGTTTGGTGTAATCAAAGTACCTTTCCTGTACAAGTGATTTACATGATCTCATGGTCATAAGGACTAGGTAACTATGTATCGAAAGCTTATAGCAAATAACTTAATGACGAGATCTTATGCTACGCTTAATTGGGTGTGTCCATTACATCATTCATACAATGACATAACCTTGTTATTAATAACATCCAATGTTCATGATTATGAAACTAATCATCCATTAATCAACAAGCTAGTTAAGAGGCATACTAGGGACTTCTTTGTTTGTCTACATATCACACATGTACTAATGTTTCGGTTAATACAATTATAGCATGATATATAAACATTTATCATAAACATAAAGATATAAATAATAACCACTTTATTATTGCCTCTAGGGCATATCTCCTTCAGTCTCCCACTTGCACTAGAGTCAATAATCTAGTTAACATTTGTAAAGATATAACACCTTGGTCTTCTGGTGCTTTATCATGTATTGCTCACGGGAGAGGTTTTTAGTCATCGGATCTGACACGCTCAGAAACGTATGTATTTTGTAATTCATTTGCGTCTCAACGCATCACTCATTTCTAAATGAGTTGGCATTAAATATGTTTGATCTTCTGGTGGAACCTTAATTCCGCTGTCTGAAATATGTCACTAATATTGTCACACACAATATAGCTTCAAAGTTCTGACTCTGTCGGAACTACACCAAGTTCTCAAAGAACCTCTTGACTTAACATCCTTTGTCATTGTCAAAATAATGACATACTCTGCCTTCTTTTGTAGAATCCGTCTCAATATTTAGAACTCTTCTAAATCTAGCATAGACAACTTCTAGCTCATTGTGCTACCTTTTAAACAACACTTAGTCTAATTTGAGATTGAAATTATATTTTATATGTGACAAAACCAATATCGGTGTAACACCTTACAGCGATTTGTTTGTCATTTCTTCATACAAAAATATATATATATATCCTTAGTTCTTCTAAAGTACTCAAGGATATTCTTACTGTCGTCTAATGATCATCATATGAATCATTCTGGTATATGCTCATAACACTTTATAGCACATGATATCTGATTGTGTACATATTATTCGTGATCTATAATCACTCATGTGTTTTTACTCATTGAGTGTCAGATACACTCAAGTCTTGTTAAACCTTCACATGACAAGAACATTTTCTTAATATTTCTATATTGAACTATTTCAATATCCATCATATGTACTTTGACTTAAACTTATTTATGTGTTTCAATCTATCTTCATAGATCTTGACACTAAATTTGTTTCGATCCATATCCTTACATTGAAGTTAATTCTCAATGAAACCTTTTTAATCAAGTATATAATTACATCATTTATAACCAACTATATGTCACCTACATAAAGTATTATAAATGTGTCTTAGCGCTCCCACTTAATTTCTTGCAAATGCAAGCCTTTTCATCGTCTCTGATGAAGTCAAAAACTCTTTGACTATTTCATCTGGTGAAGATTCCAACTCCGTGATACTTACTTCATCCAATTGAAGCTTGTATATCTATCTAGTATTCCACGGACCAGCAAAACTCTTGGTTGTATCTTGTATACATACTTCTGTTAAGTAGTGTATTTTGCCATCCTACTAGCATATCTCATAAAAGAAATATGTAGTGATTACTAGAATAATCCACATAGACTATAAGCATTGCTACGGAAGATCTAATCTTATCGTATTCAACTCTTTTAACTTTGTCGTAAACAATTTTTCGATAAGTCAAGCTTTCTTCAAGGATATTTCATCCAAGTCTATCAATTTGATAGATCCATTTACTTTCATAAAGTATTCATCTATCTTGGATTTCATGGCGCATAGCCATTTTAACGGAGTCAGGGCCCATCATAACTTCTTTGTTTTGTAGTTGGTTTATCATTATTCAAAATCAATCCTTTGTCCACAAATCATTTATTTGATCACAAAGTAAACCATACCTACAAGGTTCAATATGTACTTCGATCTCCATGGCTAAAACACTTTGTAGTCATGAGAGCCATGATCGTCGTGGCCGCTTCCGAAACCAATTCCAATGCTGCGCTACTCTGATCATTATGCTCAGGTTCATAAACCTTATCAAATTATATTGTCCTCTCACTCAAATACTTCACTCGAAACAATTTCTCGGAAATAAGAAACATTGACAAACACTTTTGTCTTTGTCTCGTGGGAAGAATTCCCAATTAAATCTCTGGGATAACCAACAAAGACATTCATCCGACTTTGGTTGACTATTAGGGTTTATACCCATGCCATAACTTGTATGGTGTCATTTTAACGGATCATGATGATGCTCTATTCAGTGTAAAAGCGGTAGTCACTAAAGCATAATCCACAAAAATATAATGGCATCAATATTTTATCTCATCATTAATCCAACAAAGTTTGGATATATCTCTTGGATACTTCATCATCACTATGATATTCCAAGAAACGTAAGTTGTAGAACAATTTCATAACTCTCTTAGATGTTCGCTAAAACTCGTAATTCAAATATTTCCACCATGATCCAATCATAGATATTTGATTTCTATTACGATGATTTCCACTTCATACTGAAATTTATTTGAATCCATTCAAATGTTTCAAACTTCTTCCTTATTGAGTATATCCATATATATATACTCAATTCATTGTTGGAAGTTTTTATGAAGTAGAAGAATCTCCCGCACACAACTATGCCCAGTGAAACACATACATCAGCATGTATGTTTCCACTAAGTTAGTTGCCCGTTCAACTCTTGGCCTATGAACGGTATTTTAGTCATTCCTTTTAGAAAAGATTTGCAAGCGCCAAATGATTCAAAAATCAAATGACTCCAAAAATCCATTTGCATGGAGTTCCTTCATGCATTCCTTTCTAACATGACCTAAATGGCGGTTCCACAAATAAGTGGAATTCAAATCATTTGCCTTATGGCATTTTAGCGTCAGTGTTATGTATGTGTGTTTCACCATTAAGATTTATAATAACTTATCCATCGTACATGGAGTGATGTCATAATTTGAACAACTCATTGTTTTCATTTGACCAGAGCAAAATAACAATTATTAAGTTCTTTATTATAAATTCTAAGGGCTAGATAGAATGCCAACGATGAACATAATAACACTTTATTTTGTTCCAGACGTGCATTCCTATCATATTCCTTGTCAGTCACTTAGGTCATTGTATTCTTGTATTGCGTTGTTTTGTATGACACTTCATACCAACCAATATAGTACTAATACCCAAGAATTTCATAGTGTGACTTAACTAGGAATACAACCATAATATGTATATAATTTATATACACCTGAGCTAGACTTTCTAGTCTTTTCTTTTCTTTTTGCCAAAATATCTTTTGCAGTTTCTCTTTTAGCTTTCCTCATTATTAAGAAAACACTTCAACATCATTAACTTCTAGGTTTGTTGGTCAAATACCAATAACCTTGAGGTTCTTACTTTGAAGTTGATCATCATATGATAAGTGTTCCGGATTTCACTATTAGTAACCTTGTAGTATGATGAACAATTTCACTCATAATTTTATCCATTGTATCATCATGACTTTCTGAGACCATGTCTGTACATGCTAGGCTCATAAAGTTTTAACCTTGGTATTCGCATGTGCAAATCTGTCTTGCACCCGTTGTATGCACACGTAGAATCTATCACACCCGATCATCACGTGATGCTTCGATACGACGAGTCTTAGCAATGGTGCATACTAAGGATGATAACTTCATGGATATACGAATATCGTTAGTGCCCCAATAGTTGAAGGATTGTGACGCCTGGCGTCTTCAACCTTCATACATTCCCATAAAACTTATGAGTTTATGTAGTCTCACCATATAATATTCTATCATCTTGCAATAATGTCTTAGGTATCTCATATATCTCATACCTTGATTATTTCTGAAAACTAAATTTTCAGCTCCTTTCTTTTCAAACAAATTTGAACTTCAAGTTTGACGGAGACAAGATAACTTTAGGTACTAATTGAAACCATAGCTCTTTGAATCAAAAATGTGAGGTTTACTAAAAGTTTGCAATAGGACTTAATCATTTCTTGATTCATTAACAATACGGTACCAATCCGTAAAGTTTCTTATCAGATTTTAACAGTATTTCTATCTCAATAACAAGACTAGCGCATAGTAGAAAACGGATGCCAATACTACAAAAAAATAATTCAAAATACTACTCAGACTATGTTTATGATAATTAGTTCATGTTCTAATCTTATTACTAATGAACTCCCACTTAATACAACATCCCTCATAGTTGTTAAGTGGTACACGATCCAAATCCACTATACCAAAACCGATCATCACGTGAGATGATGTAGCTTCAATGGTGAACATCAACATGTTGATCATATCATCCATATGACTCGTGTTCAACCTTTCGGTTTCCGTTGTCCCGAGGCCATGTCTGTACATGCTAGGCTCGTCAAGCAAACCCAAGTATTCGGCGTGTGCAACATGGCTTACACCCGTTGTATATGAACGTTGAATCTATCACATCCGATCATCACGAGATGCTTCGAAACGACGAACTTTGGCAACGGTGCATACGAGGGGAGAACACTTTATTATCTTGATATTAATGTGAGGGATCATCTTATAATGCTACCGTCGCGATCTAAGCAAAATAAGATGCATAAAGGATTAACATCACATGCAATTCATATGTGATATGATATGGCCCTTTAGTCTTTGCGCCTTCGATCTTCATCTCCAAAGCACGGACATGATCTCCATCATCAACGGGCATGATCTCCATCATTGTCGGTGTAGCGTCAAGGTTCATGGCGCCGTCTTCATGGTTGTTCACCTCATGTAGCAACTATTACAACTACTTTGAAATACTACTCAACATGAAATTTAAAGACAACCATAAGGCTCCTGCCGGTTGCCACAATACAATAATGATCATCTCATACATATTCATCATCACATCATGGCCATATCACATCACCAAACCCTGCAAAAACAAGTTAGACGTCTCTAATTTGGTTTGCATATTTTACGTGGTTTAGGGTTTTCGAGTAAGATCTAATCTACCTACGAACATGAACCACAACGGTGATACTAGTGTTGTCAATAGAAGAGTAAATTGAATCTTCACTATAGTAGGAGAGACAGACACCCGCAAAGCCTCTTATGCAATACAAGTTGCATGTCGAACGAGGAGCAAGTCTCATGAACGCGGTCATGTAAAGTTAGCCCGAGCCGCTTCATCCCACTATGCCACAAAGATGCAAAGTACTCAAACTAAAGACAACAAGAGCATCAACGCCCACAAAACCATTGTGTTCTACTCGTGCAACCATCTATGCATAGACACGGCTCTGATACCACTGTAGGAGAACGTTGCATAGAAAACAAAAATTTTCCTACCGCGAACACGCAATCCAAGCCAAGATGCAATCTAGAAGATGGTAGCAACGAGTGGTTTATCGAGTCTCACCCTTGAAGAGATTCCAAAGCCTACAAGAGTAGGCTCTTGTTGCTGCGGTAGACGTTCACTTGCCGCTTGCAAAAGCGCGTAGAAGATCTTGATCACGATCGCTTTCGGCGCCACGAACGGGCAGCACCTCCGTACTCGGTCACACGTTCGGTTGTTGATGAAGACGACGTCCACCTCCCCGTTCCAGCGGGCAGCGGAAGTAGTAGCTCCTCCTTGAATCCGGCAGCACGACGGTGTGGTGGCGGTGGCGGTGGAGATCTCCGGCAGAGCTTCGCTAAGCATATGCGGGAGAAGTGGAGGAGGAGAAGAAGCTAGGGTTTGGGGAGAGAGGGGGGTTGGGCGCCGGCCCTCTAAGGGGTGCGGCCAAGGCTGAGCCAAAGAGTGGCTGCCCCCCTCCCTCTCCTCCTCATTATATAGGTGGAAGCCCCAAGAGTTCTAGTCCAAGTCTTCGAATAAGACCCCAACACTAAAACCTCCCATATGTGGGAAACCTACTCAAGGAGGGAGTCCCACTCAAGGTGGGATTCCCACCTTTCCTTGAGGTGGGGTGGCCGGCCACCTCTAGGTGGAGCCCACCTGGGACTCCTCCTTTAGGGTTTGGCTGGTCAAGCTTGTGGAGTCCTTCCGGGACTCCACCTTCCATAGTGCGTTTCTTCCGGACTTTTCTAGAACCTGCCATAAATGCACCGGATCATTTCCAAACTTGGAATATGACTTCCTATATATGAATCTTATTCTCCGGACCATTCCGGAACTCCTCGTGATGTCCGGGATCTCATCCGGGACTCCGAACAAACATTCGAACTCCATTCCATATTCAAGTTCTACCATTTCAACATCCAACTTTAAGTGTGTCACCCTACGGTTCGTGAACTATGCGGACATGGTTGAGTACTCACTCCGACCAATAACCAATAGCGGGATCTGGAGATCCATAATGGCTCCCACATATTCAACGATGACTTTAGTGATCGAATGAACCATTCACATACAATACCAATTCCCTTTGTCACGCGATATTTTACTTGTCTGAGGTTTGATCTTCGGTATCACTCTATACCTTGTTCAACCTCGTCTCCTGACAAGTACTCTTTACTCGTACCGTGGTATGTGGTCTCTTATGAACTCATTCATATGCTTGCAAGACATTAGACGACATTCCACCGAGAGGGCCCAGAGTATATCTATCCGTCATCGGGATGGACAAATCCCACTGTTGATCCATATGCCTCAACTCATACTTTCCGGATACTTAATCCCACCTTTATAGCCACCCATTTACGCAGTGGTGTTTGGTGTAATCAAAGTACCTTTCCTGTACAAGTGATTTACATGATCTCATGGTCATAAGGACTAGGTAACTATGTATCGAAAGCTTATAGCAAATAACTTAATGACGAGATCTTATGCTACGCTTAATTGGGTGTGTCCATTACATCATTCATACAATGACATAACCTTGTTATTAATAACATCCAATGTTCATGATTATGAAACTAATCATCCATTAATCAACAAGCTAGTTAAGAGGCATACTAGGGACTTCTTTGTTTGTCTACATATCACACATGTACTAATGTTTCGGTTAATACAATTATAGCATGATATATAAACATTTATCATAAACATAAAGATATAAATAATAACCACTTTATTATTGCCTCTAGGGCATATCTCCTTCAGTCACTCCAGAAATTATCTTTGTTATCGTTTACCTGCTCGGGACGAGCAGAAACTAAGCTTGGGGATGCTGATACGTCTCCGACGTATCGATAATTTCTTATGTTCCATGCCACATTATTGATGATATTTACATGTTTTATGCATACTTTATGTCATATTTATGCATTTTCCGGCACTAACCTATTAACGAGATGCCGAAGAGCCAGTTGCTGTTTTCTGTTGTTTTTGGTTTCAGAAATCCTAGTAGGGAAATATTCTCGGAATTGGACGAAATCAACGCCCAGGGGCCTATTTTCACACGAAGCTTCCAGAAGACCGAAGGGAAGACGAAGTGGGGCCACGGGGCGCCGCCACACTAGCACCGCCCTGGCGTGTGGGGCCCTCGTGACGCCCCTGACCTACCCTTCCGCCTATAAGAAGCCTTCGTCGAGAAAACCCTAGTACCGAGAGCCACGATACGGAAAACCTTCCAGAGACGCCGCCGCCGCCAATCCCATCTCGGGGGATTCAGGAGATCGCCTCCGGCACCCTGCCGGAGAGGGGATTCATCTCCCGGAGGACTCTACACCGCCATGGTCACCTCCGGAGTGATGAGTGAGTAGTTCACCCCTGGACTATGGGTCCATAGCAGTAGCTAGATGGTTGTCTTCTCCTCATTATGCTTCATTGTCGGGTCTTGTGAGCTGCCTAACATGATCAAGATCATCTATCTGTAATACTATATGTTGTGTTTGTTGGGATCTGATGGATAGAGAATACTATGTTATGTTGATTATCTATCAATCTTTTTGTTGTTTATGATCTTGCATGCTCTCCGTTACTAGTAGATGCTTTGGCCAAGTTGATGCTTGTAACTCCAAGAGGGAGTATTTATGCTCGATAGTGGGTTCATGCCTCTATTGAATCCGGGGGAGTGACAGAAACCCCTAAGGTTGTGGATGTGCTGTTGCCACTAGGGATAAAACATTGATGCTATGTCCGAGGATGTAGTTATTGATTACATTACGCACCATACTTAATGCAATTGTCTGTTGTTTGCAACTTAATACTGGAAGGGGTTCGGACGATAACCTGAAGGTGGACTTTTTAGGCATAGATGCATGCTGGATAGCGGTCTATGTACTTTGTCGTAATGCCCAATTAAATCTCACAATACTCATCATATCATGTATGTGCATTGCCATGCCCTCTCTATTTGTCAATTGCCCAACTGTAATTTGTTCACCCAACATGCTATTTATCTTACGGGAGAGACACCACTAGTGAACTGTGGACCCTGGTCCATCCTTTACATCGAATACAATCTACTGCAATACTTGTTCTACTGTTCTCTGCAAACAATCATCATCCACACTATACATCTAATCATTTGTTACAGCAAGCCGGTGAGATTGACAATCTCACTGTTTCGTTGGGGCAAAGTACTTTGGTTGTGTTGTGCAGGTTCCACGTTGGCGCCGGAATCCCTGGTGTTGCGCCGCACTACATCTCGCCGCCATCAACCTTCAACGTGCTTCTTGACTCCTACTGGTTCGATAAACCTTGGTTTCTAACTGAGGGAAACTTACTGCTGCACACATCACACCTTCCACTTGGGGTTCCCAACGGTCGCGTGCTGTACGCGTGTCAAGAACGCAAACAAGATAGTAAATAAAGTAAAGCAAGTAACTAATTTTTTATGTTTTTGATATAATGCAGCAAACAAAGCAGTAAATAAAATAAAGTAAAACAAGACAAAAACAAAGTAAAGAGATTGGAAGTGGAGACTCCCCTTGCAGCGTGTCTTGATCTCCCCGGCAACGGCGCCAGAAAAAACGCTGCTTGTGACGGTAAAGCACTCGTCCGTTGGGAACCCCAAGAGGAAGGTGTGATGCGTACAGCGGCGAGTTTTCCCTCAGAAAGAAACCAAGGTTATCGAACCAGTAGGAGTCAAGAAGCACGTTGAAGGTTGATGGTGGCGGAGTGTAGTGCGGCACAACACCAGGGAATCCGGCGCCAACGTGGAACCTGCACAACACAATCCAAGTACCTTGCCCCAACTTAACAGTGAGGTTGTCAATCTCACCAGCTTGCTGATGACCCACAAGTATAGGGGGTGTATCGTAGTATCTTCGATAAGTAAGAATGTCGATCCCAACGAGGAGCAGAAGGTGTTGACAAGCAGTTTCGATGAAGGATTCACTGTAAATGCTCACAGACAAGTATTCAAGGGGTTTTGATGTAACAGATGAATAAAGTACGAGTAAGTAAAGTGCGAGAGTAACAATTGTAGCGAGTGGCCCAATCCTTTTTAGCACAAAGGACAAGCCGGTTTGTTTACTTATAATGACCAAACGTTCTCGAGGACACACGGGATTTTAGTCTAGTGCTTTCGCTACATACGGCTAATTAATCTTCATTTTTTTGATAAGTGTTGTGTGGGTGAACCTGTGCTAATGTATCGCCCTTCCTATGACTAATACATACTTGTGATTATACCCCTTGCAAGCATCCGCAACTACAAGAAAGTAATTAAGATAAATCTAACCACAGCCTTAAACTCTGAGATCCTGCTATCCCTCCTGCATCGATATACCAACGGGGGCTTAGGTTTCTGTCACTCCGGCAACCCCGCAATTGGCAAACGAGTACAAGATGCATTCCCCTAGGCCCATAAAGGTGAAGTGTCGTGTAGTCGACGTTCACACGACACCACTAGAAGAATAACGCCACAACTTAAATATCATAACATTGAATATTACTCAACCATACTTCACTACTAACATTTAGACTTCACCCATGTCCTCAAGAACTAAACGAACTACTCACGAGACATCATATGGAACATGATCAGAGGTGATATGATGATGAATAACAATCTGAACATAAACCTTGGTTCAACGGTTTCACTCAATAGCATCAATAACAAGTAGAAATCAATACCGGGAGAGTTTCCCCTATCAAACAATCAAGATCAAACCCAAATTGCTACGGCGGTGACGATGTGCAGCGGTGGAGACGGCGGTGATGATGATGAAGATAATGATGATGGTGATGGAGATGATGTCCAACTTGATGGCGGTGACGATGGCGTCGATTTCCCCCTCCCGGAGGGAATTTCCCCGGCGGATCTCAGCCCGCCAGAGAGCTCTTTTCTCTCTGGTGTTCTCCGCCTCGCAGAGGCGGCTGTAACTCTTCTCGAGGTACCCTCTGGAGCTTAGGTCTTCGGGACGAAGGAGTTCGCGAAGAAAAGGAGGCGAGAGGGGGCTGTGGGCCCCCTCCTCATAGGGCGGCGCGGCCAGGCCTTGGGCCGCGCCGGCCTATGGGGTGGGCCCACCTTGGGTCCCCTCAGCTCCCCCTTCTGGCTCACTTCGTCATCTGGAAAAATAGGATTTTTGATATAATTTCCATCAACTGTTGATCTTCCGACCTATTGCATTCTGACGGCGCTTTTTCCAAAGATAATCTCGGCTCCGTGCTCGATCCTCCAATAATCATGAAACATGCAAAATAGATGAAATAACATAAGTATTATGTTCAAATATGAAATATATCAATGAATAACATCAAGTTATGATATAAAATAGTGATGCAAATTGGACGTATCAACTCCCCCCAAGCTTAGACTTCGCTTGTCCCCAAGCGAAATCGAACTCATTAAACAGACCACATGTTTATGGAGTGAAGAGTCGATAAATAAAATACGGACAAGAAGCATCATATTCATTCACACAAGACATTCTAGTAAACAACTTCCTCATATAACTCAACTTGAAACAAGTATAAGGTAATCACAAATAAAGGTGCATAAGAAATCATAGTTGGTGATGGCAAACTTCGTTCTTGGTCAGAGAACAATTAACAAATTATACTTATCTTATTGAGCAGCGCTCTCATGTTAAAGTTTATATGGCACAACTTGCATACTCAATCATAATAGTCTCCTCATGATCATTGATAACTTGCAAAGCTATATTCATTTAGATAAAACTTGTACTAAACAAGGAAGAGTAAAAGACATGATGAAGCAAATCACAATATAATGGTTTGATCACAACAACTCAAATGCTTGCTTAAGATGGAGGGAAATAGGTTTACTGACTCAACATAAAGTAAAAGACAGGCCCTTCACAGAGGGAAGCAGGGATTAAATCATGTGCTAGAGCTTTTTCAGTTTTGAAATCATATAAAGAGAATGAAAGTGGCATTTTGAGAGGTGTTTGTTGTTGTCAACGACTGGTAGCGGGTACTCTAACCCCCTTGCCAGACAAACCTTCAAAGAGCGGCTCCCATTTTTTTGTTGTTGTGTGGCACTCCTTCCAACCTTTCTTTCACAAACCATGGCTAACCGAATCCTCGGGTGCCTGCCAACAATCTCATACCATGAAGGAGTGCCTTTTTATTTTAGTTTTATTATGATGACACTCCCCCCAACCTTTGCTTACACAAGCCATGGCTAACCGAATCCTTCGGGTGCCGTCCATCAATCACATACCATGGAGGAGTGTCTATTTAAATTAATTAATTTGGGACTGGGAATCCCATTGCCAGCTCTTTTTGCAAAATTATTGGATAAGCGGATGAAGCCACTAGTCCATTGGTGAAAGTTGCCCAACAAGATTGAAAGATAAAACACCACATACTTCCTCATGAGCTATAAAACATTGACACAAATAAGAGATAGTAAATTTTGAATTGTTTAAAGGTAGCACACGAAGTATTTACTTGGAATGGCAGAAAATACCATGTAGTAGGTAGTTATGGTGGACACAAATGGCATAGGTTTGGGTTTAGGTTTGGATGCATGAGAAGTATTCCCTCTCAGTACAGGTCTTTGGCTAGCAAGGTTAATTAGCAAGCATAAGAGTCGAGGGAAACAAACAAATATAGATGTGATAGAAACAATCATGCATCTTCCTTGTAAGCACAAACAGTTTTAACTTCAGAATAATAAGCTATGAGCTAACAAGAAGGAAAGACAATGAAACAACTACATGTATTCCTCTTTTCTACTTAAACCTCAAAGTGTTGTTGCTATTGACCAATGCTAAGTTTGCCAAAACCAAATAGATTTATTCAATGCTCCCAAAGTGATACCAGTACTAAAATCAAGATCAATCATATAATAGAGATTGCAAACTAAAATAAGATGTGCAATATGTAAATGATAAGACTTCTCATTAATATTCCATAACGATAACTCACACCAAGGGATACATAGACAACCAACTAAAGGAGAGATACTTCCAAACTGCAACCCATCTTATATGATAACTTCCCTACTCATGATATGACACTACTTGACAGTAAAAAGTAAAAGATAGTGATGATGTGATACCGCGGCACTCCCCCATGCTTGGAACAAACCAAGGGGATGCCAATACCGATGATGAATTACTCCTTCGGCGATGGTGGTGATGAATTCCTATCATCCGACTTCCAAGGAAGAGGCTCTCCATCAACAAACGACATCTTGGTCTCGGGAATCCTGAAACTAGCAGCATAGCTTATGTGTTTGAACCTATTTTCATACTCACAGTTCTGATTCTGAACGTCATAGAGTTGAGCTTGGAGTTTGTTGGTGGTGTCGTGAAGTGAGAGGATGTCGCCCCATAGCTTTGCAGTTTCCTTCTCGTGTTCAGCAATGAGTTCAGACACAATCTTGTGGAAGATATCCACCTCACGCTCAGCCATCTTCTTGTATTTGAAAACCTCTTGTTCTAACTTCTCCATCCTGTCTTCCAAGCTTCCTTCTCCTTTAGGACCCTGGACATCCTTGATCTGCAGTTCTCCCTCAACTAGCAGCAACTCCTTGGGGTGCATCCTCAGCTCCTCCATGTACAAGTTGTCAACGTCCTTGCAGTAGCTGCCCTTCGGAGTTTCCGACGAAGACATGATGGCTCTAGATCCGAAGCAAATCCTGGCAGAAACAGCTCGAAACAAAACACGTCGAGAAAACGATATACGGACCTCCAGGGATCCGGGGGATTATATAGCAAAAAAATTCACGACAAAAGGAAAGTACCAGGTCGAACCAGAGTCGGAAAGGGGCGACGAGGCGGCCAGCTCATAGGGCGGCGCGGGCCAAGGCTTGGCCGCGCCGGCCTATGGGGGCACGCCCTCGTGCGTCTCCTCTACTCCGTTTCGATCTCGTAATTTTTCATATTTTCCAAAAACAGCAAAAACATTGTTCGGAAAGTAAATTGCGAACTTTTCATTACCAGTACTGTTACCTATTCAAAGTCGAGTTCTGGCGGACTGTCAATTTGTCCTTTGATGAAGGCCTCCGGTGTTTCCACTCGAATAACATCAACATCTATATTGTAAGAATCACCTGAGATATAATGCTTGAGTCTTTGTCCATTCACCACTTGCGTGGCATCGCCTTGGAGAGAGCTAATTTTAATTGCTCCTGAACGATACACCTCCTCAACAACATATGGTCCTTCCCACTTCGAGAGTAATTTCCCTGCAAAGAATCTGAGACGAGACTGATACAATAGGACTTTATCCCCAATATTAAATTCTCTTTTGATAATCCTTCTATCATGCCATTTTTTAACTTTCTCTTTAAAGAGTTTAGCATTTTCATAAGCTTCACTTCTCCATTCATCTAGAGAACTCAATTGCAACAACCTCTTATTACCGGCAAGTTTAGGATCTTTATTTAATTCTCTAACTGCCCAATAAGCTTTGTGCTCTAGTTCTAAAGGTAAATGACAAGCTTTCCCATAAACCATTTTATAAGGTGACATCCCCATGGGGTTTTTATAAGCAGTTCTATAAGCCCATAGTGCATCCTTCAATTTACTAGCCCAATTCTTTCTAGTTTTATTAACAGTCTTTTCCAAGATAGATTTAATCTCTCTATTTGATAATTCTACTTGCCCGCTAGTTTGAGGATGATAAGCGGAAGCAATTCTATGATTAATGCCATATTTAGCAAGAGTTTTTCTAAAACCACCATGAATAAAACGAGAACCTCCATCAGTCATAATATATCTAGGAACTCCAAATCTAGGAAAAATAATACCTAAAAGCATTCTTAAAGAGGTCTCACCATCAGCACTTTTTGTAGGTATGGCTTCCACTCATTTAGTAACATAATCAACAGCAACAAGTATACGAGTGTTACCTTCTGAAGAGGGAAAAGGTCCCATGAAGTCAAATCCCCAACAATCGAACGGTTCAATAACAAGAGTATAATTCATAGGCATTTCATTGCGTCTAGAGATATTACCAACCCTTTGACATTCATCACAAGATAAAATAAACTTTCTCGCATCTTTGAAGAGAGTCGGCCAATAAAAACCTGATTGTAGAACCTTTTGCGCGGTTCTATCTCCGGCGTGATGTCCTCCATAAGCACTACCATGACATTTACTCAATATCTCTTGCTGTTCATATTCGGGAACACATCTTCGCAGAATACCATCCATTCCTTCTTTATATAAGTGTGAGTCATCCCAGAAATAATGCCTCAAGTCATAAAAGAATTTCCTCCTTTGCTGAGCTGAAAAGGTTGGAGGCAAGTACTTGGAAACAATAAAGTTAGCATAATCAGCATACCAAGGACTGTCTCGCGAGCTCACCTTTATTACAGCCAATTGTTCATTTGGAAAACTATCGTTAACAGGAACAGGATCATAAGCAATATTTTCCAATCTAGACAAATTATCAGCAACAGGATTATCAGCACCTTTCCTATCTACAATATGTTATCAAATTCTTGCAACAGAAGTACCCATCTAATAAGCCTTGGCTTAGCATCTTTCTTTTGCATAAGGTATCTGATTGCAGCATGATCAGTATGAATAGTAACTTTTGAATCAACAATATAAGATCTAAACTTATCACAAGCAAAGACTACAACTAACAATTCCTTTTTAGTAGTAGCATAATTTCTTTGAGCAGCATCAAGAGTTTTACTAGCATAATGAATAACATTCAATTTCTTATTTACTCGCTGTCCAAGAACAGCGCCTACGGCAAAATCACTAGCATCACACATAATTTCAAATGGTAAGTTCCAATCAGGAGGTTCAACTATAGGAGCAGTTGTTAAGGCTTTCTTTAGAGTTTCAAAAGCTTCCTTACAATCATCATCAAAAACAAAAGGTACATCTTTTTGAAGAAGATTAGTAAGAGGCTTTGAAATCTTGGAGAAATCTTTAATAAACCTCCTATAAAACCCAGCATGACCAAGAACACTACGAATACCTTTAACATCCCTAGGATAGGGCATCTTCTCAATTTCTTCAACTTTAGCTCTATCAACTTCAATACCTCTCTCGGAAATTTTATGTCCCAATACAATTCCTTCATTAACCATAAAGTGGCATTTCTCCCAATTAAGAACAAGGTTAGTTTCTTCACATCTCTGCAAAACTTTATCAAGGTTCCGCAAGCAATTATCAAAAGAATTCCCATAGACAGAAAAATCATCCATGAATACCTCTACAATACTCTCGCAAAAGCCATGAAAAATAGCAGACATGCATCTTTGAAAAGTAGCAGGAGCATTACATAAACCAAAAGGCATACGTCTATAAGCATAAGTTCCATAGGGACAAGTGAAAGTGGTTTTCTCTTGATCCTTAGTTTTAACAGCAATTTGTGAAAACCCAGAATAACCATCAAGAAAGCAAAAGTGAGTATTCTTAGATAACCTTTCTAACATTTGATCAATAAAAGGCAAAGGGTAATGATCTTTTTTAGTAACCTTATTAAGTTTTCGATAGTCAATGCACATTCTATACCCTACAACTACTCTTTGAGGTATGAGCTCATCATTATCATTAGGCATAACAGTCATTCCTCCTTTCTTAGGAACACAATGCACATGACTAACCCATCTACTATCAGCAATAGGATATATAATACCAGCTTCAAGAAGTCTTAATACCTCATTTCTTACCACATCCTTCATCTTAGGAATTAGACGACGCTGAGGTTCAACAACAGGCTTCGCATCATCTTCCATATTAATGGCGTGTTGGCAAATAGAGGGGGAAATCCCCTTCAAGTCATCAAGTGTGTAGCCGATAGCACCTTGGTGTTTCTTCAATATTTCCAATAACCTTTCTTCTTCAGACTCTGAAAGCTAAGAACTAATAATAACAGGATATATTTTCTTATCATCAATATGAGCATATTTAAGATTATCAGGCAAAGGTTTTAAATCAAAGACAGGATCTTCCTTTGGTGGCGGTGTTGTACCTAGATCTTCCACCGGTAAATCATGCTTAAGAATAGGTTGACGAAGGAAAATTTCATCAAGCTCATCTCTTTCTTCCCTAAAAACTTCACTCTCGCTATTCTCCAAATGTTGCTGCAAAGGATTATTAGGAGCAAGAGAAATAGATGCACACTGTTCAAATTTAAAATCATCATTAGGCGGATCAATTTTATAAGGAGTTTTGGTAAATTTAGAGAAGTTAAACTCATAAGATTCACCATCAAATTTAGTCAAAATTTTCTCTTTCTTGCAATCTATAATTGCTCCACAAGTATTTAGAAAAGGTCTACCAAAAATGATAGGACAATATTCACTAGCAGCAGAACCAAGTACCAAAAAGTCAGCAGGATATTTAATCTTACCGCATAGAACTTCCACATCTCGAACAATACCAATTGGAGAAATAGTTTCTCTATTAGCCAGCTGAATAACCACATCAATATCTTCAAGTTCACAAGAACCAATTTCGTGCATAATCTCCGTGTAAAGCTCATAAGGAATAGCACTAATACTTGCACCAATATCACATAAACCATAATAACAATGATCTCCAATTCTAACAGATAGCATAGGAACACTAGCTTTCTTAGACTTATTAGGATGTGAAACAATATTAGAAGCATCTTCACAGAAAATAATATGACCATCCTCCACATTTTCAGTCACAAGATCTTTAACTATTGCAACAGCAGGTTCAACTTTTATTTGTTCTTCAGGTTTTATAGGTTTCTTTTCACTTTTATGAACCGCACTACTTATAACAGAGTACTCCTTCATTCTAGCAGGGAAAGGAGTTTTTTCAATATAAGCTTCAGGAATAACACGATCAACAGTTTCAACTACAACACATTTATTAATAGATGAATCAATTTTATCTTTATACGGTTCATGATACTTATCAAAATTCTTCTTAGGCAATTCATAATGAGAGGCAAAAGCTTTATAAAGATTTGCAGCAACTTGAGAATCAAGACCATAAGTAGCACTCATATTACGAAATTTATCAGTATCCATAAAAGCTTCAATGCATTTATAATCATAATTTATACCTGATTCTCTATCTTTGTCGATCTCCCATCCTTCAGTATTTTCCTGGATCCGATTGAGAAGGTCCCTTTTAAACTCTTCCTCGTTGCGCGTGAATGATCCAGAACAAGAAGTATCCAGCAAGGTCTTGTCTTCAAAAGAAAGTCTTGCATAGAAATTATCAATAATAACATTACCAGGAAGCTCATGAATGGGGCATTTGAGCATTAAAGACTTCAATCTCCCCCACGCTTGGGATATACTCTCTCCATCATGAGGCCAAAAATTATATATGCGTTTCCGATCCTTGTGAATTTCACTTGGAGGATAGAACTTAGAATAAAACCGGGGCACAATATCATTCCATTCAAGAGAATCCCCATTATCCAGTAATTTATACCAATGCGCCGCTTTACTGCACAAATGATATAGAGAATAGTTTCTTCCTCACTTCATCCATAGCAATACCTGCACACTTGAATAAACCGCATAATTCATGCAAGAACAGTAAATGATCTCCAGGGTGGACAATTCCATCCCCTGTATAACGGTTATCCACTACACGTTCAATAATTTTCATAGGTATTTTGTATGGTATCTCTTCCTCACCTGGCGCCTCATCCACTACCTTTGCAGTAGTAGCAGATTTTCCAAATAGACATTCAAGAGGAGATCTCTCCATAATGAATTATGGCAGCAGGCAGAAATAAAATCATCACAAATAGTAGAAGTTTCCCTTACCAATTCCACTTACAATAGCGCTTCACTCCCCGGCAACGGCGCCAGAAAATAGTCTTGATGACCCACAAGTATAAGGGGTGTATCGTAGTATCTTCGATAAGTAAGAATGTCGATCCCAACGAGGAGCAGAAGGTGTTGACAAGCAGTTTCGATGAAGGATTCACTGTAAATGCTCACAGACAAGTATTCAGGGGGTTTTGATGTAACAGATGAATAAAGTACGAGTAAGTAAAGTGTGAGAGTAACAATTGTAGCGAGTGGCCCAATCCTTTTTAGCACAAAGGACAAGCCGGTTTGTTTACTTATAATGACCAAACGTTCTCGAGGACACACGGGATTTTAGTCTAGTGCTTTCGCTACATACGGCTAATTAATCTTCATTGTTTTGATAAGTGTTGTGTGGGTGAACCTGTGCTAATGTACCGCCCTTCCTAGGACTAATA
This sequence comes from Lolium perenne, assembly GCF_019359855.2. Taxonomy (NCBI): domain Eukaryota; kingdom Viridiplantae; phylum Streptophyta; class Magnoliopsida; order Poales; family Poaceae; genus Lolium; species Lolium perenne. Next base: position 185,523,952 of record NC_067245.2, read on the forward strand.
CATACTTGTGATTATACCCCTTGCAAGCATCTGCAACTACAAGAAAGTAATTAAGATAAATCTAACCACAGCCTTAAACTCTGAGATCCTTCTATCCCTCCTGCATCGATATACCAACGGGGGCTTAGGTTTCTGTCACTCCGGCAACCCCGCAATTGGCAAACGAGTACAAGATGCATTCCCCTAGGCCCATAAAGGTGAAGTGTCGTGTAGTCGACGTTTGATGGCGTGTATTTCACACGTTCGTTGGGCAACCCCAAGAGGAAGGTATGATGCGCACAGCAGCAAGTTTTCCCTCAGAAAGAAACCAAGGTTTATCGAACCAGGAGGAGCCAAGAAGCACGTTGAAGGTTGATGGCGGCGGGATGTAGTGCGGCGCAACACCAGTGATTCCGGCGCCAACGTGGAACCTGCACAACACAACCAAAGTACTTTGCCCCAACGAAACAGTGAGGTTGTCAATCTCACCGGCTTGCTGTAACAAAGGATTAACCGTATTGTGTGGAAGATGATTGTTTGCAGAAAACAGTAGAACAAGTATTGCAGTAGATTGTATTTCAGTAAAGAGAATTGGACCGGGGTCCACAGTTCACTAGAGGTGTCTCTCCCATAAGACAAACAGCATGTTGGGTGAACAAATTACAGTTAGGCAATTGACAAATAAAGAGAGCATGACCATGCACATACATATCATGATGAGTATAGTGAGATTTAATTGGGCATTACGACAAAGTACATAGACCGTCATCCAACTGCATCTATGCCTAAAAAGTCCACCTTCAGGTTATCATCCGAACCCCCTCCAGTATTAAGTTGCTAACAACAGACAATTGCATTAAGTATGGTGCGTAATGTAACTAGTGACTACATCCTTGAACATAGCACTAATGTTTTATCCCTAGTGGCAACAGCACAACACAACCTTAGAACTTTCACATCGTCCTGTGTCAATGCAGGCATGAACCCACTATCGAGCATAAGTACTCCCTCTTGGAGTTACAAACATCTACTTGGCCAGAGCATCTACTAGTAACGGAGAGCATGCAAGATCATAAACAACACATAGCATAACTTTGATAATCAACATAACAAGTATTCTCTATTCATCGGATCCCAACAAACGCAACATATAGAATTACAGATAGACGATCTTGATCATGTTAGGCAGCTCACAAGATCCGACAATGAAGCACAATGGGGAGAAGACAACCATCTAGCTACTGCTATGGACCCATAGTCCAGGGGTAGACTACTCACACATCACACCGGAGGCGACCATGGCGGCGTAGAGTCCTCAGGAGATGATTCCCCTCTCGGCAGGGGTGCGGAGGCGATCTCCTGGATCCCCCGAGATGGGATCGGCGGCGGCGGCGTCTCCGGGAAGGTTTTCCGTATCGTGGCTCTCGCATCGGGGGTTTCGTCACGGAGACTTTTTATAGGCGGAAGGGCAGGTCAAGAGGCGGCACGGGGCCCCACACCACGTGCCGGCGCGGCCAAGGGGGGCCGCGCCGCCCTATGGTGTGGCCCCTCCGTGGCCCCTCTTCGTCTCTCCTTCGGACTTCGGAAGCTTCGTGAGAAAATAGGCCCCCGGGCTTTGATTTCGTCCAATTCCGAGAATATTTCCTTACTAGGATTTCTGAAACCAAAAACAGAACAAAGAATCGGCACTTCGGCATCTTGTTAATAGGTTAGTTCCAGAAAATGCACGAATATGACATAAAGTGTGCATAAAACATGTAGATAACATCAATAATGTGACATGGAACATAAGAAATTATCGATACGTCGGAGACGTATCAGCATCCCCAAGCTTAGTTCTGCTCATCCCGAGCAGGTAAAACGATAACACAGATAATTTCTGGAGTGACATGCCATCATAATCTTGATCATACTATTTGTAAAGCATATGTAGTGAATGCAGCGATCAAAACAATGTATATGACATGAGTAAACAAGTGAATCATAAAGCAAAGACTTTTCATGAATAGCACTTCAAGACAAGCATCAATAAGTCTTGCATAAGAGTTAACTCATAAAGCAATAATTCAAAGTAAAGGCATTGAAGCAACACAAAAGAAGATTAAGTTTCAGCGGTTGCTTTCAACTTGTAACATGTATATCTCATGGATATTGTCGACATAGAGTAATATAATAAGTGCAATAAGCAAGTATGTAGGAATCAATGCACAGTTCACACAAGTGTTTGCTTCTTGAGGTGGAGAGAAATAGGTGAACTGACTCAACATTGAAAGTAAAAGAATGGTCCTCCATAGAGGAAAAGCATCGATTGCTATATTTGTGCTAGAGCTTTGATTTTGAAAACATGAAACAATTTTGTCAACGGTAGTAATAAAGCATATGCATCATGTAAATTATATCTTATAAGTTGCAAGCCTCATGCATAGTGTACTAATAGTGCCCGCACCTTGTCCTAATTAGCTTGGACTACCGGATCATCACAATGCATTGTTTTTACCAAGTGTCACAAAGGGGTACCTCTATGCTGCCTGTACAAAGGTCTAAGGAGAAAGCTCGCATTGGATTTCTCGCTATTGATTATTCTTCAACTTAGACATCCATACCGGGACAACATAGACAACAGATAATGGACTCCTCTTTTATGCATAAGCATATAACAACAATTAATAATTTTCTCATTTGAGATTTGAGGATTGTTGTCCAAAACTGAAACTTCCACCATGGAACATGGCTTTAGTTAGCGGCCCAATGTTCTTCTCTAACATATGCATGCTTAACCCTATGGTGGTAGATCTCTCTTACTTCAGACAAGACGGACATGCATAGCAACTCACATGAAATTCAACAATGAATAGTTGATGGCGTCCCCAGTAAACATGGTTATCGCACAACGAGCAACTTAATAAGAGATAAAGTGCATAATTACATATTCAATACCACAATAGTTTTTAAGCTATTTGTCCCATGAGCTATATATTGCAAAGGTGAATGATGGAATTTTAAAGGTAGCACTCAAGCAATTTACTTTCGAATGGCGGAGAAATACCATGTAGTATAGGTAGGTATGGTGGACACAAATGGCATAGTGGGTGGCTCAAGTATTTTGGATGCATGAGAAGTATTCCCTCTCGATACAAGGTTTAGGCTAGCAAGGCTTATTTGAAACAAACACAAGGATGAACCGGTGTAGCAAAACTCACATAAAAGACATATTGAAAACATTATAAGACTCTACACCGTCTTCCTTGTTGTTCAAACTCAATACTAGAAATTATCTAGACCTTAGAGAAACCAAATATGCAAACCAAATTTAGCATGCTCTATGTATTTCTTCATTAATGGGTGCAAAGCATATGATGCAAGAGCTTAAACATGAGCACAACAATTGCCAAGTATCACATTACCCAAGACATTAATAGCAATTACTACATGTATCATTTTCCAATTCCAACCATATAACAATTTAACGAAGGAGAAACTTCGCCATGAATACTATGAGTAGAAACCAAGGACATACTTGTCCATATGCTACAGCGGAGCGTGTCTCTCTCCCGTAAAGTGAATGCTAGGATCCATTTTATTCAAACAAAACAAAAAACAAAAACAAACCGATGCTCCAAGAAAAAGCACATAAGATGTGATGGAATAAAAATATAGTTTCAGGGGAGGAACCTGATAATGTTGTCGATGAAGAAGGGGATGCCTTGGGCATCCCCAAGCTTAGACGCTTGAGTCTTCTTGATATATGCAGGGGTGAACCACCGGGGCATCCCCAAGCTTAGAGCTTTCACTCTCCTTGATCATGTTGCATCATACTCCTCTCTTGATCCTTGAAAACTTCCTCCACACCAAACTCGAAACAACTCATTAGAGGGTTAGTGCACAATATAAATTGACATATTCAGAGGTGACACAATCATTCTTAACACTTCTGGACATTGCATAATGCTACTGGACATTAGTGGATCAAAGAAATTCATCCAACATAGCAAAAGAGGCAATGCGAAATAAAAGGCAGAATCTGTCAAAACAGAACAGTTCGTATTGACGAATTTTAAAATGGCACCAGACTTGCTCAAATGAAAATGCTCAAATTGAATGAAACTTGCGTACATATCTGAGGATCATGCACGTAAATTGGCTTAATTTTCTGAGCTACCTACAGGGAGGTGGACCCAGATTCGTGACAGCAAAGAAATCTGGAACTGTGCAGTAATCCAAATCTAGTACTTACTTTTCTATCAACGGCTTAACTTGGCACAACAAAACACAAAACTAAGATAAGGAGAGGTTGCTACAGTAGTAAACAACTTCCAAGACACAAAATAAAAACAAAGTACTGTAGGTAAAAACATGGGTTGTCTCCCATAAGCGCTTTTCTTTAACGCCTTTCAGCTAGGCGCAGAAAGTGTGTATCAAGTATTATCGAAGGGTGGTACTTCTACAGCGGGGTGTGGGCTTTTCTCAACCAGGCATAGTATATTAGATACATAAGTTTTAGCATCCCCTTTTTCATTAGTCATAGGCGTGCTACTCTCATCAAACAAATTTTCAGGAACAAGCCAAGCATAGTTATTTTCTAGTGCATCATTCATAGCTAGGAGCTTACATGGTATTGGTGCTTTGATCTCCCCTCCATCATTAATATTATTAGTGTATCTTATTCTATCCATATCCATCTTTTCAAGGAGACTAACAAAATTAGTAGGAGAACCAAGCATATTAAATTTAGCAAACACCTTTCTAGCTTCTCTTGCTAGACCACCAAATTCTCTAAGAAGGGTTTCTAAAACAAAATCTTTCTTTTCCCCTTCTTCCATATCGCCAAGTGTGAAAAACATGTGTTGGATTATAGGATTAAGATTAACAAATTTAGTTTCCAACAGGCGAACTAAATGCGCAGCAGCAATTTCATAAGTAGGCGCAAGGTCTACCAAGTGTCTATCTTCAAAATTTTCAATAGTACTAACATGATTGAAAAATTCTTCTATATTATTTCTCCCAACTATAGACCCACGTCCTACCGGTATGTCTTTTGTGGTAAAATTAAAAGGAAACATGATGAATCAAGTAAAGTAAATGCAAGTAAACTAATTTTTTTTGTGTTTTTGATATAGCAAACAAGATAGCAAATAAAGTAAAACTAGCAACTAATTTTTTTGTATTTTGATTTAGTGCAGCAAACAAAGTAGTAAATAAAACTAAGCAAGACAAAAACAAAGTAAAGAGATTGAGAAGTGGAGACTCCCCTTGCAGCGTGTCTTGATCTCCCCTGCAACGAGCGCCGAGAAAATGTGCTTGATGGCGTGTATTTCACACGTTCGTTGGGCAACCCCAAGAGGAAGGTATGATGCGCACAGCAGCAAGTTTTTCCTCGTAAAAGAAACCAAGGTTTATCGAACCAGGAGGAGCCAAGAAGCACGTTGAAGGTTGATGGCGGCGGGATGTAGTGCGGCGCAACACCGGTGATTCGGCGCCAACGTGGAACTCGCACAACACAACCAAAGTACTTTGCCCCAACGAAACAGTTGAGGTTGTCAATCTCACCGGCTTCTTTGTAACAAAGGATTAACCGTATTGTGTGGAAGATGATTGTTTGCAGAAAACAGTAGAACAAGTATTGCAGTAGATTGTATTTCAGTAAAGAGAATTGGACCGGGGTCCACAGTTCACTAGAGGTGTCTCTCCCATAAGACAAACAGCATGTTGGGTGAACAAATTACAATTAGGCAATTGACAAATAAAGAGAGCATGACCATGCACATACATATCATGATGAGTATAGTGAGATTTAATTGGGCATTACGACAAAGTACATAGACCGTCATCCAACTGCATCTATGCCTAAAAAGTCCACCTTCGAGGTTATCATCCGAACCCCTCCGGTATTAAGTTGCTAACAACAGACAATTGCATTAAGTATGGTGCGTAATGTAACTAGTGACTACATCCTTGAACATAGCACTAATGTTTTATCCCTAGTGGCAACAAAGACAACACAACCTTAGAACTTTCTCACTTTGTCCCAGTGTCAATGCAGGCATGAACCCACTATCGAGCATAAGTACTCCCTCTTGGAGTTACAAGCATCTACTTGGCCAGAGCATCTACTAGTAACGGAGAGCATGCAAGATCATAAACAACACATAGCATAACTTTGATAATCAACATAACAAGTATTCTCTATTCATCGGATCCCAACAAACGCAACATATAGAATTACAGATAGACGATCTTGATCATGTTAGGCAGCTCACAAGATCCGACAATGAAGCACAATGGGGAGAAGACAACCATCTAGCTACTGCTATGGACCCATAGTCCAGGGGTAGACTACTCACACATCACACCGGAGGCGACCATGGCGGCGTAGAGTCCTCCGGGAGATGATTCCCCTCTCCGGCAGGGTGCCAGAGGCGATCTCCTGGATCCCCCGAGATGGGATCGGCGGCGGCGGCGTCTCTGGAAGGTTTTCCGTATCGTGGCTCTCAGTACTGGGGGTTTCGTCACGGAGACTTTTATAGGCGGAAGGGCAGGTCAAGAGGCGGCACGGGGCCCCACACCACAGGCCGGCGCGGCCAAGGGGGCCGCGCGCCGCCCTATGGTGTGGCCCCTCCGTGGCCCCTCTTCGTCTCTCCTTCGGACTTCTGGAAGCTTCGTGAGAAAATAGGCCCCTGGGCTTTGATTTCGTCCAATTCCGAGAATATTTCCTTACTAGGATTTCTGAAACCAAAAACAGCAACTGGCACTTCGGCATCTTGTTAATAGGTTAGTTCCAGAAAATGCACGAATATGACATAAAGTGTGCATAAAACATGTAGATAACATCAATAATGTGGCATGGAACATAAGAAATTATCGATACGTCGGAGACGTATCAACGTTCACACGACACCACTAGAAGAATAACACCACAACTTAAATATCATAACATTGAATATTACTCAACCATACTTCACTACTAACATTTAGACTTCACCCATGTCCTCAAGAACTAAACGAACTACTCACGAGACATCATATGGAACATGATCAGAGGTGATATGATGATGAATAACAATCTGAACATAAACCGTGGTTCAACGGTTTCACTCAATAGCATCAATAACAAGTAGAAATCAATACCGGGAGAGTTTCCCCTATCAAACAATCAAGATCAAACCCAAATTGCTACGGCGGTGACGATGTGCAGCGGTGGAGACGGCGGTGATGATGATGAAGATGATGATGATGGTGATGGAGATGATGTCCAACTTGATGGCGGTGACGATGGCGTCGATTTCCCCCTCCCGGAGGGAATTTCCCCGGCGGATCTCAGCCCGCCAGAGAGCTCTTTTCTCTCTGGTGTTCTCCGCCTCGCAGAGGCGGCTGTAACTCTTCGCGAGGTACCCTCTGGAGCTTAGGTCTTCGGGACGAAGGAGTTCGCAAAGAAAAGGAGGCGAGAGGGGGCTGTGGGCCCCCTCCTCATAGGGCGGCGCGGCCAGGCCTTGGGCCGCGCCGGCCTATGGGGTGGGCCCACCTTGGGTCCCCTCAGCTCCCCCTTCTGGCTCACTTCGTCATCTGGAAAAATAGGATTTTTGATATAATTTCCATCAACTGTTGATCTTCCCAAATATTGCATTCTGACGGCGCTTTTTCCAGCAGAATCCTGGCTCCGGTGCTCGATCCTCCAATAATCATGAAACATGCAAAATAGATTAAATAACATAAGTATTATGTTCAAATATGAAATATATCAATGAATAACAGCAAGTTATGATATAAAATAGTGATGCAAATTGGACGTATCACTTGTTGTAACAAAGGATTAGATGTATAGTATGGATGATGATGTTTGCAAAGAACAGTAGAAACAAGTATTGCAGTAGATTGTATTCGATGTAAAGAATGGACCGGGGTCCACAGTTCACTAGTGGTGTCTCTCCAATAAGAATAAGCATGTTGGGTGAACAAATTACAGTTGGACAATTGACAAATAAGGAGGGTATGACAATGCACATACATATCATGATGAGTAGTGTGAAATTCAATTGGGCATTACGACAAAGTACATAGACCGCTATCCAGCATGCATCTATGCCTAAATAGTCCACCTTCAGGTTAGCATCCGCACCCCTTCCAGTATTAAGTTGCAAACAACAGACAATTGCATTAAGTATGGTGCGTAATGTAATCAACACAAATATTCTTAGACAAAGCATTGATGTTTTATCCTTAGTGGCAACAACACATCCACAACCTTAGAACTTTCTGTCACTGTGCCAGATTAATTGGAGGCATGAACCCACTATCGAGCATAAATACTCCCTCTTGGAGTTACAAGTATCAACTTGGCCAGAGCCTCTACTAGCAACGGAGAGCATGCAAGATCTTAAACAACACATATATGATAGATTGATAATCAACATAACATAGTATTCCATATTCATCGGATCCCAACAAACGCAACATGTAGCATTACAAATAGATGATCTTGATCATGTTAGGCAGCTCACAAGATCCAACAATGATAGCACAATGAGGATAAGACGACCATCTAGCTACTGCTATGGACCCATAGTCCAGGGGTGAACTACTCACACATCAATCCGGAGGCGATCATGGCGATGAAGAGTCCTCCGGGAGATGATTCCCCTCTCCGGCAGGGTGCCGCAGGCGATCTCCTGAATCCCCCCGAGATGGGATTGGCGGCGGCGGCGTCTCTGGAAGGTTTTCCGTATCGTGGCTCTCGGTACTAGGGTTTTCTCGACGAAGGCTTCTTATAGGCGGAAGGGTAGGTCAGGGGCGTCACGAGGGCCCCACACGCCAGGGCGGTGCGGCCCCAGCCCTGGCCGCGCGGCCCTGCTGTGTCGGCGCCTCGTGGCCCCACTTCGTAACTCCTCCGGTCGTCTGGAAGCTTCGTGGAAAAATAAGACCCTGGGCGTTGATTTCGTCCAATTCCGAGAATATTTCCTTTGTAGGATTTCTGAAACCAAAAACAGCAGAAAACAACAACTGGCTCTTCGGCATCTTGTCAATAGGTTAGTGCTGAAAAATGCATAAATATGACATAAAGTGTGTATAAATCATGTGAGTATCATCATAAAAGTAGCATGGAACATAAGAAATTTATAGATACGTTTGAGACGTATCAGTGACCCCAACTCCAGCGTGTGGTTGTCATGCACAGGGTTTCGTATTAGTAATAGTAAAATAAAGTAGTAGCGAAAGTAAAGTAAACTATAAAAATAAAGTAGACTAAGTTAAATCAGTAAAGAGTTGATTATTTTGGGATTTTGTGTGCAAATAAGATAACTAAATATTTTTGTATTTTCAGATTAAAATAGTGCAACAAATAAAATGCAATGGAAAGGTGTTTCTTATGATTAAAATTGGACCGGAGTTCATGGATCCAGTTGACTATTCTCTCTTTTAAGTTGTAGTGGATAATAACAATTCAACAATGAGATATAAAAGTTATAACTTCAATATGTGTAAGATACACATCCATATGGGCATCACGTGCTAACATGGAGATGATGCAACACATCTCTCTTATACTCCACGAGAAAGGGAAAAACTTCATGCAAACTTGTATTAAGAATTAACAGAGCATATCCATAAGTACGTTGACATGATGTTTGAATATCAAATATGCTACCTTGAATAAACAAGATCATAACTTTTGTCACGTGACGAACATATTACATGCATTCACTTTATCTCTAGTAAGATAGCAAAAGAAAAGGCAAAGCCATAATAGATCATGAATTTGTTGTCAGTATCCAATCACTAAAACCATGCTATTTCATCTAACACACACATCACCCCCACACATTCTTGCATACAAGTTGGATCAGAACCAGTAATTAAGAACATAGTACATAATATGCATCTATCAATACATCTTATACAAAGTAGAGTCAAATCTCATAGCACAATATCATAGAATAAAGATCCACCACATATGTATTACATATATGACCATAATCATGTTGAACGGCTCATATGGTACTAAGAGCTATGAAGAACATGAGAGAAATAGATCAAGCTACTGCCACAAACCCGTAGTCTAGAGGTGGACTACCCCCTTGATCATGGTGTTGATGATGAAGATGTTGGAGAAGGTGGAGATCCCTCCGGTCTCCGGCGACGGCTTCGGCGGACCTCTATTTTCGTGTTTCTGTGATTATGTGGCGCCCTCCTCCAGAGAACCCTCGAGGGTCATATATTGCCGGGGGAAGACCCCGGGTAGGGCAAAAGACTAGGAGCAGCTGGCTCAAGGCCGGCTGGCCCGCGGCAAAGGCCGGCTGAGGAGCAGCCGGCTGGAGCCGTGGCCGGCTGCCTTGGGAGCCGACTGGCTTAAAGTCTTTGCCGGCCTAGTCACGGCCGCCTGCGCCATGGCTGGGCCGGCTTCTACGTGCCATATCCGGCTTGGTCATCTCTCTCTGACCGGCTCGAGGCTGGCGAGCCTTGCATGAGAAGGAACTGGGAGGGTGATCCGGCTGCACAAAGTCCACGCTGATCTCACCTTCCCTAAAGTAAGGGGCACTGTGGAGCAACAGTGCCCCTCGTCGGACAGGCCATTGATGACCCACAAGTATAGGGGATCGCAGCAGTCTTCGCGGGTAGTATAACCCAATTTATTGATTCGACACAAGGGGAGACAAAGAACACTTGGAAGCCTTAACAACGGAGTTGTCAATTCAGCTGCACCTGGAAACAGACTTGCTCGCAAGAGTTTATCAGTAGTAACAGCTTTATAGCGATAGTAGTGAAATAACAGCAGCAGAGTAACAAGGACAACAGTAGTGATTTTAGTAAACAGCAGGATTAAAATACTGTAGGCACGGGGACGGATGACGGGCGTTGCATGGATGAGAGAAACTCATGTAACAATCATAGCAGGGCATTTGCAGATAATAATAAAACGGTGTCCAAGTACAAAGCAATCAATAGGCATGTGTTCCAATTATAGTCGTACGTGCTCGCAATGAGAAACTTGCACAACATCTTTTGTCCTACCAGCCGGTGGCAGCCGGGCCTCAAGGGAAACTACTGGATATTAAGGTACTCCTTTTAATAGAGTACCGGAGCAAAGCATTAACACTCCGTGAACACATGTGATCCTCACATCACTACCATCCCCTCCGGTTGTCCCGATTTCTGTCACTTCGGGACCATCGGTTCCGGACAGCGACATGTGTATACAACTTGCAGGTAAGATCATAAAACAATGAATATCATGATGAAACAATAACATGTTCAGATCTGAGATCATGGCACTCGGGCCCTAGTGACAAGCATTAAGCATAACAAGTTGCAACAATATCATCAAAGTACCAATTACGGACACTAGGCACTATGCCCTAACAATCTTATGCTATTACATGACCAATCTCATCCAATCCCTACCATCCCCTTCGGCCTACAGCGGTGGAATTACTCACACATGGATGGGGGAAACATGGCTGGTTGATGGAGAGGCGTTGGCGGTGATGATGGCGATGATCTCCTCCAATTCCCCGTCCCGGCGGAGTGCCAGAACGGAGACTTCTGGCTCCCGAGATGGAGTTTCACGATGTGGCGGCGTTCTGGAGGCTTTCTGGCGACTTTGATTTCTCCCCGTGCGTTTTTAGGTCGAAGGCATTATATAGTCCGAAGGAGGGCGTCGGAGGCCGGCCGAGGGGGCCACACCATAGGGCCGCGCGGGCCCCCCTGGGCCGCGCCGCCTTATGGTGTGGGGCCCTCGGGCCTCCACCTTACTTGTCCTTCTAGCTCCGTCAGTATTCTGGGAAAATAGGGCCTTCTGCATAAATTCCGAGGATTTTCCCGAAAGTTGGATTTCTGCACAAAAACGAGACACCAGAACGATTCACGAAAACAGCGTTAGTCCGTGTTAGATGCATCCAAAATACACAAATTAGAGGCAAAACAATAGCAAAAGTGTTCAGGAAAGTAGATACGTTTTGGACGTATCAACTCCCCCCAAGCTTAGCTTATTGCTTGTCCTCAAGCAATTCAGTTAACAACTGAGCGATAAAAGAACTTTCACGAACACATTTGCTCATATGATGTATATATTCTCATGCTATGGCTAATACTTAAGCAGTTCATAATAAGATACATGCAAATAAGATCATCTAACAGCTATGTCAATCATGAAGAGGTACCAACAACTAATAATAAGCATCATGAATCATGTATGTAGGCAGGATTGCAATGTTCATAAGAAAGTATGATAAAGTGGTATCTCGCTTGCCCGTATTTGATCGGCAAAACATAAATGCCCAGGCACCTCTGGAGTTCATAGAAAGACTAGAAGTAGTGATTGTCAAAGATAAAAGCATCAAAGTTATACCACAATCAATCATATTTTGAGACAAGCATATTATACTAAGAATGACAGTTGTGCTCTCAAGATAGTCCTCAAAGAAATAATGGAGACACAACATAAAAGTAAAAGATTGACCCTTCGCAGAGGGAAGCAGGGATTAACATGCGCTAGAGCTTTTCATTTTTAAAACAGGAGTAAAATTATTTTGAGAGGTGTTTGTTGTTGTCAACGAATGGTAATGGGTACACTAACTACCTCGCCAACCGGACTCCCAAGAGCGGCTCCCATGAATTATTTGCATATTTATGTGGCACTCCTTCCAACCTTTCTTACACAAACCATGGCTAACCGAATCCTCGGGTGCCTGCCAATAATCTCATACCATGAAGGAGTGCCTTTTTATTTTAGTTATATTATGATGACACTCCCCCCAACCTTTGCTTACACAAGCCATGGCTAACCGAATCCTTCGGGTGCCGTCCAACAATCACATACCATGGAGGAGTGTCTATTTAAGTTAATTAATTCGGGACTGGGAATCCCATTGCCATCTCTTTTTGCAAAATTATTGGATAAGCGGATGTGCCACTAGTCCATATGAGAGTCCGTCAAAAGTAAATGACATGGTTGAAAGCTAAACACCACATACTTCCTCATGAGCTATGAAACATAAACACAAATTGAGAAGCATTTTGAAGGTTTTAAAGGTAGCGCATGAGAATTTACCTGGAATGGTTTGAAATGCCATGCATAGGTATTTATGGTGGACACTTTGGAACAACTTGGTTTTCAGGTGTTTGGAAGCACGAGCAGCGTTCCCGCTCAGTACAAGTGAAGGCTAGCAAAAGACTAGGGAGCGACAAATCAAGAGAGCAGTAACTGTCATAATCATGCCTGCGGCAAAATAAATTAACAGAGGCATAAAAGTGATACAAGAACTCTGAAACAATGTAAATCATCGAGGCTTAATTGACTTTGGTTCAGTCATATGCATGCGTGAGCATGTGCCAAGTCGATATAAATGAATTATTCAGAGGAGGATACCACAATGCCATACCTACTTATGAATAAAACAATGCAAGCAAACATCCATGACATGCTACTTATATTAATAAATTGGAGCTAAACATGAGAGATCATGAACTACTAGACTTTCTCAAATAACATATACCTCACATGAACCAACTAAGCATGCTCACATGGATGAGTATATGTACAAAAATGAAAACAAATAGAGTTCATACCAGCCTCTCACCACAATCCAATTGTCGTAGATCGTCATTATTGCCTTTCACTTGTGTAGCTTGGATAATATAAAATGAAAACCACGCTCCAGCCACCAAAGACCATTGAACTCATGATGAACTTTACAAACCAAAGAAGAACAGCAAAATTTTTGGTGTTTTCGAATTAGAAACAAGAACAAAAGGAAACAAGCAAACAAAGCAAAATCTTTTTGGGTTTTCTTATGGCAAACTAGCAATAGCAAATAAAGCGAAACAAATGCAAGAAACCAAAGCAAATAAATTATGAAGAGAAACAACAGAAATATTTTTGGTCTTTTTGTGTTTTGGGAAAGAAACAAAGCAAAAACAAGAATTGACAAACTAGAAGACTCACATAAACACAAAGCAGCAGAAATTCGTCAAACTTGACAGCAGTACAGTACTCGATTTTTAATAAATTCTTCCACTGCTCAAATCGAAAAGTGTTCAACTAATGAAAGTTAGATAACAACCTGGGAAACATGCACAAAAATTGGCTTCGCAAAATACTGTTCTGGCTATTTTTGATAATTTTTACGGTAACAGTCCAGAATCTGTTTTCAGGCAGCACTTCCCCAAATATCATCTCCCTCTCATTAGAAAACCACTCAAACGAACAAAAAAAGTATGTACAAGTATCCAGCAATCATGATATGCAAAGAATGAGTGATGCCGGTATACCTCCCCCCAAGCTTAGGCTTTTGGCCTAAGTGGAGTTCAACCCCAGCGCGGGTCGCTGTTCCTCGCCGGTGGATAATGCATGGCGTAGTCATAGTAAGGTTCCTGTGCAGAAGAAAAGCGTGGAGGCTCCACATATCCAACATGTTGATGCGAGGAACTTGCTGCATCGGATGATGAGTCGAGGTGTTCCTCGGCCCCCTCCGTGTTGTCTCTTGCATGATGGCCTCCTCCCTCTATGTGTGCATTCAGTGCACCTTCTGTGACTGACCAATCCTCCCTGGAATCAAGGTTAAACAGAACAGGCGCAAGCAATCTTACTAGTTTCTCAATTTTCTTAGTTATTCTCCAGACTTTCTTATAAAATGTCATCTTGTAAAACAGGTTACCCAAGTTAGACGAATCAGAAACAAATTCATGTCTAATCATAGAGACTATGTCAAGTTTTTCTATGGAAAGTGGAATATCAAGATGATGAGGTTCTACATTATGCAAAGCTAGTAAACGAGAGGCGATGAGACCTCCACAAATTCCACCTTTCTCACGGTTAGTAGTAAGTCTATAAGCTATCAATGCCCCCAAATTATAAGTCCTACTACCTTGCAGTGCCGCAGCTAGAAAAGCCAAATCCGGGATAGATAGTTTACCACCAATCTTTCTAGCAAGAACGCATTTAGTAATGAAATAAGCAAAGTAGCGGATAGCTGGGAGCTGAATGCTAGTGATTTTACCACTATCCTCTGAGAAACTCCTTCCATAGCAAATCATCTTGAAGAGGCTTAAGAGTTCTTGCGGCGATCCCCTTATCTTCTCGCATGATCCCCATTGCGGTACTCTAATTGCTGCACAAAAATCACTGAATGGCAAGTTGACAGCTTTATTATAAATTTTATACTGAACCGTGGGGTTAGATCGCGACCAATTGAACTTAAAGTCCTGCACAACAGACATAGTTAATTTTGCATATTGGCTTGGTTCTCCTTCAACAAAATCACTCAGCCCTGCACGAGAAATTAGACTCTGAACATCTTCCAATATTCCTGCGCTTCTCATGAAATCCGCGCACGGGTAGTAAGAGGGGTATACTACCTCTTCACGGTTCACTCTCATGACTTGTTGGACTTCCAATTCTTGTTGGTTAAGTTGATATCTATTCCACTCCATTTTCTGAAATTTTCAACAAACAATATAAAATTTGATTTGGTGACATATAATCAAGGGGAACTGCTATAGGAACTTGCTAGAGTACTAATCATGCATCAAAACTAGTTTATACAACTTAGAACAAGCATGCAAGCTCACTAAACATGTTACCTACAGCAGCAAAATATTCAAGATATACTCAACCAAACAAAATTCTACTTGGATAGGCGGAGGAGTCACATACCGGAGAGCAAATGTGCCAAATTTCAGACAGAAATCTGGGCTGAGCAAAGAGATCGAAAAATCCTGAGCTCTTGAGCAAAAACGCGAGTGAGAGAAAGCTGGTTCGAGTTTTTTCGGGAGAGAGAAGATTCTGAGAGAAAGAGATGAAGTAGTGGGGCAAGGAGGGGCCCACACCACAGGGTGGCGCGCCCCCCTCCTTGGCCGCGCCAGCAGGTGGTGTGGCACCCTGGGGTGCCCCACAGGTCATCCTCTGGTGCTCCCAGGTGCCTCTTCGAAAAATAGGACCAACGGTATAATTTTTGTGAATTTTTGAAAACTTTGAAAAATGCACATTTCTGGGTATTAAGTTTATTATTACTGGCCAGGAAATTTTTTGAAATCTCTAATTAACTAAGGAACTTTGCAAATCAAAAGTGCTACAGCAAATAAGACAAGTGGAGGGAGAAAGAGATGTTGTTTACCGCCTCTATGCATATAAAAAGTATTCGTTAACAAGGTTGATCAAGTCTTGCCACCGAATAATTTTTACATAACATAAGAAGAAATAAACCTCAAATCAATCATGTTACCTTGAATTGTATTGATATGGATCCAATCATAAGATTTTGATAACCTTCTTTAGGCTCATATATAGGACAATCAATAGTTCCGACTTTGATAGTTCTCACATTAGAAATAGTATTGACTCCACATACTTTATCAATCTTCTTGGGGAGATAGACGGTATGCTCCTTATCATCAACATTGAAAGTAACCTTTCCTTTATTGCAATCAATAACAGCCCCTGCGGTATTAAGAAAAGGTCTCCCAAGAATAATAGACATATTATCATCTTCAGGCATTTCCAACACAACAAAATCAGTTAATATCAAGCAGTTATTAGTAACTTGAACAGGAACATCCTCACATATACCAACAGGAATAGCAGTAGATTTATCAGCCATTTGCAAAGATATATCAGTAGGTATCAACTTATCTAGATAAAGCCTCTTATAAAGAGAAAAAGGCATAACACTAACACCGGCTCCCAAGTCACATAGAGCGGTTTTAACATAATTATTCTTATTAGAACAAGGAATAGTAGGTATACCTGGGTCG
Source organism: Lolium perenne (assembly GCF_019359855.2). Lineage (NCBI taxonomy): Eukaryota > Viridiplantae > Streptophyta > Magnoliopsida > Poales > Poaceae > Lolium > Lolium perenne. The sequence continues at coordinate 185,540,674 of NC_067245.2, forward strand.
CCCAATTTCTTTGGAACCTTGCCATTGAAAGAGTAATTAGCAAGCATAATGGAAATTTCCTCATTGGGGATTTTCCTCTTGTTAGTAACAATATCTTTCATATACTTTGAATAAGGAGGCAATTTAATAGCATCAGTCAAAGGGATTTGCAAGAATAAAGGTTTCATCCAATCACAAAATTTATTATAGTGTTCTTCTTCCTTTGATTTTAGTTTCTTAGCAGGAAAAGGCATTTGCTTTTGCACCCAAGGTTCTCTTTCATTACCATGTTTCTTAGCAATAAAATCTTCTTTAGTATACTTTTTATTTTTATCATGCTTTTCAGGTTCATCTTCTACCTCTTCTTTATCAGAAGCATCATTCTTATTATTATCATTATCATTATCATGTTCATTCCCACTTTCAGTTTCAGCATCAGAAATAGAAATACTATTAGGATCATTAACAGGTTCAGAGGATTCTACAACATTTTTATGTTTCTTCTTCTTTTTCTTCTTAGAATGAGCACTAGGTTTAATGCGTTGAGAATCTTGTTCAATTCTTTTGGGATGCCCTTCAGGATATAGAGGATCCTGGGTTGAGACACCACCTCTAGTTGTTACTTCATAAGCATGTTTCTCTTTAGAATTATTATTTAGCAAGTCATTTTGCACTTTAGTGAGTTGATCAATTTGAGTTTGAATCATTTGAAAATGTTTAACAAGCACCTTAACATCATTGGAGGTTCTCTCCACAATATCATGCAAATTGCTAATAGCTTGAGAATTTTCCATTAGATGATTCTCTACTCTCATATTGAAATTTTCTTGCTTAACAATATAATTATCAAACTCATCTAAGCATTGCGCAGGTGGTTTTGAATACGGAATATCTTCCCTAGTAAAGCGTTGAAGGGAGTTTACCTCAATCATGGATGAAGGGGGAATTATCTCACATATATCTTCTATAGGAGGTAGATTCTTCACATCTTCGGATTTAATACCTTTCTCCTTGAGAGACTTCTTAGCTTCCCGCATATCATCATCATTCAATTCAATTAAACCCCTCTTCTTCAATATTAGCGTTGGAGTTGGTTCAGGTGCTTCCCAATCATCATGATTCCGGCTTATTCTAGCCAATAAATCCTCAGCTTCGTCTGGAGTTCTTTTCCTGAAAACACAACCAGCACAACTATCCAAATATGCTCTAGATTCAATGGTTAGTCCACTATAAAATATATCAAGTAGATCATTCTTTTCTAAATCATGTCCAGGTCGAGCTCTGATAAGAGAACAAAATCTTGCCCATGCCGCAGGCAATTTCTCTTCATCTCCCTGATCAAATATGTAAATTCTCTGTAAAGCAGCATGTTGAGCACTAGCAGGAAAGTATTTTCGAAAGAAAACATCACGCAAATCAGATGGACTTTTAATAGAACCAGGAGGCAAATTATTATACCAAGTTTTAGCATCATCCTTTAATGAGAAAGGAAAATTTTTAATGACAAAGTAAGTACGCATCTTGATATCATCAGAAAACAAGCTACTCATAGAAGAAAGTTCATTCATATGTTCTACAGCACTTTCTTTTTCAGTACCACAAAAGAGTGTTTTCTCTACAATAGCTATATGAGATAGATCAAGAGAAAAATCATAATCTTTATCCTTAATGCATATAGGAGATGTGGCAAATTCAGGATCAGGAGATAGCTTATGTCTAACAGTATATTGTGCGAGAAACTTTTTAATGTTTCTTGCATCAGTAATAGAATTGCATTTATCAATAAAATCATCATTAAGCTCCACATAATCTTCATCAGGATCATCACTAGAATAAACAAGTTCAGGTGAATTAACAGACGTAGTGGCATTTTCATCAGGAGTTTCAGCATTTTCAATTTGTCTAGACCTAGCAATTGTAGCATCTAGAAATGATCCCAACGAACCACTATCATCAAGCACAGCAGAAACATTATCAATATTATGAGAGTTTTCAGATTCAGCAGACGTACCAGTTTGTGGCGGTGAAACAAGTTGACTTATCACAGATGGCGAATCAAGTGTAGCGGAGGTACTCAGAGTTGTACCTTTTCTTGTAGTGGATGGTAATATGGCGACTTTAGAATCGCGAGCTTTACCCATGATGGAGAATTTGCAGCGAACAATATCAATCCAAGTGAACTTCCAAATAAAGCTATGTTCCCAAGAACGGCGCTTTAAAAACGGTCTTGATGACCCTCAAGTATAGGTGATCACAGCAGTCTTCGCGGGTAGTATAACCCAATTTATTGATTCGACACAAGGGGAGACAAAGAACACTTGGAAGCCTTAACAATGGAGTTGTCAATTCAGTGCACACTGGAAACAGACTTGATCGCAAGAGTTTATCAAGAGTAACAGTTTTATAGCGATAAAGATAGTGAAATAACGACGAGAGTAACAAGGACAGCAGTAGTGATTTTAGTAAACAGCAGGATTAAAATACTGTAGGCACGGGGACGGATGACGGGCGTTGCATGGATGAGAGAAACTCATGTAACAATCATAGCAGGGCATTTGCAGATAATAATAAAACGGTGTCAAAGTACAAAGCAATCAATAGACATGTGTTCCAATTATAGTCGTACGTGCTCGCAATGAGAAACTTGCACAACATCTTTTGTCCTACCAGCCGGTGGCAGCCGGGCCTCAAGGGAAACTACTGGATATTAAGGTACTCCTTTTAATAGAGTACCGGAGCAAAGCATTAACACTCCGTGAACACATGTGATCCTCACATCACTACCATCTCCTCCGGTTGTCCCGATTTCTGTCACTTCGGGACCATCGGTTCCGGACAGCGACATGTGTATACAACTTGCAGGTAAGATCATAAAACAATGAATATCATGATGAAACAATAACATGTTCAGATCTGAGATCATGGCACTCGGGCCCTAGTGACAAGCATTAAGCATAACAAGTTGCAACAATATCATCAAAGTACCAATTACGGACACTAGGCACTATGCCCTAACAATCTTATGCTATTACATGACCAATCTCATCCAATCCCTACCATCCCCTTCGGCCTACAGCGGGGGAATTACTCACACATGGATGGGGGAAACATGGCTGGTTGATGGAGAGGCGTTGGCGATGATGATGGCGATGATCTCCTCCAATTCCCCGTCCCGGCGGAGTGCCAGAACGGAGACTTCTGGCTCCCGAGACGGAGTTTCGCGATGTGGCGGCGTTCTGGAGGCTTTCTGGCGACTTCGACTTCTCCCCGTGCGTTTTTAGGTCGAAGGCATTATATAGTCCGAAGGAGGGCGTCGGAGGCCGGCCGAGGGGGCCACACCATAGGGCCACGCGGGCCCCCCTGGGCCGCGCCGCCTTATGGTGTGGGGCCCTCGGGCCTCCACCTTACTTGTCTTTCTGGCTCCGTCAGTATTCTGGGAAAATAGGGCCTTCTGCATAAATTCCGAGGATTTTCCCGAAAGTTGGATTTCTGCACAAAAACGAGACACTGCATCGCTGCTGAAAACAGCGTTAGTCCGTGTTAGATGCATCCAAAATACACAAATTAGAGGCAAAACAATAGCAAAAGTGTTCGGGAAAGTAGATATGTTTTGGACGTATCAGCCATCATGGCTCAGGCTGCGCCACACTGCTACATGCCATCCATGGCGACAGGAACCCTTCCTCCATACCGCTGACTTCGGCAGGAGACAAGACATGCCTCAACGCCTCAACGGCGGCTGACGACAGCGCCTCGGGAAGGAGCGGGAAGCTGAAGCCGGCGCAGCCGTCCACTAGGTCTTAGAGACTTATCTGTATATTGCCAGCGTCTATATAAGCTGCGCTACCCCTCTCGTGCGGGGGGCGATCGATACTTGGCCATTCTAGTCTTAGAGCTGCCCTGTGACAGAGACCTTCGTCTACCTTAGCCTCCCAGGGGCAGCTGGATACAGCTCAAGGAGCACCATTGTACTGTGATATTGCTTATACACTCTAGAGCAGGAGTAGAGGTGTTACCTCCATAGGAGGGCCTCGAACCTGGGTACATCACCGTGTCGCTTGTTCTCATACCCGCATCTGGATACCACCGTAGATCATAATAGGAACCACTCTCATTAGCCATCCTATGGCATATGCCTGACGATACCACGACATATATATATAGTGGGTTTTAGATCA